>NC_081415.1:295013317-295340817 GCF_030272615.1 Cryptomeria japonica
CTGGCAACAACAATGCAGGAAAACTAAGAATGGGAGGTGAATCAGTTTTCACCAAACTTAAACAAATTATCCCCAACTTTAGATTTGATCAAGAACAACAATAATAAAGATAAACACCACATCAACAACACACATAACACAAATTTTTGATGTGGAAAACCTGGTTAAGGGAAAAATCACGATCAGAACCTACCCACAATATGATGATACTCTGCAGAAGTATGTGAAATATTACAATGGGGAATGCACATGCATTCAGGCACACTGCCTAGAGCTCACTGCTCAAAAAAAACAAAGGGAAACAACCTAGGAAGGCTCACTTCCTTACAAATATTAGACAACAATCTGGAACTGAAAGAATAACATCTCCAAATGCCTGATCACAGTTCCAGTTAAGCACATATACTCAAACTCTACTCTTCACACTCTTTCGCACTCTTTTGCTTTTCTCCTCTGCTACTAAAGGATCAAAACAATATTCACACATGCAAATGCCTCTCTCAAATGAACATTACATGTATTTACACAATTCATCAACCTATATTTCAAGGTTGGCACAACACATAAGACCTAATTACAAAATTACATCACATGATACATAAATCAATATATAGACTAATACAATGTTGGCAAGGACATAACATGGACCCAAATAAAAACCTCAAACACGCAACACCACTGAATATCTCACCAAGATCATCCACAACACGCAACAACCATCGGGTCAGCCAGAAAGTCGTATAACACGAAGAATACCACCAAACCAATAAAATATTCAATAACACGCACTACAATCAATGCGAACTACCAAAAATCATAGAACATGATCGAAGAACATCAACAAGAAACGTTAATTCCTCTGCAACAACTCAGATAACTAAAATCATCATCATTTCATCATCAGAGCTCAAGAACACCAACATAACTTAGTGACAAAATAAAAAATATGGTTGTGAAGTTCCAAAATAATGAACCACCCAAACTGAGGACACACATGAATGTCTTAAACACTCTCCAAAATCTGCACAACATAAAGAATCAATTCTAGAGCAATACAAACCAGAAATCACAACTCTACAATATAGAACCAATAGAAAAACCAACCACTGGATCACATAACTTGATCAAATCACCTTCTGGAACATTGAAACTCATATTGAATCAACTAGAGATAAGTATCTCAAAACCCATTAATTTGCATCAACACATCTGCAACCAAACCAATTCCTTGCAACAATGAAGCACAAGTAACACAAGAATATGTTGACATCAATGACAACAACACATTCCAACAACTCTAATATCCAACAACAACAAGGCATAGCACATCTTTCTTATCATGGCAAAAGTTATAAGTCACTTTTTAATCCAAAAAAACAAAAAGATAAATATAAATCTATGATATAGTCCCGGTATACCTCAGAACACTCATAATACACAAAATTGACCTTTGAATAGACGAAAATACCCAAAATAGAAACTCAGGAAAGACTAGAACTGACTCAAAAATTAAAAATAAAGTAGATTAGCGCATATGTTCCATAGAGTAGTGCCTTTGTCAGTTATTTTAGCGCATATGACAGACTCTGTAGCACTTCTAATAGGTATTTCAGCACATATGCATATCTAGACAACACATATAACATACCAAATATTGCAAATGACAATCAGAGTGGTGCATCTACCAACTTTCTATAGCGCATTCACTTAATGTTTTAGCACATTTGACAAAAGAATAGTGCATATGTATTTTCAACACATATAAGGCAAAACTCAGAAAATACGAAAGCAAGAAAGATACAATTCAATATAAGATAAGATAAAGTCCCATTTACGACATCAATACGACTTAGAAGAGACACAAATAACTCTTACATCTCAAAAACATACACAAATACAAAGAGCATTAAGTCTCAATACAACAAATCTGACATAGAGATGCATTCTCAATCTCAAACAAGAACACAAACATGGCAATGCTCATAGAGCTAATCCAAAAATAATTTCTAGTAATTACCAGTGATCAAATTCACATCACAATAAATTTCCTAAAACCATAATAATAATGAAACTATGCAAATCATCTATCAAATATAATCATCTCCCCATTCCCACAAACAATCTTTCACAGACAATCTTTTCGGAAAACAAATGCGAAGGTGGGAAAAAATTCCAACCTGGAATACTGAAGAATGGTAAAATGAAATATAAAGAAGAGAAATCCAAATCACAAACTAGCTAAGCCAAATCCAAGCTCCAAGAAAGAATCCCAAAATCCAAATCACACAAAATTCATCTGACAGCCAACCCCAAACAATCTAAAAAAACTCAATATATAGAAAGTTATTCAAAAACTATACAAACATGTCGACCAATCATAAAATTGCATAAAAATATATTTCATACCAACCCTCTCAAAAACCAAGGTAAAATATGTAAAATATTATTTAAATAACTTACCCCAATATCTCAGCCAATAGTAAAATAGGGTAGGTAGAATAAATATAATATTTAATCAATCCAATAGGTAAAAAGGGAAATAATAATAAACAACCAATAATAAATTAAACCATGGGCACAATTAAATATAAAAGTCCAATAATAAAATAACCAAGGGGTATGTAAATAAATACCCAAATTAATATTAAAGCCTCAACTATATAAATGGATAATAATTCCAAAAGTATTAACTAATAAAATAATTAAACAATAAATAATAAATATCCAATAAACACTAAATAAATATTAATCAAGATAATATAATAAATATCAACAAATCACTCAATAATTAATTATATATCAAACTATTGGACATTGTTGCTACTAGGATATGTTGTTGTCATTGATGTCAACATATTCCTATGATTTATTTCTCTGGTGGTTGTAGATTGGTTTATTGGGATCATGGTTCAGTATATGGAGTATTTGTAGTATCATTATATCTTTCTATATTGGTTTTAGTGGTCCGGGAGCTTGATTGATCATATCATATGATCCGGTTTACAGTTTGGTTCTTCTAATCAGTGCTTTGCAAAGTTCGATATTTCCTCCGATATATTCCGATGTGATCAGATCTTGAGTTGATATTTTGGGAGATTGTTTGGGACATTCATGTGTATCTACATTTCAGATGGATCATGATTTGGTGCTCCACAAGTTATCTTTCCTCATGCCACTTGTTGTTGTTAGAGTGTTCTTGAGTTTTAGATGTTGATTGATGAAGATTTGATAAGTGGTGTTGGTATAACTATTATAGATGATTCTAATATGCTTTCTAGTGTTTCCTAATTGTGTCCTATTTTTTGTGATGATCTACATTGGTCGTTGTGCATGATTTTGATGTTTTTTTTGTCTGATGGTGTTGTTCATGTTATATGAGACCTATTTGGTGGTGTAGCGTGTTGTAGTTGATCTTGAAGTTTATTCTGATGGTGTTGCATGTTTGAGCATTTTATTTAGGTCCATGTTATGATATGTATATCATAATATTGTTTGGGTGGTTGATCTTCGTACCGTGTGATGTAATTTTGTAATTGTGAGTTGAGGGTTTGGTCGACCTTGTAGTCAAGGTTGATGAATTGTATAAATACGTGATAAAGTCATGTAAATTTGGTATCGGTGTTGTGTAATCTGCATTATCAGAGAATGGTAAAGGTGTGAACAAGAGAATACATCCTTCGACATTGTGATTGAGCAGAGATTGGAGTGTTGTAGAGCAAACATATGTGCTTAACCAAAACTCTCATCAAGAATTTGATACTTCCTTGTAAGGTGGGGAACCTTCCCTAAGGGTTGTAGCCTTCTGGGTTATTTTATTTTGAGCAATAAGCTTTAGACAATGAGCCTAAATGCATGTGCATTCCCCATTGTAATTATTTTCACATTCTACTGTAGAGTATCATCTATTTTGGGTAGGTTCCCATCGTAGTTTTTTCCTTAACCATATTTTCCACGTCAAAATCTTGGTGTTGTGTGGTGTGGTATCAATTTGGTTATATTTTTTGTTGATGCAGTTAATCAGATTTGTATTAGAGGTTATGTTTGTTAATCCAATGAAAACTGATCACTACCCCTCTTAGTTTTCCTTTATTGTTGTTTCCAATAATTGGTATCAGAGCTAGATCCTCTAGAAGAAGCTTGATCACTTGAGGTGATCCGGGATGGAAACTGGAGGTGTTTTTTGTAAATAGGAAAGTCTGAGATCTGATGGAAGTAATTATGCTATATGGAAGAACCAAATGGAGGCACATTTGAGATGTGTTGGAAAGGATTATTGGAAGATTACAAAGGATGCCTATTATGTTCCTCAAAATGGACTGGTTACTACTGTTGAGATCAAGGATGCTAAAAAATAACATTAGAGCTAAGGAAGCATTACTGAGTGCCCTAACTGATTCAAAGATGACTAATGTAATGGGACATTGAGACTTCACATGAGATTTGGGAGAATCTTAAGACCTTGTATGAAGGAGATAAACAAATCAAATTTGCTAAGTTGTAGAGTTTGAAAGGGAATTATGAGATGCTCAAAATGGGAGAAGATGAGAACATAAACTCCTTCATGGCTAAGGTGAATGAACTTGTCCTTGGTATTAGATGTGCTAGTGGAAATCTTGAAGAAGATGAAATTGTTGCTAAGGTGGTGAGATCATTGACTCTTTCTTAAAAAAATAACATAGCTTCTATTGATGAGATCCAAAGTGTGACTATTGTGACAAGAGATATGTTGGTTGGAAAGATTGTTGCATTTGAACTGAGTGAGTTTGGTGAATCACATGGAAAGTCTGAGATAGCATTTAGAGCATTTGTATCTAGAAAGTAGAAGTATGATCCTGAAGAATGTAGAATATCCAGATATGAAAGAGAGAGAAGAGAGATGGAAGAGAAAGAAAGAGAATTGGATGAGCTTGAAGCATAGATTTCCCAGAGATAGCCTAAAGGATTTCTTAAGTATGATGAAAAAATATCTCTGAAATGTTTCTCTTGCAATAAGATAGGACATTTTTCTTATAGGTGCCTAGAGAGAATGTCTAAATATGATAAACATGATAAATTTGATAAGCATGATAAGAATGATAGATATGAGAAGCATGATAAGTATGATAAGCTTTACAAGTCTAACTAGAAGTATAAACATCATAATAACTGTTATTATGTTATTGATGAAGGTGTTATAGATGAAGAATCAGAAGGAGATGAAATTGTGTTTATTGCTATTAAAGAAGATGGATCGATACCTGTTTATTCTACAAGCTGCACTATTGAGGAGAAAGGTTTAGCTGCTAAAATTGAAGAGAAAGATGAATGGGTGATTAACAATGGTTGTTCACATTATATGACCAGTAATCAAAACAAATTTGTGAATATGGAGAGGTATGATGGTGGAATAGTAAGATTTGGAGATGACAAAGCATGTGTGATCCGTGGTAGAGGTTCCATTTCCTTTGATGGTAAGCATAACACTGATGATGTCTTGTATGTTGAAGGTTTGAAGCATAATCTTTTAAGTGTTGGATAGATGGTTGACAAAGGTTATGATTTGCAATTCAAGAATGAAAAATGCAATTTCCTAAATGCCTCCGGTATAAAGATTGCATCAGGAACTAAGACTAAAGGTAATATCTTTCATTTGAATGTCGGTGAGAAAAGTTTCTTGATTGCTCAGATTGATGAAAGTTGGTTATGAAATAGGAGAATGTGTCATGTTAATTTTGATTCAATGATTAAAATTAGGTCTACTCAAGCTGTTAGAGATTTGCCTATAATTGTTAAGCTTGCTAATATGGTATGTAAGGAATGTCAAATGGGAAAGAAAACAATAATTTATTTCAAGAGTAAGTAGTATACATATGATGGATTGCTAGATCTTGTGCATACTGACCTATGTGGACCTACAAGTATAAGAAGTGTGAAGGGTGACAAATATTTCTTGTTGTTGATTGATGATTATTCCAGAATGATGTGGGTTGCCTTTTTGAGGGAAAAATTAGAAGCATTGGACAAATTCAAGGTATTCAAAGCAAAGATTGAGACTAAGATAGGATTGAAGCTGAAATGTCTAAGATCTGACAAAGGAGGAGAATTATGTTCTGGTGAGTTTGACTCATTCTTCAAGAAGCATGGAATTAGAAGATAATTATCTGCTCCTAGAACCCCATAGTTGAATGGATTTGTTGAAAGGAAGAAAATGACTATCTTGGATGCTCCAAGGACTATGCCGATTGAAGGGAATGTTCTGAAGATATATTGGAGAGAATTTGTTAGCATTGTTGTTTACACATTCAGCCGAGTGCATATAAAAGGTGATATCGGTAAGACTCCTTATGAGCTATGGTTTGGTCATGTTCCTACTATGAGATATTTTAGAATTTTTGGAAGCAAGTGTTATATCAAGAGAGATGAGGATATATGAAAGTTTGATGTAAGAAGTGATGAAATAATTTTCTTAGGATATTCAACAAAAAGAAAAGCCTACCAATGCTACAATAAGAGACCACAAAAGATAGTGGAAAGTGCAAATGTGAAGGTTGATGAGAACTGTGGAAAAGAAATTAGAGCATGTAGATATGATGATGATCAAAATATCATTTAAACACAAATTCAGACTGAAGAATTGAAGCATAATGATTCGGTAGAGGAAGTGAACCCATATATTGTTGTTGCTAGTGAAGAGGTGCGGGAACCTGAAAATTAGAATAATCAGAAGACTCTCAAGTATGTAAGATTGAATCATTCAAAAAATCAGATCATTGGTGATAAAAATAAAGGTGTGATGACTAGAAGAAGGTTAGCTGCTGAAGAGGTATGTTTGATTTCTAAAATTGAACCTAAAGATGTTATTGAGGCTTGCAAATATGAAAATTGGATGAAGGCTATGTAAGAAGAATTTAATCAGAATGAAAAGAATAAAACATGGGAACTTGTGCCTAGACCTAAATACAAGATTGTGATTGGTACTAAATGGGTATTCAAGAACAAATTGAATGAAGCCAGTGAAGTTGTCAGAAATAAAGTTGTTAGACAGTTCAAATAACCAGAAGACAACTGAGAGGGGGGGGGGGGGGTGAATCGGTTGTCACAGATTACCAGAGTCATTAGCAATTTAAACTTTAAAAGTAGAACCCAAAACATTAATACCGAAATAGCAGTTAAACCAATTAAGCATAAACAATAATCACAAAATAAAAACCATCCACATAACACCAATATTTATACATGGGAAACCTGGTAAAGGGGAAAACCACGATGGGAAGCCCACCCATAGTAGATTATACTTCTATAGTAAGTATGTGAATTACAATTGAGAGGCTCATATTTTCAAGATGACCAAAAACCTAGAGCACACTGCTCATCACAAAAGGAGCCTCACTAACTACATATAAATCCAGACTACAATCCAGAGAAGTGTTGAACTACAAAAGATAGCATCTCCTATGCCTGAGTACAATTCTGGTTAAGGTCAATACTGGAGGACTAAATCCTCTTACATAAACCCAATTCAATCTCTAATGATCAACCAACTCCTCTTCTTGAATAAATTACATAATTCACATGTTATATTCCTTGACCATGACCTCTAACAATAACCATGATGATCTACAATGAGATCTTACATCTATATATACAAACCCTCAACCATAAATAACTAGGTCGACCACCAAATAATAAACCAATTACATAATTACAAACCATGTTGGCCTTAGACCAAAGAAATAATGTTCAACATATAAGACATCCTGAAAATACATCGATAGGTCTAATCCACATGTTACATTAAAGTCGGTCCATAACCTAGATCAACTAGGACCCAATATAGGTCCACACGCTACAACAATGATCTCCAATCACCAAGTCTCGAACATAATTACCAACAACATCTTGGAACTCCACCAGAAGCTGCACCAACACCACTTAGGCAATTCATCAAAGATCTTCATCAAAAGCTTTGCTGGTGAAACCCTCGTCGGAAGCAGAAACCAAGCTTCTAAGCAAGCAAGATAGAATCCGATCACTAGACCAAAACCAACTGACCAAATATAAGCATGAGTATCATGAACAAGCCAATTCCATCACCAAACTATACCGGAGCCTACCAGATCATGTCGAATCCAGATCAACTAGAAACTACTCAACCTACCAGGACCAGAAGGGTGTTGGTAAAGCATCCAAACAGCTAGTGTTGGCATCAATTACAAAACATCAATGCAACACATAATCAATTCCACCAAATGGCCAACAATCTCCCCCTTTGTCATTGATGACAACACTAGATTTGAAAAACATCTAAGTACCAAGAAATGCCAAACAAGTCTCCCCCAGTGGAAGAAAACCAACAATCTCTCACATACAACTCTAAAATAAAGACCAAACTCCCTTGTAAATAATATCTTTGTAAAGCTCTGCATTTCTCCCCCTTTCTTTTTCTTTTTCACTTTCTTTAACTTTTTCACATCAATATCACTCCCCCTTTGACATCAATGCCAAAAATCTAACAAAAATATCAAAGAAAAAATGTAAACCATTGAATCACAAAGCTGACTACTCCCCTTGAGTAGTAGCATCCCACATTAGTGCCATAATGGATAGTATCTCTAATAGTGTATGTCAGACTGATGCCAAACCACATCAAGCAAGTCTCTACCAGAGGGGCAGAAACTCCCAATTTGCCTCTCAAGTACTCAAATGATTCCTTGGGCAAAGGTTTAGTGAAAATCTCTACAATCTTCTCTTTAGTGTTCACATAAACCAGTCTAACTTCATTTGCTTCAACCTTCTCCTTCAAAAAGTTATACTTGATAGATATGTGCTTTATTTTGGAATGAAATATTGGATTCTTTGATATATCAATAGTAGTAGAGTTATCACAGTGAATAATTACTGGTGCATAACAATCCACCTTTATATCCTTCAACATTGGCTTCATCCATAAAACTTGTGTACAGTTAGTAGTAGCAGCAACATGTCATGCCCAAACTTTTGGGCAAAAATACAAACAACAATTTTTTTTTGAACACTTAATTACATGCAACCTATGCTTAATTAGTTGTGACAACTTAACAAGTTGTTCCAAACAAAATCTTAATTGATATCAAAATGGGTTTCTAAAGTGAGCAATGGATTAAAATTTAACTAGAAGTCTTAGGTTTCGATTAGACTCCTAGGCAATAGAATAGATTTTTCACTTACATAACAATTACGATAACTCCTATAATCAAAGCAGAACAAATTAATTATATAAGGACAATAATAAATTCACTCAAATATCCCTTCAATTTTAGTTGTGTTTTATAATACTTAAATAGCCCAACTTCTACTAAATTGACATTAATACAATTACTTGAATCAATACCAATTATTTATCTAATATCAAGTTTCCTCCATCATTGATATTATATTCTTCATTTATAACTTAATTAAATCTTGCATCTATTAATTAATTATTAATACAATTTTAATGTATTAATATTAATTAATTGAGCAAATAAAATTAGAGTGCCAAACGTTATTATGTTAATTAATTTATTTAATATAAGGTTCCATCTGGGTTAAATAAGTTCGCAAGATCAAGTTCATTAAATTATTCTAGAAAAATGTATTACTCCACTACAATACCCTCATACAAATAAACCTTTAATAACCTATATTAAATTATTTCATCTAATTATAAATACCATTAAAATCTCTAAAATGGAATTATATAACTTACATCAAGTTGTTATATATTACTCCCCCAAACATTAATATTCTACATTTATGTTACCGCTTGGTTTTAATTTAATCATTAAACTTTATAAAATTCCCATCAATAAACCTCTTTAATAAATTTACACAAATAGAGTATATTATTTCTCTATAATAATCAATCCCCAAATTTAATAATTATTAATATTCAATGTTCGACATTAAAATTACTTCTTAAACTTAATTTTAAGCATTATACTATTTAAACTTTTCATTAATAAACCTTTCAAATAAATTTACCCAAAATATAGAAATAATACTACTATATAATAATTCTTTACATCTCCCATTAAATTTCCTAACTAGCCAACTAAACTAAATAATAACTTAAGTTAAATGAGTATTCCCATTTTAAATTTTAAAGAAATATTTGTCCTCCCCTTTTATTATTTTAATATCTTCTATCTTAATCTCTTCTTCTAACCCTAACTAGGGTTTGTTTTATTCTTATAACCTAATCCTCATTCTATCTTTCCAATTTCCAATATCTAACCCTAACCCGAAATTGGGTTAGGGTTTCTTGTTCTAACATGTCTCTTTTTTTTGTTTGTGAGTGTGTGCAGGTGGCGGCCATGGCGGCTGAGTGGAAGAAGGTTGAAGAGAATAGTAACGCAGGGCGGGGGGGGAGGTTTCGTAGAGGGTGAAGTTTCTTTAACAATGTCAAAGTTCTTTCTTTTTTTGTAGTGGGAGTGCCAAGTTCGGGCGGCCGCAACGCCCACTAGTAGGACACCCCACTGGGTGGGTCACAGCCCACTGTGGGGGTCGCGAACAACCTAGTGGCCATGGCCTGCGGGGCTCCCTAACCCCCATTGAAGCCCCACATTTTTTTCTCAAGTGTTTTTTTGTAAAATATCTTTTTCTAAAAAAAAACTTTTTAAAGTATATATATATATATATATATATATATATATATATATATATATATATATATATATATATATATATATATATATATATATATATTATGTGGCTACAATATTGAATGATCCAGAATATCAAATATATTGTATTTCTCTTTTCAGATTAATAATATTACATTAAATATATAAATATATGTACATTTTTTTGTTCTTTATTCTTATATGACAACAACATACATATTCTTTTTTTTGAATACAACAACTTAGTTTAGATCTAGCAAGTTAGCTATTAATTTATATAATATATATACTTAAAATTTGCATTTTCCATTAACTTACAACAGGTTAATTTCAATAAACAGATCAGATTAAATTTTAATTTCTTCCATTAACATATAGTTGCTTTTGATTTAAAATAACAATATCTAGATTTATATAATTTCCACTATACATGCATTTTCATAATAGTAAGGAAATAGAAAAAATGATTTTATTTACAGCTGCAACTTACTTTTCCTAAAATCCATTTAACCAATAAACAACAAGATGTATTGCAAGATTAAAACCAACTCTAAATGTCTATAAATATTTCTTTAGTTTAGACTATAGACATAAATAAATAATTTTCCTGTCTTCCATTATAACTGCTCTACTAACATTTAATTTATTTCATTTCTCTTTTTTTTTTTTGTATAACTACACTACTAACTTTTAACTATTTTCATTTTTTTTTCAAAAGCTTTATTAGACATAACTAAATTTCTTTCCTAATCTATTTCAAGTAACAAATATCAATAGGGATAATAACTCTAATCTTATTCTTTTCTTTGCAAGAATATACTTAATAAATTACATCTTTATTTCTTGAAATGAAACTATTCAAGCAACTGTTCTTATTGCATCATGGTTCCCTTAATACAACTAGGTAGATAACAAAATCTAGCCTCTCATTTCTACTAAATGAGGGCTTTCCAAATACATTAATTTTTGCTTTGCAAATAAATACAAATAAAAATAGTAGAATTCAACCAAAGCTTCCTTTCCAATCTTTTTCCAAGTAAACTTGCAATAAAAATTATAGGTTGTGACCATGGAGGCTCACCTCCCAACCTAGGCTTACAAGAAGCCACCCCTGAGCTAGGAGAACCAAGGATAGACGGGATATGCGCAATCAATACACATATAAGCAAGAAAACTCACAACAATATAAACACTCCCAACCCAAGGATAAACTATGTCACTTATGTGACTTTTCAAGTGGTGTGAAGGTGGGCCAAGTACCTAGAGGAGAATTCTGCAAATAGGAGAACATAATGCCATTGCAAGGCTACCAAGAAGCACATCCACAAGTTTCAAACTTGTCCCAACAATTCCTTATATCCCCCAAGGCATACAAGCCAACAAAACTCCTCTTATGACCCCCATTTCATAAAAGAAACACTACGCAGCAAGGGTCACAAACTCCCTTGTGAATCACTCTCTTCCAAAGAGAGCCTCTTCAGTCATAGGCTATCAAACAAGCCTTCACCCCAAGGTCACTCTTCCCTCCCAAGGGTGAGTTTGGCCTTGAAAACTCCCCAAAAAATAACATAAAACCTCAATAAAAACACATAGGGAAGAACTCGACATCTTCTTAAACATGCTAAGAAACAACAATAAAAAAAACAACTACAACAACCAATCTTTTCAAAAACAAACAACTTACATGAGATAGTAATCTACCCAACCTTAAATCTACCAAAAGGATGAAAGAAGTTTGTAGGAGAGCTGCCCAAATCCACAATCCTTTCCCTTCTCAATACTTAGCCAAAATCTTAAAAAACCACTTACAAAACTACTCAAGATTCTAAGTCTCCAAAAATGGAGAGTGGGTAATCACCATACTAAGCCTCAAACCCTTCCCTAAGTAGACTCATCTCACTCTTTCCAACCTCTTGGAAAGGGTGAGGGATCTCATAGGTTGGTTTTCCCAACCTCTTACAAGCTTACTAAAATTGGCAATTGGAAAAGGTAAGAGAGAGTGGGGAAGAACAACTGACACTAGAAAGGAAGGTTGTCTAACCTAGGTGAACTCCTCAAAAGTTGAATTTCGTCCATCTTGAAAAACTCAACTTTTGAGGTGACTAAACAGTCACATGGGAGTGGTCACATGTCTAAAATTGACCCTTACCCATAGGTATAACATATGGACCCTTAGAAAAGCCCCTAACCTAACCTTAGAGGTCAGTTTAACCCCCTAGAAACCCACCTGAAGTTTACCTACGGGTCAAAATTGAGTTGACTACTCCAAAGGCTCTCTATCCAAGACTTATTTGGGGCCACACTCAAATATTTGAAATATGCATTGGTAACACCAAATTCCCTCCAAGAGACATGTCACTACCAACTCACTATACAACACATGTGTGAAGTGACACAATAAAAATGCAATACTTAAATACACATGACAATGTCCCTTTTTTTTGGAATTTAACAATTTAATATATACAATTTTACATTCAAACATTTACGTTTACGAATAAAACACAATACACACGAGGTGTTGTCTTTCCAAATAGACAACCCTTGGCTTCACAAACGCACATAGGTTTAGTCTTGATTCTCCGAATAGTTTCCATGGTCACATGGATTAGTTTTCCTGCACATCTCAATTTGCACATTAGTAACCCCAAATAATCACATTTAATATCCACATATGAAAATAATATAATTTAGACACTTTGCATACAATTTCAATCATAATGATCAACTTATTATTTATCCAATAAAATCCACATAAATCAATTTACTCAAAGACATCATCATAATCCTCATGAAACTCAATCATTAATATGACATGCATCCATGTTTTCTAATATCATAATGAAGTACTGCAAATTCAGAGATAGCTGACATATGTCATATCAAGATTAGCCAATCAGTGGATCATATAGGATTTAATCCATAACACATCAAAATGTACACCGCAAGGTGAAATGATTCCATAGCCTAGTTCACTTACTTTTCTCACTAATCTATCCGTCTACCATAGCCCATCCCATTGAATTATAGAATTTATTAATATGGTCAACCATGGTCAACTAAGTTAACCAGAGCTTGATCAGGGAGGGGCTCTACACAACATACTCAGCTTCAACAGTAGTTTAAAGAAGTACATGACTGTTTCTTGTTAATCCATGAAGCCAACTTCTTTCCAAGAAATAAAGCTCCATCAGAAGTACTTTTTTGATCAACAACATATCTAGCTCGGTAGAAATATTCTGATATACCTTGTAAGTATCTAAAAATCCTTTTCATCGTCATCTCATGCTTTTCTCTAGGATCACTCTGAAATCTTGAAACAATAAAAACAACATTCATAATGTCAGGCCTAGTCTGAGTCAAATAAAGTAGACCTCCAATCATATATTTGTATCTTATAGGATTTACCGGTGCAGAAACATCTTTTCTTATCAATTTCTGACTTGTAACCATAGGAGTACTTACCAGTTTAAAATCTCCCATACCAAATTTATTCAACAATTCCTTAGCATATTTAGTTTGACAGATAAAAATACCTTTGTCAGTCTGAGTAATCTACAAACCTAACAAAAATGTAATCTCACCAATCATAGACATCTCAAATTCTTTCTCCATATTCTTAGAAAATTCTATGCATAACTTATGTTCACCTCGAAAAATAATGTCATCAACAAATACTTCAATAATCAGTATTCATCATCAGTGATCTTATAATATAAATTTTTGTCAGCACTGCCCTTAGTAAAACCAAGATTCAAAAGATATTTATCCAACCTTGTATACCAAGCTCTAGGTGCTTGTTTCAATCCATATAAAGCTTTCCTTAACAACTTCAATCCTAGCTACAGGTGCAAAAGTCTCTCCATAATCAATTCCTTCCTTATGAGAATATCCTTTACAAACCAATCTAGCCTTATTCCTTATAACTTGACCATCCATTTTCAATTTATTCCTAAAAACCCATTTAGTTCCAATAATATTTTTTATTTTTTAGGTCAGGGAACCAAGGTCCATGTGTTATTTTTCTCAATCTGATCTAATTCTTCTTCCATAGCTTTCAACCAATATTCATCTTTGCATGCCTTAATTACTGATACCAGTTCAACTTGTGAAATTAAGCATACCTCATTAGTTGCAAGTCTTCTTCTTGTTATCACTCCATTTCTCTTATCCCCAATGATCTGATCTTTTGAATGATTCAATCTCACATACCTAGGAGTCTTCTGACTTTCTATTTCTCTTCCTTGTTCTTCAGTTACTATAGAATTCTCTATTCTCTGATGTTGCAGGAGTAATTGGTTCAACACTTTGTTCTGGCAAAGGTGCTATTAGTTTAGATATAATCATTTCCACTATCGGTTCCTTCTCATAAACTCTGATTTGACTTATGTTTAGCTCATCTACTTTGACATTAGCACTCTCCATAATTCTCTGTAATTTTTTGTTATAACATCTATATGCTTTGCTTTCATTAGAATAACCAAGAAATATACCTTCATCACATCTAGGATTAAATTTCCCAATGATATCATCTCTCTTGATATAACATTTACTATCAAAAATTATGAAATACTTAACTGTAGTTGTATTGCCAAACCATAATTCATAAGGTGTCTTACTGGTTTCTCCTTTGATATGTACTATTGAATTTATAAATTGTTGTGCTCACTACTTCTCTTCAGTAGATATGAGGTAGACTAGCTTCCATCATCATTGTTCTAGTAGCATCCAAGATAGTTATGTTCTTCCTTTCCACAACTTCTTCTGAGGTGTCTAAGGAGTAGAAAATTGCCTTCTTATACCATGCTTGTCACAAAAGTTGTTAAACTCACTAGATGTGAATTCTCCACCATGATCTGACCTCAAACATTTAATCTTCAATTTTGTCTCAGTTTCCTATTTAGCCTTAAATATTTTAAACTTCTCAAATGCTTCATATTTTTCTTTTAGAAAAGTAGCCCACATCATTCTAGAATAATCATCAATGATTAGCATGAAATATCTATCACCTTGAAAACTTTTAACTCTAGCAAGGCCACACAAATCAGTATGAATAAGATCAAGAACATCATTTCATTTTTCTTGTATACTCCTAAAAGAGGTTCTAACCTATTTACCCATTTGACATTCTTTACATACTAGATTATAAGGCTTCATAATATTTGGTATATCCCTAACTGCCTTAGTTGAACTAATCTTCACAATGCAATCAAAATTCATATGACACAACCTTTTATGCCATAGCCAAATCCCATCAATCTGTGTAATCAAACATGTCTTCTCATCGGAGTTGAAATGAAATTTATTACCTTTTATCTGTGTATTGGTTGAAAATCTCCAAACTAGATCTATTAATGATTTTGCATTTTTTATCCTTGAATTGTAATTGAAATCCCTTATCTACCAATTGTCCTACACTCAAAATATTATTCCTCAAACCTTCAACACAATAAACATTGTCAGTATTGTTCTTACCATCCAATGATATATTTCCTTTTCCTTTGATCATACATGCTTTGCCATCTCCAAATATGACTAGACTGCCATCAAATTGTTGCAAAGACAAAAACTTCCCTTTATCTCTAGTCATATGATGTGAAGAACCACTATCAATTGACCATTCATCCTTGTCTTCAATTTCAACAACAAGTGCCTTCTCTTCAAGTACATTATCTTCCAGTGCTAGATCATCTTCCTTGATAGCCAGGAACACCCATTCCTTCCCATTGCTAGAACCACTAGCAGAGTCATCTATCAGTTCATCATTAGCATCAGTAATGCCTTCCTCATTCACTATTTAGC
Organism: Cryptomeria japonica; assembly: GCF_030272615.1. Taxonomy (NCBI): domain Eukaryota; kingdom Viridiplantae; phylum Streptophyta; class Pinopsida; order Cupressales; family Cupressaceae; genus Cryptomeria; species Cryptomeria japonica. The sequence continues at coordinate 295,029,742 of NC_081415.1, forward strand.
ATGATTTGTCTATGTTTTTCTTGTACTTATACTTGTTCTGATATCCGGGGTTAGGCTTAAATGATCTTGTAACTCTTTCTTCAAATCTTGAATTTCTTTCAGGACATCTAGATGCAAAATGACCAACCTTATTACATGCAAAACATTTAAAAGGTGCTTTTACTTCATACTCACTTCCTACCGGTCCTTTATGTACTCTTCTAGAAAATAGTGTTTCTAGTTTCTCAAACTCGTCATCTTCTCTCTTCATATCTTCTAATTCTTTTGCATACAAGTATTTCTAGTATTTATTATCAGTTTTAGATGTAGATACATGAAAAGTAGGTTCAATCTTCACAACTCCAGAAGGTCCAAATTCTTCAAGCTCGAAAGCAGATAGTTTCCCACCCAAAGTATCTCTGTTGACAGATGTATTAGCCATTGTTCTCAACTCATTAATAGAAGTATCCTTCATTTTGTAAGCCAATGGTAGGGCTCTCAGGACTTTAGAAACAATTTAATCTTTGCTCAGAGTTCCACCACAACATTAAATTCCCATAACAATATCATTTACCCTTTCCATGAATGCAGTAATCCTTTCATCTTCTTCCATCTTCAGGTTTTCATATCTCACCCGGCAACCATCAAGTTTAGCAATCTTCACTGTAGGGTCACCTTCATTAAGAGTTTCAAAAACTAGGTGGTTAGGGTTTCCTCACCATCCTCAAGGAAAACCAAATCCAATCAGATCTTGCACGATTTGATCTTTCTGACATTTGAATGCACAACTCCGCCATAGTCGCATCTCCTGGATCACGCCTTCCATTTCTGGGGACTTGCTTTTTACCCTCATAGCTAATCCCTCAGTCAATCACAAAATATTTGTCATGTTGTTTCCTTCATTGCCTCGATCTTCTCAATTTCTCTTAGTTGTCTCATAGTTGTCCTCCAGACCTCAATCCTCAAACCCCTACAATAGCTCTGCAACATGTCCTGTGATTTGGGTGACTTTTCATTAAAGCTGACCAACCTTGCAGCAACCTTGTTGATGTAGAGTCTATCTTTATCCAAATGTGGGTTTTCCATGTTGAATCCATGTGGCATCCATATTGACTATCTTCCAGCTTGGCACTTCAAGTCAGTCCAAGTAGAATCACTGACCAACCACCCTACCGGTTCCTTGCTTCTGTCGGTTTCCTAACCCTTCTGGTCTCAACAATTCTACCAGTTACCTTATTATATCTGCTCTCATCTTGAACATTCGATGGAACTCTTGAACCGGTCTCCAGACATGTCCATTCAAATCATGCACCTTCCCATAATGTAGGAAGTCATCTGCAATTGCACCTTTCTTATATAACTGGTAGACTTACATATCGATTACCACTCTTAATGACACCATGTCATCAATATTCTCAAGGCTCCATCTTTAATTAGGTCTTTCTACTTCTGACTGCTTTTGCTTAGCCTTGCCTTTCTTCCTAATTAATGTTGTTCCTTCCTCTACTAGTTTGTCAAGGTGACACTACCTTCACACTTCCTCTATACTAGCATCTCAATGTGCCTTCTCTTTCAGTCCAGTACATAACCCTGATCTCATGCACTTAGGTCATTCCATCAATTCACCGGTAGATCTGGTGTGATCATTCAAGTGCTTTCCTTTACCTCTTCACTCTTATCTCTCCAAACTATGATGCAATCAATGCATAATAGGAGATAAGCTATAATTACTTGAAGTAACACCTTAACACCTTGTCTTCTACATCTTACAATGCTCTTCATGTGATTCTGATATGAGAACATTCACTATCAGTCATTGCTCCTCATGCTGACTACTTCTTCATCCGGTGGAAGTCCTGTTGTTCTACAAGCTCATAGCATACCGGTTCATTCTTCTCTTCCAGTGTTGATGAGATTCAGGTAACATTATACCTCTTCATCACAAATAACCACTCAAAACACCTTTCTATCTTATCACACAAGTTAGGCATTAACCTGTTGTACCGGTGACTCCTGAGGTCATCTTCCTTACCATTTCCAATGTTCTGCAACACAAGGTGATATGCAAGACTTCTCCATAGCAGTGTTGCACATACATCTCTACTACTAGTGGTCATCCAATACTGGTTGACATCAATGACAACATAATGCCAACAATCTCCCCCTTTGGCATTGATGTCAACACATATAGTATCCGGTATACTACATAATCCTTCTCCCCCTTTGACAACAATGACAAAGGACACTATCAGGATATCATTCCTCCCTATATTTATTGGTTACTGACAGAATTCTTTCTCCCCATTTGTCTTTATTGGATGTAACACTTCCTCTAATACCACTTGTTATCTTGTCACCAGTTGTTACATCTTCTCATGTCACAACACTTAAGATAGGGATCTTAAACATCAACTGACACCAATTGAGTATGCAGGTCCAAAGCCAAGAAAGACTGATACTGATTATTGATGTGTTAGTGAATACTACTCATTGTCCAGTCAACCTGCAACACCTCTACAATTTCCATCTCCTATAGTTTGGGCAATCAGTATCCTTGCAAGTTCAAGCAAGCCGACCCTTCATTATGAGACTCTTCATGATGCGCACTTGAACTCCCCCTGAGTCATACATCTCAGGTTCTTATCTCTGGTCATGTACAGTATCGAGACTCCAATTTCCTCCATATATCGATTCAGTTGTGCATATGTGATCATTTGATGATCCTTCAACTCCATTATATCCACCATAGCTTGTGACGTGATTCTAGATCTACACAATGCCAGATAATGTTGTAATCATGCCAAAAATCAAAAACCAGTTAGCCCAAAAAATATGCATGCCTGCATTATCAATAACCGAGCCAATCATACATCATTCAGGTATTTTCCAATACCATTTGAGACATGAACTCAACCTTCCATGCTATTGGGGTTATGCAATGAACTTCCAACTTCACTATCATCTATAACCTGCAAGTTTTTGTTAGTGTAGCGTAGAAATTAGGAATCATCAAAGCATAGATAGATCAAAACACAAGACATGATAGCTCAATCAAAAGAACACTCATTGAAATGAACCTAATTCCAAAGCACATTCAATAGAGGTATGAAAACAAAGCATCTAAAAGAAAATATCATGCAAACCATATAACAATTCGGATGCTTCTTCCATACGGCTCCATTGTTGTTCTTTCCTCTTCAATGGGTTTGTGGATCTCACCTACAAGTGCTCACACAATTGAAAGCAAAAAGCTCAAGAGTACTAGAAACGTAAGTTCGGTAGTTTGACAAAAATTAGGGATTCATGAAGGGATTGATTGAAGAAAATTATCCAATTTATAGAAGAATTGGATAAATGACAAGATTGGCATGATGAAATTCAAATGGAAATTGCAAATCAATATGTCAATTATGACAAATTATGCACTTTCCATGCACAATTTAATTGATTGATAATTGATGACAAATTATGACACATTCTATGTCAAAATTGATTGATTATCAATTATGACAATTTCATGACAAATTGAAATGTCACTCCCATAGAATTAGGAGATGAATTAGGAGGGAAAAGGAATTAGAAATTTGAAAAATTAGGAAATTGAAATTGATGACAAATTAGGAATTAGAAATTGATAGAAATTAGAATTTAGGAATTAGTGAATTAATTAATAATTTTTCATTTATTAATCAATTCACAAAGAGGAATAATTAGCCAATTAAATAAAGATTTAATTGTAATAAGAAGACTTAGGATTAATAAATAATTTAGTAATCCTAGAGGAAGAAATGGCAAATTAGGTTAAATGACTAAATCATAAAACCCTAGAAGACGAATTAGAAATGCGAAAATGACAATTAGGTCTTGATTGAAGATAATTAATATCATGATTTTGAATTGATAAATGACCAATGCGACAAAATGATTTGATTGGTAAATGCGCCAATTGACGAGGAACAATGACAAATTGATCCAAATTGACATAATTGAGACAGACAACGATTGATAGTGAAATGACCGCAAAATGACAAGATCGACAAGAGGACAAGAATCGACAACAAAATGGATTGCAAGATGACAAGATTGAAAATGACCACGATCGATGACAAATCGATCGTAAAATGACAAGATTGAAAAGAAGACAAAAATCGATGACAAATAGATTGCAAAATGATAAGATTGATAACGACCACGATCAATGACAAATCGATCGCAAGATTGAACATGACAACGATTGATGACAAATCAATCATTTAAAATGACAAGATTGATAAACTGATCGCCAGATGACAAGATCGAAAAGAGGACAAAACCCTAATTAGGATTGACGATGTCCAAAATGATAAGATTGATGATAAAATTGATAAGATTGATAGGAGGACAACGATCGATGACAAATTGATCGCAAGATTGATAGGATTGATAAGAGGACAAAACCCTAATTAGGATTGACGATGTCCAAAATGATGACAAATGAATACGCACATTGATGCGACAGGGTAAGATCGATCAAAATCATGACTGAATATTGTTGTCAACAAGACCAAATTCGAGGATGAGATGATTGAAGAATGTAGAAGAATGACTCGATGTTCACAAATGATAAAGACCAAGTGCATGACATAGGAGAAATGTTAATGCAACGCAAAAACCTAAAATGAGGCAATGCGCAAATGTTAAAGTATGACCTCGCAAGCGTTGACCATTTTTAGGTGCCTACATTTTGCCCCTCTTTGAGACAATGCGATTTTAAGCGTTGTTTCAAAGAATAACAATGAAAATGCCCCAGACAATAACAATGGCATATGCATGCCCCCTCGAGGAACTGGCCGGAAACATGCGGAAAAGAGGCCAATTGATCGATAAAAATGATAGGATCGAACGGCCTGACAATCGGAGATCGGATGCATGAAGGACAAGCAATGTAAGGTGCACAAGACCACGGCCAACATAAGATGGAGAGGACGTACGTCCATCTATGCAATGACAAAGAGCTATAAATAAGACCAAGAGGGTGAAAATTGCTCATTTTGACTAGCCAAAGAGGAGAATTTGTTGCTCTGGACAAGGACACGTGCAGACAGATGGCGAACATTCCAACAGCGGATCACCTTGGAGAACATGTACGCACATTCAGATGATCGGAGGACGCAGGAGCAGCGGTATGTATCTCGAAAACCCATGTTTTGAATTTCATGAATTTTGACGACTTACGGGACATTGCGGGGATGAGGAGGACAGAGGATGCAAAAATGGACTCCTACGCTTGTGTCATCTAGTTCTGCGCTTGTGTAGGGAGTTCTGCACTTGATCTGTGAGACATGGCAGGGATGAGGAGGACAGAGGGAGCACCCAGTGACAGAGGCACGTGCTCTGTATGACAGACAGTGGACATTATGTAGTTTGACATGTTGTAGTCAGCCTGCGGGCCATACTTAGGATAGACAGTCCGATTTTGTACTCCGACATAATTATGATATGTGATATGATATGCATCGATATGATGGATGCAATATGTTATGACTTATGTTTTTTTTTCTATGTATGGATGACTTATGCATTTGTTTATGAACATGTATGGATGCATTTTTATGTATTTTTGATGCATTTATGAAATGAAATGGATAAATGTTTGATGTAATACTTGATACAAATGCAAATGTACTAACCAAATGGATGCAGGATGCAGTATATGTGCTTGGATATCAGAGAACTAGACCGAACTGACTATCCGACCGGATGGAAGAAGTGTTAGTAAGAAATGAGACAGAAGACAGTTAGAGATGAAGAAAAACTTGCTTTCAGTAATGCACTTTGTAGGTGAGAACCTTTATTTTTATGTAGCAAAATGGATGCGTAGCATCATGGCATTGAAGGCCAGAGCTGAAATGCAACCCGATTTGCGAAAGATAGACACATCATAGACAAATGACAATCACAATCAAAAAAGAAAAGGATCATGAACCATCCCGGTCACTCTAAATCACTCGGTGACATCATCGAGCAACATAGGAACATGATTGAAGCCAAAGATAAATCAATTAAAAAGATAAGATGCACAAATTCCAACAAATCAAACAAACATCTTGATCTTCATTGTCAAAAGTTGAAAGTGCTGATAGGATGATCATGTTGTCTGGTTTCAGGATAATGTGGTACCCCGTCTAAGACAGGACACAGTCTAGTTTCGAGTATACCACACCCTGTATAAGACCCATGATAGTAGGAACAAGGACAAATGATTTGGAAGGTGATATTCGATTGATAAGACAATTTTGATCAGTTTGAATGTTTGAGTTGACTGAAAAGGTTCATCTGGTTAAAGCATGATTTCAGTTAAAGCACAATGTGAAATGGATTGCGAGTGTCGTTGGATGAATGCTCAGTGATCTGTCGATGCGTAAAGGGAATACTTTATTGCAAAATGCGTGTTTTTTATGAGTTTTATAAATTTTTTTTTTTTTGTGTTCATTTTTTTTTCAGGACTTTATATGATTTTTAGAGATTTTTTCAGGACTTTATATGATTTTTAGAGATTTTTTTTTTTCAGGACATTATTGATTTTTTTAAATCTTTTTCAGGACATTTATTCGATTTTTTTTTTGGATTATTTCAGGACATTTTTCAATTTTTATGAGATTTTTTCATGACATTTTCAATTTTTATTAGATTTTTTCAGGACTTTTTCAATTTTTATGACTTTCTTCAGGACTTTTTCAAATTTTTATGACTTTTTTCAGGACATTTTTTCAATTTTTATGAGATTTTTTCAGGACTTTATCCGATTTTTATGATTTTTTTTTTTTGAATGATTTATGATTTTTTGCCCCCAGTGTCTAGCAAGGCAAGGAATATAACAGGTGAATAAATAGGCTTGTTGAAATGATGGTGGATAGAGGGAAGACAAAGGCCTTTTATTATGGAGACAATATGGATGCAATTTTCAAGGGCTATGGCGTGATAGGACAAGAGACTGGATATGACAATGTAAAGCAGTGAACATGGCATGAGGGACATGTCAAGAGGTTTTTTGAAAAATATGTTTAAATTTTGCGGCCTTATGTCAGATCAAGATCAAGGGACAGAAAGAGTGTATGGATAGTGATAAGATATGGATAGGATAAGAAAGACCAAGAATGGATAAAGGACCTGGACAGAAGGTCGGGGTAGGCTAAGGGATAGTGGTAGAAAGTCACAATAAGACAGGGAATATGGATGAAAGGTTATAATAAGAAAATGAATACATGACCAAAAGCTATGATGGACTAAAAGCTGCAAACAAGATGTGTGATGCTCATGATGATTGTCAGCCTTGTCAAGATCAAAGGTGGAAAGGGAAATTGGACATGAGGGACAATAGGATAATGGAAGGGTATGACATGATATGATAGGATAATGAAGGGCAATAGGATATGAAGGAGGAAACCTGCCCCCAAGTGTGGTGTGCAAGAAGTTCATAAATTACGCATGACGCCTGTTTGCCAGGTTTTCATCATGGTACTTGCCCAAGGCGCCTATTTGCCAGGTTTTCACCAGTGGACGAATTATTTTTCTTTATTTCTTTTTCTTTTTCTTTTTTCTTTTTTTTTTTCAATTTTTTTTTTTGTATTTTTGACTTTTTCAATAGAAGAGGGACACATGATAGAGGATGGAAGAAGGACTCAAGCATCTTCTTTTTGTTTGGATAGTAGCCTTGAAAAAAAATGGACCATGGCCTTTAAAAGCATGCTCAAAGATGTTGATAGGATAAGGACATGGAAAATGAGATGAAACTAAGGCAAGGATTTATGCAAAGGATTGGACCAGAGGGATCAAAGGATGGAAAATATGCATTGGATAATGGATAGGGTACTAGAAGAATTGGCCTTGAGTGGATGGAAATGTTGGCAAGATCGACATTGGCACACACCTTGAGGGGTGATGGACTGATGGAGGAAAGACGTATTTTGGATATTGAGATTTTGATGGAGGAATAACTTGGGATTTTGGGACATAAGGGCCCAAAACGGATGAAGAAGGTGGTGGAGAAATAGACTTGGAAAATTTGGATGGAGGAACAACAATTTTAGATGCCAAGTTTGATGTTTCTCTTTGGGCTTCAAGGAGCTTCTTGGGAATGGTTTTTGATGTTTCATGCTTTTGTGGTTCCTTGGAGTGCATTGCTTGCACAAGGGATTTAGGAACCCATATATATTTTGACTTTGCTTGATTTTGCTCAGTGGGCCTTTGTGGCCTTTTGGATATTTCTTTTTCTTTATAGATCATATTTTTCTTTGCTTTGACATGTCGATTATATTGGACATGTTGATCCTTGAATACATGTGGATTGCTAGACTTATGACTTTTATACTTGGCATCCAAATTGCTTGGAAGAGGGAATGAATGTTGGTGTGGATGGGAATGATATGGAGGCATGTGGGATGGATGGAAAGTTCTCCAAGATGTGTGCCTTTGTTGATGTTGCATAGGAGATGGAGGGATATAGGGACCTAGAATGGATGGAAGCGATGATGGGGAAGGTGGACATTTGGATTTTGACTTTGAAGGAATACCAACGCCTTGAGTGTGAGCTCTGTAGCCATGACCATTGGTATACTCTTTAAGGGGTTCTTGCTCATGAAGGTCTACTCCTTTGCCTTTATGAATATCTTGACTTGTTGGATACTCTTTTCTTTGGGAAGAAGACGCAAGTCCATTATGAGGTGGATGTGATATGAGAGAAATAATGAGATCTTGAAGTGGATCGGATTGGACCAAAGTGGAAGAACCCATTATGCATGTCGAGGGTTCATGAACATCTTGCACTGACACATTAGAATCATGAGGGGGATTAGGATCATGAGGGGGACTAGGATTGTGTAGTGGACATGGTTCAATGATAGGCTCTTCAAGAGATGGAATGGGAGAAATAATGGGATCATCAAAAGAAATGAGATTAGGACAAGGAGATGGAGGAACAAGTGGATCTTGTGGAGGATCTGAAGGAATGATTTGATCTTGACAAGGAGGAAGATCATTGGAAAGGATGTAAGGGATATCTTGATCTTTCTTAGAAAGTGGAATGTCAATGGGATTTGAAAGGACATTGTGTTTGTGAAATGGAAGGGGATCATTTGGGATTGGATGGACTAAGATATCTTGATCTTGCTCGAAGAATGGAGTGTCAATATGACTTGAAAAGGTGTTGTTCTCTTGAATAGAATGGATACTGATAGGAGGATCATTATGAATGTGTGGGAAGATGGGGTCCTGGTCAACAATTTGATGGGATGATAAGGTTTCAGGATCTTGATCTTGATTTTCTTTAGGACTCATTTCTTCGCACGCTAAGTTATCCTCTTGACATGAGGTTGGACTTTGGATATGCATGGGGGATTCTGACAAGAAATCAATGTTTTGGCATGAAGGAAAGGCAATTTGAACATTTGTAAGATCAGACATTCCAATCGTAAAGCTTTCCTACATCTTAGATTTGGGTCCACTTTTTGGTATTCGAGGAATCACTTCTTGTTGAGGGACACCTGTCATCAACATTTGTGTGGCCTTCATTTGATCTGGTGTTAAAGGTGTTGCATTAAACAATGGATTGTTTATTATTTTGAATGTGGACTTTTGAGGAATAGTCACTGTCAATGCCTTTGAAGCACGTTTACTCATCAAGGTGGGTTGAAGCTCTTGTTGCACATGTTCTTCATTTGGATGCGGAGAGAAACCTAACAACTCACCACCTTGTTGTTTTTGCACATTAATTTGCTTACTTGAGGAGGTCACATTACTCATCATGTCAAGATATTTTTGTGGGAACCTCTTAAAGACCTTATTCAAGAATTTATCCATCTTTTTTGTCAACTTTGGATCCTTAAGGAACATAAAAACATCATCAGAGACATTGGAATCAGATGAAGAATCTGGTTGGACATTTGGATTCATTTCCTGTTGAATGCCTTGGTCTGAACCGAATCCTTGTGAAAGAGTTTGGTCTTCACACAATGTTTGAGTTCGAATGTCATGTTGCAAATTTGGTTGATTCCAATCGAAAGGTGCATTTCCTCTTGGAGTTGGTGGAACACTCCCATGTCCTAGTTTCATAGGTACAAACACTGGTTCATATAATGGAGGTGGTCCAAGTTGAACCATTCCATATGGTGGTGGAGATGTGTTTAATGAACCTTCAACTTGCACTGTTTGACTAGTTTGAAACTGCGAATTTACTATGTTATCCATGGATTGATACATTGGTTCACTCATCTTCTTAGATCTTGATCTTGTCTCAACAGGCATGTCACTTATGCAAATGCAATTTTTTTTGGAATTTTTCAAGGACAATATATGATATGTAACTAAATGCAAACTAAATATATGAAAATGCAATCTATGTTTTTGGTTGTTTTTGAAGATTTTGACAAACTTTTGAAATGCAAATCTAAGAGATGGACCTTTAGGAAATTGAAATGATGTCTAGACCTCAAAGGACAAAAGGACTTAATTGACAAAGGACAAGATGACAATGTCTCCCCTATGCGCTTGGATACTAAGCTAGGTTTGACGAAATGATATTGATGACAAAAGGACAAAAGATTTGATAAGGTCTAGACTTCTTAACAATGACTTAGGGTTTATCAAAGATTTGGATTACTCAAGTATGACAAGACCTAGGTTTGACACTATATGCAAAAGGACAATTAATATGCAAATGATCTTAATATGACATGACAATGACTTAGGCATAATGAAGAGACTTGGGATATGCAAATGCAAATGTATGACAATGGTATGACTTTAATGCAAGAGGACATATGCAAATGGATGACTCTTATTGATATGCAAAGGAGTATGACCTAGGTGAAACTTAACCTTGGTACTTGACAAATGACTTTGCAAAATGCAAACCTAGGATGAACCTAAATCTAAGTGACATGAATGTTGAGACAAGATTTTGAAAAATATTTGACAACCATGTTTGAAGATGTTTTGAAGTTTGTTGGATGAAATGCTCTTATGTTTAACCTTGTTTTGATCAATGTGTTTTGCTTTTGAAATGGGATAACATTCAACTTTTGACAATCAAAGAATACAAGATGTTATAACTTAGACTCAAGACAATCATGCTCATTTCCACATTCCTTAGGGTAGGCAAAGACATTAGGTACTTGAGAGGTAGACTCATTATGGGATTCAAGGAGAATACATAGATGCTTGACCCCATGGGCTCCCCTCCATGGCACTCACTTCTCAGGGTAGACAAGCATCAGTCCCCATGGAATCTCCCCATGGCAAACTTAGTATCTCTTCCAAGTATCCGAATTTGTCCTTCTCAAGCAACTAGAAGGGTTTTTGGCCTCTAAAAACAAGGTGTTTAGTAAGGTTTTCTGTTAAGCATTACTCCTTGATGTCACGCAAGCGTGATTGAGACATTAAGCCCATCAAGATACCAAACAAATGTAGTCGCGCAAGCACAATTTAGACCAAGAGGCCCTACTTAGATGTTGATATGAGAAAGAGTCCAAGGGTCATCACTTCCCAAGTAACTGCAATTCCCACGTAACACTTCCTTCAAAGCTTTCGCTCATCAGGTTTTTTTTTTATAGTGAGTTAGAATGCCAAGGAATTCTAGCCGTACTCACTTTGGGTCGTTCCCTTCTCACGATTATCACTTGCTTGCAAAAGAAAAGTGGTCGGGAAGGCAGGCCCTCTAAAGGTGACAAACAATCAACAACACAAGCATGGTATCGAAGATCTGGATTTCTGATCACCCTATGAAGGATGAGAGCATACTCTCCTACTCCAATGTCACACTTAACAATCAAAGCAAGCAAATGTTCATTCCCACCTATTTATAAATCACTAAGTGCCTAATTAAAAATCTCAAACACACAATTTGGTTGTTTCTCCAAGGCAACCTGCAAAACCCAAGTTAGAGGTTTGATTTGTTGTCTTTGACCAGCGAACCTGCAAACAATTCATTAGTAGTTTGATTTGTAGTCTTTGTCATGCGTATGCCAAGATCCGGCACAAATAATTAGTACCAAAATCCAAAGCACAGATGATCTGATTTATGAAAACTATCAAAATTATCAAAAAAACTAAATATAAAATTTCAGTCCACTTTGAGAAGGCATAACTTTCTCATCCTAGCTCCGAATTACAAACCGTTTGATGCGTTGGAAAGGTATTTAAATAATCTAGAACCAAATTTTGGAAACATCAATGATATCTCATCGTGTTTCCTCGCACCATATTTGTCCAGAAATGCACCGAAGACCCTCAAAATTGCAATTTACTAAAACATATAAAATTTTGGAAAAATTAGATTTCAATATTTTCCCAATTTAATCCTGATCAACAGAAAACAGAAAGCAAAAACTGCATTTTTCACCTCTGTTCTGGACTTTACACAAGCGCAGAAGTCATGACACAAGCGCAGAATGTTTAACACAAGCGCAAAATGTCTCAACATAGGCGCAAGATGTCTCAACACAGGCACAGAATGCTTCACACAAGCGCAAAAGTGTCCAGAATGCACTGCACGACCCTGTTTTTGGGTTTTTGACCTGCAAATCAACTTAGACAAGATTGGCATGATGCAATTCAAATGGAAATTGCAAATCAATATGTCAATTATGACAAATTATGCACTTTCCATGCACAATTTAATTGATTGATAATTGATGACAAATTATGACACATTCTATGTCAAAATTGATTGATTATCAATTATGACAATTTCATGACAAATTGAAATGTCACTCCCATAGAATTAGGAGATGAATTAGGAGGGAAAAGGAATTAGAAATTTGAAAAATTAGGAAATTGAAATTGATGACAAATTAGGAATTAGAAATTGATAGAAATTAGAATTTAGGAATTAGTGAATTAATTAATAATTTTTCATTTATTAATCAATTCACAAAGAGGAATAATTAGCCAATTAAATAAAGATTTAATTGTAATAAGAAGACTTAGGATTAATAAATAATTTAGTAATCCTAGAGGAAGAAATGGCAAATTAGGTTAAATGACTAAATCATAAAACCCTAGAAGACGAATTAGAAATGCGAAAATGACAATTAGGTCTTGATTGAAGATAATTAATATCATGATTTTGAATTGATAAATGACCAATGCGACAAAATGATTTGATTGGTAAATGCGCCAATTGACGAGGAACAATGACAAATTGATCCAAATTGACATAATTGAGACAGACAACGATTGATAGCGAAATGATCGCAAAATGACAAGATCGACAAGAGGACAAGAATCGACAACAAAATGGATTGCAAGATGACAAGATTGAAAATGACCACGATCGATGACAAATCTATCGTAAAATGACAAGATTGAAAAGAGGACAAAGATCGATGACAAATAGATTGCAAAATGATAAGATTGATAACGACCACGATCAATGACAAATCGATCGCAAGATTGAACATGACAACGATTGATGAAAAATCGATCGTTTAAAATGACAAGATTGATAAACTGATCGCCAGATGACAAGATCGAAAAGAGGACAAAACCCTAATTAGGATTGACGATGTCCAAAATGATAAGATTGATGATAAAATTGATAAGATTGATAGGAGGACAACGATCGATGACAAATCGATCGCAAGATTGATAGGATTGATAAGAGGACAAAACCCTAATTAAGATTGACGATGTCCAAAATGATGACAAATGAATATGCACATTGATGCGACAGGGTAAGATCGATCAAAATCATGACTGAATATTGTTGTCGACAAGACCAAATTCGAAAACGAGATGATTGAAGAATGTAGAAGAATGACTCGATGTTCACAAATGATAAAGACCAAGTGCATGACATAGGAGAAATGTTAATGCAACGCAAAAACCTAAAATGAGGCAATGCGCAAATGTTAAAGTATGACCTCGCAAGCGTTGACCATTTTTAGGTGCCTACAGTTAGCAGTTACACTAGTAACATCCTACACATACTAGTTAACACATAATACCATTACTTCTATGAGTCATGCAATGGTGATCCAACACTGATCAGTAGGTGTGTAGACATGGCAACTTCTAAACACACTTATCATCTTCTTCCTTCATATTGGCAACACCATGGTTTTCCATGTTGCCTTCATTTCTGAGGGGGTGAATAATACATTCGATGTGCTACTCCCCCTATGATCCTGCATCTTCTTTAGACAATAGAAGATATCACCTGTGCATTAACTACACAAAGCCAGTCCATGATCTTCTTCCTCCATACCTTCTTAATCTCATTCTTCTCTCCACTTTTGGACTTGGGAGAAGGATTTTCCTTCTTCTGCTGATGGGCCCTTTCTTTTCTGGTCTCTGCATTACAATCGAAAATAGTGCTATAGTAGCACACAACATCCATCCTAACTTCATGTTTGGGGAAACTCTTGACATACCGATTTGACCATCTTCTCCTGGTCATGTTGCTTTGACTAGCAATGGGAACTGGTGGACCTCTTACTCCTATAGGGACATATCTCCTTAGGTTCCATCCAGGTCTCTACCTTCCATATGCTCTATTTTCACTTTTTTTTAGAGCATGGCCATTTTGTTTGCCTTCATGTGATAGCGGGTTCCTCTTTCTGCATTCAAACTTTCCATGAACAGATCCATTGTAGTTATGACAAACAATCTTTGCATAACTGGAAGAAGGAACATGCATGTATCTACTTCTGGATACATCCTTCCCATAAGCATGATTTCTATGAGATCCTACATTATCATTTCTAGATCTCATTCTATACTCCCTTTCCTTATGGCCATAAAAATTACATGTAAAACAGTAACCGATAAATGACGGCATATTACTTACATATTTATTCTGCCATGCATAAGAAGATCTTGCTAGTTTTGCATCCCCATCTTTTCCTTTTTGGGAATGGACCCTTGGTTGTCCATTCTGAGCACCTCTCTCATCTGATCTCTTCTTATTCTCCCACACTTGCTCCCCCCTATGGGTGGTAGCATTTCTTTTCCCTCTTCTGGTGGAGGGTCTCCTTTGTTGCTTCCACATCTTCCTACTTCCGATGAGGTTTTTCTCTCCCATCTTCCCCTTACCTCTCAAATTTGTATGAAGATGCCTTCTTGCAGCATTGAACTTCATTTTTGTCTACATGTCCACACCAGTTGTGGTCAGGTCAACCTTCTTTAGAGGAACATTTCTAACTGGAGAGGTTTGGCCTTTGTTTCCTACAAGAAGCCACTGAAGCTTTTTGTCTTTTATCTCTAGCTGAGAGGCTAGATCTTCACACCGACATACCTTGGTGTCTTTTTCCTGAGTCTTCAACTCTAAGATGAATTTCTCTGATTCTTCAAGGCATTTGATTAACCGATTTTGTTCCACAATAGCAACATTCTTGAATAGCTTGTATTCTCTTTTAACTCTATTGAGTTCTTCAAGTGTATTTACAAGCTCTCCTTCAAGGTCAACTTCTCCTGCTTCTTCATCATCAGAAGGATCTTGATAGCTAGATCTATCTACCATGTCTTCCTCTTCATCATCATCACTACTCAACACATCTTGTTGAGGAGAGGTGACTGCCTAGCCACTTTCAGATTCTTGGGCCACAAAGAGTTGACCTCCTCCTTCTTCACTGTTGCAGCTACTGGAAGATCCATCTTCCTCATCCAGATAAATATGAGAGGTATTTCTCATATTTGCTTTGATTTCTGGTTCTACAGTTGAGGGTTCATTTCCATAGAGCTTCTTCAATCTTTCCCATAAGCTCTTTGTTGTTTTACACCAATCCACCTGTGAAGAGACATCACTGGTGAGTCTACTGAGAATAGCCTTTATGGCTTCTTCATTGCACTGGTTTCTTCTTTCTTCTAAAAATCTGGTAGGAAGACTGACCTTTCTAGGGAGACCATCTACTACTGACATCCATACATCAAATCCTAGAGAGGATAGAAAAACTTCCATTTTGCGACTCCAAATAGAAAAATTTGAGCCATCAAAAACTGGAGCAGAGATAGATACTAAACAAACCATTGTGTCCTTAGGCCAGAATCTACCCAAGATAGAGAACACTCTATTAGGATTAATGATAGTCCCAAAGATACTGAGGTGGGGGGGGGGGTGAATTGGTATCTAATTGGTGAACAAAATATTTAACCTTATTAAGTATTTTGCATTCCAAAATAATGTACCGGTAAACAAGAATTAATGCAGTAAATAGGAACAGTAAAGACAACATAGAAAACACATCATAACACAAGATGTTTAATGAGGAAACCCAATGTGGGAAAAACCTCAGTGGGATTTGTGACCCACAATATTCACTCACTGGCCAATGAATGGATATTACTTACAAGAGGGGCCTATATATGAAGGAAGGCTAGCTGCCTAGAGCTCACTGCTCAATTACAAAAGGAAGTCTCACTAACTTACAAAATGGATTATGAGAATCCAATATAATGTACTGCTACAATTTAGCATCTGCTATGCTAGGTTCAGTATCGGTTTAAGCTCATACTATAACCATAAACCCTTATACAAAATCTGCCTTAATATTCGCTCATCACTTCTACATTATCCATGTGTCCATCCTATGTCAAAATGATTTACAAGATCTCATACATATATATGAGTCTTATTACAATATGCCATATCAGCTTTACAATAGATATTTACAATTAAATACAATAAACAAAATCCTATCGGCTAGGGTGTCGGTATACATTGTTGTCACTACCAATGAAGTGTCTATCGATGTCAGTGCCTGATAGTGATTTACCAGATGAATGTCAGGTGGCTGCCTATAGGTTGCCATCAATGACAACACCATCATTTCTCACTAGAGTGTAGAATGCCAACAATCTCCCCCTTTGACATTGATGGCAACACTCATGAGAAAAATCCAAAAATCTATTTCCAAAAATGAAGTCCAAAAATTTACCAAAAATGTGTGCTCCCCCTGAGTAGATGATCTCCTCTGATAACCATTTTTCTCTATCCACTAATCCCCCTTTGACATCAATGACAAAGGTTTTCAAAAAATTTCAAATGAGTGCAAAATTTTAACTTGAACTTTGTAACCGGTTGGTTACAATCTGGGATACATCTGCTAATACCAAGTTTAAGCTCTATATAAATCTGTTGTTGTCCTTCATAGTTGCCTCAGTTCTCTGAATTGTACCAGTGAGATGATGCATATGTTCCTCTGGAGACCTTTGACCTTGAATTAATGCCTCAGAGAGATAAGGTTGTCTAATTTAGGACTGAGTTTGTGCTTAAGCTCTCTGGTTTTTGCCTTGATCCTTTCTTTCTCTTTCTCTAACTTCTCCATTTTTTCCTCAAATCTAGCAATTTCTTGTTCAATAACTGATATAGGTTCAAATGAACCAATGATATTATCAACTATATCATTTATCTCCTTTTGAACTTTGCTAATTTCCTTATCAATGTCCACTGTCAACATATTTGTCTTGCAAGTATCTCTGTACAGTTCCTTATACTCCAAAATTGTTTTATTCAGTGTCAGTAAAAGTGTATTGATGTATTCCGTGCACTTGTTTATTGTTTCCTCAAATAATTTTTCTTTTTCCTTTTCCATTTTCTCCTTGAATGTTTCCTCATTTATTTGATCAACTGTCAGTATATTACTAGCAATATATTTAGACAATGTGTCTAACTGACTTAAAGAATCCTTTACATTATCTACATTGCATTTGGGTGCAATCATCTTAAGAGTGGGTATTGTGTCATCAATCGCCTTATAGGCCAATGCATTACAATATGTTATATTATTTATTGAATCTAGAAGTACTTCAGTCACATTAGTAGGTCTAAATTCTGTTAGTGAAGTACCAGATGTGTGGCCAACTACCTTTACAATCTTAGTGCTTCCAGTGAGAGTAATCAATTTGCTTGTATTGACCTTTGATGGATCAGTCTATGTTTGGATTTCCACTAGCAATGGTTTTGGTTTCTCAGTGATTGTAGGTTTCACTACCTCAATATGTATCTGTGACTTTGTTGGTTTCTCAATTTGTTTTTCTGTGTTATCCACTGCTAGTGTCTCAATTACTATCTCTATAGGTTTCTTAGTGCTTGCATCAATATTATCAGTAACCATTCCTCTGTCTAATGTTTCCACTGAATGCTTAGCTTGCTCTACTTGTGTCTCAACCCCAATATTATCTGTCTGTGTTCCAACCTCAATATTATTTGCCCGTTGCTCAGTAGCAATATCATTTTTCTTTTCCTCTATGTTCTCCTTATCAACTACAATGTTTACTTCCTAAGTGTCAATATTCATAGTGTACAAAATTTTTGACTTATGGTTGGTATCCTCATGTGGTGTATCCACATTCTTAGTAGCTGGTATGCTATTAGTCTATACCAGTTGAGTAACCAAAGGTGGTGGTATGTTGTCAGTTACTTTAATGTTGGTTAATCCACCTACTTTACCTTTCGCCTTGTCTCTGTCCTTTTGATAATCCTTGAAAGTTTTCTTTGGTCTGTTTAGCTCTTTCTATTTTTCCTTCTCTACAAAGAAGATATCCCACTTTTCTGGTGTTTCTTCTGCAATTTCATTGACTCTACCAGCCATTAGGCTTACATGTCAGTGTCCACTTGCAAAAACTGATCTATTAGCTTCACTAATTAATTCATCAATTTCTTCTACAGAGTTGACCGGATGTATAGCTAGTAGTTTTTCAATCTTTAGTTTCTTGGCAAGCTCCATAATTGCAATTCTCTTTGCATCTAACCTCCTGTACAATTCACTTGGCAAATCATCTACAACTTCTATTAATACTTTCTTTTATATATCGAGATGTAGTATTATGCCATTCTCAATACTTTCCTTTTGTTCATTAGTGAATGTATTGTGCAGTTTGCTAACATTAGCTAAGTTGCCTTCATCAGTGATTTCACTCAATAAGTTATCTAGAGGTGGTATAACCTATTTTTTCTTTTTCTTCTTTGGTGTCAACTTCTTTGCTGGTGGTCTCACTGCCTATTGCTTCTGCCTTGGTGTTCTTGTTTTCTTGGGAGGAGGAGAGGGTACTGGTGAAGGTTTTCTCTTCCTATCAACTCTTTTAAACTCAACAGGAATTTCACTGTCAGATGATGTACCAACCGGTGAGATGTGTGCCTCTAGTTGTAATCCTTCTAGGTCACTTTCCTTTATTCTAGTTATGTTCATGACATTTTCTTTTATTTCCTTAACTTGTTTAGGTGCACTCCTTATGTACTTTTATCTTCTCTTTCTCTATTTCAATGTTTGTACATCACTTTCTATTGTTTGTGCATTTCCAAAAACTTTTTCTTCTAGTTCTCTAGGGGCTTCTAATAAGGCTTTAGCATAAGTTTCAATCATATTACATCTGCTTCATACCCCATTTTGATTACCCATACAGTTCTAGGAAGAACTGCCTCCATCCAGATCTCATCCTTTTTAATTACAAAACATATTTTCTTTTCATATTTGTCTACAATACTTTGTGGTAATCTCTCTCTTGTTTTCATTTTTGCTTTGAGGGTTTTGAAATACTCTGTTATATTGTTTTCTTTGTTTGTGCCCATACTGGTGAATATTTCTTATAGTTGTTTGCCTACCGGTATATCATAACCAAAGTCTTTCTTACCAATATCAAGAACCTCTTTTGTGAGATACAACATCAGACATACCAGGAGATTGCCAAAATGAAACAATCCTTTCTTGTCTCCTTTTATCCTTTTTAGATTATCTATCAATTCATCCTCTAACTACTCACATACATCTATTTTTGCATCATTATTGACCATATCATATGCACTTTTAATACAAAGACTGAAAACAGAGTTGAGTCAGTTTGCATGTGTGGTCTTATAACCTAGGATAATGCTTATAAATCTGACATTCTCATCTTTGACATCATTTACTCTCAGGGATCTGCTGTCATATGTTGCTCCTATTAATGTCATGACAATATTATTAGGAACCTTCTTACTCTTATCTGGCTTGCTACCGGTCGAGGGTAAACATGTACCTTCCCTAATTGCTTCCTTAGTAATTTTGCAAACAGAATCTAGCCAAAAGAATTCTCCATGAACTCTACTAAGGACAATTCTTATTGCCTCCTTAGGAAATTCTGGGATGTCTAAGATCTCCACATAACCTAAAGTTTAAATAACCTTGTGTTCGCGTTTCACATTTCCACTTTCATCACAGATAACAGTTTTAAACATTTTCAATATTTCCTCAGAACCTAATTCCTCAATATGGCAATGAATATAGATTCTAGGGTCTTTAGCATAAGTAACACCTTTTGGAATTTTTGAAAAAGCACCTATGTAATCATCTTGTTTCACTATCTTAGGAATGATTTTAAAAATTGGCCTAGGGTGCTTCACAACTTCTACAACACTAGGGTTTGCAATAAATTTCGGAGCAGAGGAAGCCATTGATAAATACCTTAATCTGCTTGATGATGGTTTGAGTGCTTGAAAGAGATCGCTTCACTTTTTCGTTGTGGATGCCTTCACTTAGATTTTCATGCTCTCTGAAAGTTTGAATGCTCGGTGAATTGAAAAAGAGAGAAAAATCGATGATTTATAATGTCTTTTCTTCCAACAACCACAATAAATTCTCACCGGTTAAGTGAAACTTAACACATCTGTTGGTAGAGAAGAAGTCCATCTTCTCACCATCAACCAAGGGTAAACTTGCATGATTTTCAACTTGTTGCAATACCCCCAAGGGTTACCTTTTCTGTTGGATGAAGAGTCTCTTGCCAGTGGAGTAATACTTTGTTCTACCGGTGAATGAATAGTCTCATCAACATTCTAATTTGTCTTTCTAATCCATTGTCTTGAAAATTCTTGCTTTACCTCATCAACCTTCTCTTTGCTTTCAAACTGGGTCCTTTATTGTTTGTCGGTGAAGTCTTGCTTCTACAAAATTTTACAATATGTACAATCTTGTTACAAGCATAACAGGTCACATTGTTCTTCTATATAGCCTTTCCATATCCTATGCCAGTTTGTGTTCTGCATTGATTAGATAAGTGCCCAAATCTTCCACAAACATAACATCTTACATTCATTCTGCAGTTTTCTAAATTGTGACCAATTTTGTTGCATTTGGAACATTGACTGGTGGGTGCATTAATGTTTTGATTATTTCTAGATCTACATTGATTTGCTCTATGACCATACTTGTTACAGTTAAAGCATTTCCAATTAAATTTGTAAGCATTATGTTGTCTTACCGGTTTACTATGATCATGATTGTTTGCAGTACCAGAACTTTCTCCAACTTCAAATCCAAGTCCATTAGTGTCTCCATTAGGTTTATGACTTTTTAGCATACCATCAAGTTCTTCTGAACTTTTCTTGAATTTCTCTTTATGTTGATTTGCAGTAGCCAACTCATTTTCCAGAATTCCCTTTTGTCTCATAAGTTTAGTTTTATCATGTTCCATGTGAATCAAATCTATCTTCAACATATCATTTTCATGGCTAAGTCTTAGATTTTCATTTCCAGCATCATTGAGTCTTCTAGTCAAGTCATCTTCATTCTTCTTTATGTCTTCAATGTCTTTACAAAATCTCATAGTCATGTCTTGCATTTCATTCCTCAAAGTCATGTTTTCTTGCCTCATCTTGTTTACAAGCTCATTAAGAGTTTCCTTTTCATCATCATTACTCTGCATCTTCTCGTGAAGTTCTTTTCTCTTATTTCTAGCAATAGTGAGATTCTCTTGTAGTCCTTGAATGAATTCCTGTGCAGTCCTTAGATCATCTTCAATTTTGATATTTTTCAACTTCTTTGCATCATAGTCCACAAGAGCTCCTTCTAATTGCTTTCTTAAGCTCTCCATCTGTACCGATGTTAGAATCTTCCTCAAGCTATTAGAATTTTGAAATTAGAGAACCAGGCTTTGATACCAATTGTTAGGATTAATGATAGTCCTAAAGATACTAAGAGGGGGGGCTGAATCAGTATCTAACCAGTGAACAAAATCTTTAACATTATTAAGTATTTTGCATTCTAAAATAGTGTACTGGCAAACAAGAATTAATGCAGTAAATAGGAATAGTAAAGACAACATAGAAAACACATCATAACACAATATGTTTAACGAGGAAACTCGGTGTGGAAAAACCTCGGTGGGATTTGTGACCCACAATATTCACTCACTGGCCAATGAATATATATTACTTACAAGAGGGGCCTGTACATGCAGGAAGGCTAAATTACAAAAGGAAGTCTCACTGACTTACAAAAAGGATTATGAGAATCCAATATAATGTACTGCTACAATTTAGCATCTGCTATGCTAGGTTCAGTACCGGTTTAAGCTCATACTATAACCATAAACCCTTATACAAAATCTGCCTTAATATTTGCTCGTCACTTATACATTATCCATGTGTCCATCCTATGTCAAAATGATTTACAAGATCTTGTACATATATGAGTCTTATTACAGTATGCCATGCCGGCTTTACAAAAGATATTTACAATTAAATACTTTAAATAAAATCTTGTCGGTCGGGGTGCCAGTATACATTATTGGCATAGCTGGTGAATTGTCTGTCGGTGCCGGTGCCTATCGGTGATTTACCAAATGAATGTTGGGTGGCTTCTTGTAGGTTGTCGGTAGGTTTCCATCAATGACAACACCATCATTTCTCACTAGAGTATAGAATGCCAACACACTCTTCTAACTAGGAACCTAGGCTCTGATACCAATTATTAGACACAATGCACCACTGAGAGGGGGAGGGGGTGAATCAGTGGTTCTCAAAAAATTTCCTTTCAGCTCTCCTTTGTGAGCAATACTAGTTTGTGAATCAAACACAAAGAATACTTACCAATAAGTGATGAGACTAACTCAAATACACACACACACACAAGGAGACATCACATAACACCAGCATGTACGAGGAAAACCCAAGGATGGGAAAAACCTCGACGAGCAATCTTGTTGGAGTCTACTACTCCAATCCAACCTCACAGTAAAACATAGTTACAAAGTTTAGGGCACCAACCCCTGACTTTAGGGAACCAACCAAGGAGCTACAACCCCTACACCAAGCTTCAACTCAGTGTTCACAAAGTAAATATCAAATACATAAGTGGCTATCTCATCACAAGTGAATCTTGCAACCATTACATATATCTTGTTCTATCGATGAGATATCTTCTCTGCTTCACCAACTCACTTATCTACTGCTCTTCACCTACTGCTTCTCTACTGATAAGCACTATCGGTTACCTCTCTTCATCCTCCTTCACTTCTTCTCTGCCAATATGAACACTACCAGTTCTTTCCTTCAACCGGTTGAAAGATTCAACCCGGTTCTCTCTCACTTCCACTCTTCTCACAAATGCTCATTGAGAACTTGGCTGATTTTATCTTGCTTGCAAAAGTCTTCAACCTCGCAATCACACTATATTCCTCTATTCAATAGCCCTATTCTTCCTCTTCTGTCATATTTTTATAGATTAGTTTTCCCTCTAAAAAATAATTCAAAAACTAGGTGGTTAAGGTTTCCTCACCATCCTCGAGGCAAACCAAATCCAATCAAATCTTGCACGATCTGATCTTTCTGACATCTGAATGCACAACTCCACCATAGTTGCATCTCCTAGATCATGCCTTCCATTTCTGGTGACTTTCTTTTTACCCTCATAGCTAATCCCTCAGTCAATCACAAAAGATATGTCATGTTGTTTCCTTCATTGCCTTGATCTTCTCAATTTATCTTAGCTATCTCGTAGTTGTCCTCTAGACCTCGAGCCTCAAACCCCTACAATAGCTCTACAACATGTCCCATGATTTGGGTGACTTTTCATTAAAGCTAACCAACCCTGCAACAACCATGTCGATGTACAATCTATCTTTATCCAAATGTGGGTTTTCCATGTTGACTCCATGTGACATCCATATTGACATTCTTCCAGCTTAGCACTTCAAGTCGGTCCAAGTGGAATCACCAACCAACCACCCTACCAGTTCCTTGCTTCTATCGGTTTGCTAACCCTTCCAGTCTCAACCATTCTACCGGTTACCTTATCATATCTACTCTCATCTTGAACTATCGATGGAACTCTCAAACTAGTCTCCAAACATGTCCATTCAAATCATGCACCTTCCCATAATGTAGGAAGTCATCTGCAACTACACCTTTCTTATATAACTGGTAGACTTACATACCGATTACCACTCTTGATGACACCAGGTCATCAATCTTCTCAAGGCTCCATCTTTAATCAGGTCTTTCTACTTGTGACTGATTTTTCTTAGCCTTACCTTTCTCCCTGATTAATGTTGTTCCTTCCTCTACCAGTTTGTCATGGTGACACTACCTTCACACTTCCTTTGTACTTGCATCTCAATGTTCCTTCTCTTTCGGTCTGGTACATAACCTTGATCTCATGCACTTAGGTTATTCCTTCAATTCACCGATAGATCTGGTGTGATCCTTCAAGTGCTTGCCTTTACCTCTTCAGTCTTATCTCTCCAAACTATGATGCACTCAATGCATAATAGGAGATAAGCTTTACTTACTTGATGAAGTAACACCTTAACACCTTGTCTTCTACATCCTACAATGCTCTTCATGTGATTCTAATATGAGCACATTCACTATCAAACATTGCTCTTCATGATGACTGCTTCTTTATCTAGTGGAAGTCTTGTTGTTCTACAACCTCACAACATACCGATTCATTATTCTCTTCCAATGTTGATGTAATTTAGGTAACATTGTGCCTCTTCATCACAAACAACTGCTCAAAACACCTTTCTATCTTATCACACAAGTCAGGCATTAACCTGTTGTACTGGTGACTCCTGAGGTCATCTTCCATACCATTTCCAGTGTTCTGCAACACAAGGTAATATGCAAGACTTCTCCATAGAAGTGTTGCACATACATCTCTACTACCGGTGGTCATCCCATATTGGTTGACATCAATCTCAACATAATTCCAACATTTTGGTCTCCAAAAGGGGATTAATAGGTCTTTTCTTTTGTTGAAAAGGCTTAGCATTAGCATGTAGAGGAATTTCATGTTGAAATAAATCTTGTCTATGTGCCTTTAGGTCCTCATAGGACCAAGCAAAAACATGTTTATACCCTTTTAATAAGTTAATGAGATTGGTCCTAACATGGGGAGATAGGATTTTCCCAATAGACACCAACTTAGGGGATGCTTCTATCACTAAGTTCACCTCATCCAATTCCTCCAGTTTTGTAGATGATGCTTGGTGTAAGTGACCATCACTATAACTAAACATACTCACAAGTTCAACTAGTCCCCTGGGTATCTCATTTATCTCTAGCTGGACTATGTCACTTCCAAGAATGGTTTCTTGTCCATCTACAACTTCCACCAATGCATTACAATCAATCTATCAACCCTCATAGTCATCTATGCATTGTAAAATTCTAAGGATGTCTTCATCATCCTCAAAAACTTTCCAGTTGTACACATTATCTGGGATGGTTGGTCTGGCTTTTATTTCAATTATTGAAACTCCAGTCAATGTTACATCATCTTTCTTTAATGCAACATTAGCTAAAAAGTTTGTCATAATGTTCTTAGACCTTTCAATCCAATCAATAGAGAATGCATTAAAGTGTTCAATGACATCCCAAACACAATGCTTATATCTTTTTAACTTGTCATTTTTAGATGCATATCTTGACCTTATCTGAGACACTACAAGTTCAAAGTCTCCATAAACCATTAACAATTTGATCCCATGTCTTTTAGCAATTTATAAGCCTAATATAAAAGCTTCATATGTAGCTGTGTTGTTTGTACATTGGAATGCTAACAGAAAAGAATACTTGAAGGTAATACCTGATGGGGAAATGAATAGCACTCCCACTCTAGACCCTTCCTTAGAGAAAGCTCCATCAAAGTACATCTACCATAGGCTTTCTTGTTGTGATTCCAGCTCATTGACAATAGCATCAATATTCTTTAACTTAGGCAGAATGGGTTTGATCCTGAAGTTATCAAGATCTACATCAATCATGCAATTAATCATGTTTGGGTCAATTTTTTCAATGACCACTGGGGCATGTGGTTCTCTATATAATTTTATAGATTTCCCATTCACTGGGATAGTTGCATATGACAAATCCAGCTGAAGATGTCCTCCAACAGTAGCAGCCTACTGTCTAGACATCAACATGCCATAATGTGGCTTGGTGTCTATAACAATTACATCCATTTTGTAAGTAGCTTCAGGGAAGACTGCTATTTTTACTTCTACATCTCTCAGAGTACCTACAACAAGAACTTCTCTATTATCCATAGCACAACACCTCCCATATGAAGTGTGTACAGACAAACCTAGTTCTTTCATAACCCCATAAGGCATCACATTGGCAGCTACACCAGAATCTATCATACAATTTTTTATCAATCTGATATTAACTAAAAGTGTGACATAAAAGGGATCAATTTGAGATGGTTCCTAATTGATAGTGGTGCCCACATAAACTTCTAGGACTCCTTGTTCTTGATCCTTCTCATCTTTTGCATTTCCTCTTTTAGAAAAATCATCCCCATCTGATATACTTGAAATAAAAGAAAAAGCAGCTTCCCTATGTTCTTTTATTTTCAACAACTCTATTAACGGTACTGAAACCTTCATTTATGTTAAATCTTGAGTCATGTCAAAAACATTGTTAACATTAGACTTAACATGAGCTTTAACCCTTTTTGCCTTCTGGCGACCAATTCTCTTGTCACCAGTGGTTTCTGCTTTACATCGAGTTGTATCAGCAATATCAGATTTTGCTGAACTACTTGATTGATCACCTTTGGCCTGCCTATCTTTGGCAGAACTTTTGTTCTCAGTGGACCTCTTAGAAGAAGTTTCTTTAAAAAATAGAGAACCAGGCATAGCTTGACTCCTATCATTTTTTCTACTCCTCAAATTTTGATTATGCTTGGCTTTAGCTATTGATGCCTTAGTGAGATTCTTGACTTCCTCCTCACTGGGTCTTCTCAGATGAACCTCCTAGTCTTCTATTGTGACTACATTCAGAGTGGGGCACCAATCAATTGTCAATTTCTCATGGAAATTCACATTTCTCTTTGAGACAACATATTCACTTACTTCATCCTCTGAAGACTCACAATTAGTTTCCATAGTATACTTAAACATATTAACTGCGGGTTCATCCTCACCTCTCATGGATTCATTCAGAGCTTGAGCCATGACACACTGGTAGGGGGAATGTGTCCCATCACATGCCATAAATCAAGGGGTACTTTCCACATTGTGTACATTTCCTCCCGTTAAAGGATCAGGGGTATTCTGATTTTGTGTGCCCTTTGATTTATCTTGCACTGGTTTGCCATCTTTCCATGCAGTGTTATATGGCAATCATGCAATCTAGCCGGTTTGTCCTGCCAGTTGTAATGAGGCCTCTCAGGCTTACTTACTTTAGCAGTAAGATCCTTGAAAACAGTCATTAATTTCTCTATCTTATCTTCTTCTTTAGAGGACTTGTTTTGTTGTGGCTTTTGTTCCTACCACAATCTCCCATCAGTCCATCTTCCCATTTTACCCGATGCTTTCCTATTACTCTCTACATTGATTGCAATTTTGAAAGAGTCCCTTAAACTGTGTGGGTTTTTATCTCTGAGAATGTAGTCCATTTTGGGGTCAAATGCATTTTAATAGGTAGTTAGACACACATTTTCATCTATCCTCATTACTTCAAAAAGCCTATGAATTGCCTTTTGAAATCTTGCATTAAAATCTGTGACAACTTCATTATCAGATTTCTTGATGTTATTAAATTCTTTGGACATGAAGCTCACATTTGTATTGTCTCCATATTTCTCTTGAAAGAAAATTTTGAACTCTTCCCACGAACCAATACTGTCCACAGGTAACCCTTTGTACCAATCTCTAGCATCCTCAATTAAGGATTGCACAAATAGCTTCATGATGACATCTTCGGGTGCAATTTCATAGTCATTAATCATGTCACCAAAAGATTTCAAATGCTCTTCAG
Source organism: Cryptomeria japonica (assembly GCF_030272615.1). Lineage (NCBI taxonomy): Eukaryota > Viridiplantae > Streptophyta > Pinopsida > Cupressales > Cupressaceae > Cryptomeria > Cryptomeria japonica. The sequence continues at coordinate 295,057,718 of NC_081415.1, forward strand.
CACCAACATCATTATTCCCAACAAACTTCTGGAGTTTATCCCTCATTTCAATAGGGATTTGGTTTGGGTATCCTAGAATTCCATCAAAATACAACAACCTATACAACTCAACATTTATTGTTCTCCTTTGAAATTGATTTCCAATAAAGTTGTTTCCAGTGTTTACCCTTGGGCTTGAACTACCAACTATAAGAGTTTGATGGCTTTGATTGTTGGTTGGTCGCTGACTAGTTTGGTTTGCTAGAATCACACTTGAGGGAATAGTAGAATTACTTGGGGTAGCATTATTAGATTGGTTAGCAGGTGGGATAAAACTTGTTTGTATAATTGGTTGAGTGTTCAACAGAGAGGCAGAAGTATGATTGGATGTAGGATTACTGTGATCTACATGTGGGAAGGTTATAGGAGGAGCTTTCAAGCATCATATTTTTCTTCTAAACTCTGCATTTAGTGCTTCTATTTCAGCCTTTTCTAACTCTCTTTTTAGGTCTTCATTTTCCTTCCTTACACTTTCTACTTTGAACTCATGCAACATCATTCCCTGGGGTCCTTCTGCACTTCCTGACACCAGACCCATAGATCTATTCTCCACCACCTTCTACTTCCCTTTTTCAATAACAAGTCTGGCAGGTTGGAGATCACTATGAACCTCCCTACTAGGTTGTGATACAACCTTAGGTGTAGAAACAATTTTTGGATCAAGGATTTCCTTAATAATAGGGGCTTTCTCTTTACTCATAGGTTCTTCTTGAGAAAACAACTCAAGCTCTGCAATCTGTCTTAATAATCTATCTCTTTCAATGATTTTTTCTTTGGTTTCATTCTCCTTTTCCTTTTCTTTCTTTTTTCTTAATGCAATCAATTGATGTACTCTTTGATTTAGAACCTCAATCTCTTGAGACACTTCATCTTGGTCTAGAAAATTTTCCTCTGAATCAGACACATTTAACTGGTTCATATCAATCAGGCTGATATTTGCTTCAATAGTTTTGGGAATGGAACTGGCTCTATTACTTGTACTATACCTATCTTTCCCAAAAACACTAGCATTAGACAATCTTGGGTGAAAGGTTTGGATATCATCATTAGTGCCAAATAGGTCAGCATGAAAACCCATAATATTCTAGGCAGAGTCATGAGAAGAGGCATTGGATCTTGCATATACAAGACACTCAGAAGACTTGCCTGTTTGATTACTCTTCTATTTCCATGACTGATTTGACAATCCCTCTCCACCCCTTCTTGACTATTTTAGGTAACCCTTCATGCAACTTTTCTTGAGGGTTTTTCTTCATATAAGACCTAGTATTCCTTGTCCTATTCATTTTTCTAATCTTGTGAAGTGACTGCGATTTTTTCTAAAAGAACACTATTTTTTTTTTACTTCAGAGTCACCACCCAATATCTTGGGAATAAAATATATAGTTTAACACAGTGAATCACTTACAAGAAACCTAAAAATAAAACTGTTGATCTTTAGAAAAGAACAACAGTATTATAAGATGCTATGAGATAAACCAAGGATTTTGTTTAGAAAGGTAAGCACAATAATTTTCAGACTAGAACCAAGGGAACCTGATCTCAACACTTTATGCAATAAAGACACAGATCTGCAGTATAAGACTTATTTGACTCTCCCTAGCAGAGTTGCCATTTTTGTTGTTCTCCATTTTGAAAACTTCTATTCCTTCTCTTGAAAAGTGAAATCTACTACCTCTGTGCTGCAATAGAAGAGAACAAAAAAAGTTTGAAATAAAGACAACAATATGAGGTTCTAGACATAGGAAACCTCCTACACTTTAAGCTTATAAAAGCTTGGGCAAGTGAACCCTTTAAGACTATTTTCTCCTAAAAATATTAAATGTTTTGCAGGAAACTAGTGTAAATTCCTACAAATTTTCCTTATTGACTAGTACAACTAAAACATAAATGGAAAGTTGATTTTGTCTTTTGAATAGGATCACAAAATGCACCCAAAGACTCAACAGATAAACCAGTGCCTTATCTAGGCAATAGAGTCATCTATAACATACTACAATTTGACAAGAGAAACTAATACACACATCACAAATTCTTGATCTATTAACCCTAAATATGCCTGACATATACAGAGTCCCAATCTGCACTAGACTTCAGCATCCAATCCACACCAAAAGTATTGATATCAATGATTTTGTTTCAAGTATATTTATATTTTCCTCCTTGACAAAAAGACTAAAAACAACATCATTAGATGCCTAGCAAATCATTCAAAATAAGCGATCCTTGATTACTTAAATGGAATAAACACCAGTACAATGACATAGAGACAATATAAGTCTGAGTTTAAATTCTCTGAACTGTATATTTCATTCCTCTATCAGAAGGTTATAGGTACTTCATATTTGACTCAGAAATTTCTAAGACAAAGGCCTACATTAATTTTGCCAGAGTTTAGCTACAAAATTGTGTCCCCCATCTCTAGGTAGCCTTGGTATCCTTTTATAGAAAATCAGGATGCAACCAGCTTCAGACCACCTAGAAGAAAAATCTTACCCTAACAGTCAATTAATGCAAAATTTCCATTGCAGTTGAGGGAGAGATCTAACATTCCTTCTGGGATACGTGCCTCATTAATTCACTGGGCATTCACTTGAAAAATGGTTGCAACAACTGACAACTTCATAATGTCGGTGGATCATCTCATACCAGAGCATTGATGAATTCTTATCTTAAGAAAACACACAACTACGCACCATTATGCTTTCTATACATTTCCTTGAGTACCTCTCACCAACCCACTTTCATCTTGAAGCAATATATGATGGGAGTTGCACATCTATGCCATCGTTTATTTTTAATATTTAAATTTCTTTGGCACCAACGGATCAGGATGCCTCCTCTCTAAGCACTTTTCCTTCAGTCGCCAAGTTGTGGCCTTTAAAGTTTGGATGTTGTTTCCATCGTGGTATAACAATAGCCATAGATCTTCTTTGAACTTGCTTGTTCTTTACTTCATCCAAACCGCTCTTCCTTTCTATCGGGCCCTACCGCTTGGTCACTGAGTCACGGCTTTTAGCCATCGAGCAACTTTCCTTTGTGACTTGGTGACAATCGTTGATCTACCTTGGATCACCATTGATCTGCCCTAACATGTTTGGCCTTTACCTCACCTCTATCACTTTCTCTTTTGACAGGCCCGACATGTGGCATCCCCTAATTGGCTTTGGGGTCCCAGTCCTGTCGCCTCAGCATGGCCTGGACTCATGGCGGAATTGAAACCACGGTCATCCAATCAATCTTGATCTGGTTCTCTTAGCGGGCCTCAACACTTGGTCACTAAGTTGTGGCCAATAAACCTCGCACATCTCCCGATCATAATATAGCGACCACTATTTGATCAACTCGGCCGACCGTTGGATCTTTCTCAACCTGCTCGATCCTTATCTCTTTCTAAGTGGCTCTCTCTTATGCCATGGTGTCACCACGTGGTACCCTTTGATTGGCTCCTGAGTTCACAATGGGGTGCCACCTGTTGCGAGGGTATTCATTCCGAGCTCTACACTCTAACACCTTACAACGACCCCCACTAACCATCGAAATGAACTACCTGCCTTAACTGCTTGCATTAACTATCAACCATGGTTCACCGCTCGAATGGAGCTCTTCTTTGTTGTGGGGTCATGTGGGATATGCCAGCTAGTAGTTTCTCATTGCAATCTAGCGACCATCATTGGATCACTGCAGATTTGCTCACTCGTGAGGTCTCTAGTCTTTTGGGTGTTAGCATTTTATGCTAGTGAGCTAGAGACTAGGTTTAAGTCTCGAGGTCTTGAATTAGTCTTTGCCACTCACCCTTTTTGTTGGGCCTACCACGTGTCAGCCACTGGTTCACCTTTGGATCCAACTGGGTGCCACCTTGACTGACATGTCACTTTAGGCTGGACCCTCCACTGGACCTGGGCCTGCCTTGTCGCCTAGTCATGATGGATACTCTAACGAGGAGCTTCCCATCATGACCTAGTGACCACCATTGAATCAGCTGTGATCTTGCTCGCCAGTTATTTTGCCTTTCTGCTGCAAAATTTGGTTGCCTCATGATGCATGCACATGGGTGGGGTCCACTAGGTCACTGAGCTAGCTCCTTATCAAAAGCCCTTAAGCTTTGACACTGAATGTGTGTGGCTTTACATTTAAATGCTAAAATGCTCCTCCCTACCACCAATGTGGGATAAATGGTTTACACGTGGCCCTTTGCTTGAAAACCCTCTAGGTCCTTTCCCCTATCATGCGACTCCTGCCATTTGCTTTCACCTGAAGGTTTCTAAGCCTCTTCAAGAACCATGCAAGGGCATTAGCAATACACCAACCAATTGCATTTACTTGGAAATTTTGCATGAGGGGAGGATGCAAATTGGGTTTTCTTTTGTCCTTCCTTGAAATGAATCCTATTGATCTGACCCATTAGGCAGTCTTTTGATAGAAGATGAACAAAATAGAAATGGGCCTCCCAAATTCATCAAAATTTTATAGGTCCCAACAAATGTGTAGAAGGAACTCATGCCATTTCCAACAACTTTCCATTGGGATAAAGACACGCTCAGACCTATGAGGCCAAGTGGAGTTGATGTCTAGTACATGCAAACCTGTCACCACCAACACATGTACGACAACATATACAATAACATATGTCATGAAATAGTAAGACAAGTGAAGGGGAATCACAATGTCATATTGTTCTCATATATGAGTGGTATGGCATCGTCCGTATTACAAACGTAGTAGAAGACAGTCATGACAATCAAGAACTATCATAATCATCATCGTATCCACTATAATAATGAAATAGGGTTAGTGCATCATAAGATACCATCAAATCACCATAGACAAATATAGACCATGCATATAAAATAAGTACATATAGATCATCAAATAAGAGTCTGTCAGTCATAGTAATCTAAAAATATTATCATCCACACAAAACCACAATGTCAACTGTAAATATGATATGTCTATCAACCATAATGAAGCATCCAAATCATACATAAATCCATAAACACCTATCAAAGGTATCACAAAGCAATCTAATCTATATCAATATAGTCTATCGATGCACAAAAAAGGAAAGATAAATCTCAGAGGAGCACTACATCCTCCCCCCCTTGTCCCAGGTTTACTCTTGGAAGCTTTAGACAATTGGGAAATAAATCTCTCATCCATACTACATCCTCCCATGTTGTCCAAAATCATCATTTGAGCCCCATTAGACCCTTACCTACTCTAAGTCGCAACCCTTGAGGACCAACTCCCAATGTTGTAGAATGTGCATGGGATTCAAAGAAAGCTTCTCATCCATGACCTGTTGTCTCCATGATCACACCCTAATGGTCATCCTAATAGTTATCCACCATTGCAAATATGCAATGAGATCTCTCTGCATCACCAACTATGGGTTCTGAAGCTGCTAGCCTCTGAAATAGCATCTGAGTGGATGTTTGAGGGTAATTCAATGCAAAATTTCCTTGCTGGCCACAAGTGAAACAAATTCCTTTGCTAAAATCATGACTAACTAAAGCTCACTGGACTATTGAAAGTTGTCTTTATTAAAGTTTTGTTGTGAACTCTATGCCAACTAATTAGCGTGAAAATGAATCGCACACTGCCTACTAGTCTCCCTATATGCCAATGACCTCTCCCTACAAGTAACATTCTAACTTTGAGAGCTCTCCCTCTACTGGAAACACTTATCCTTGGATGATGGAGGGTGACTCCTAGCAAATCTTGATATTTATGACTATGCACCTCTTGCAATTGATCTCAAAACTAGAGCACTAGCAGTCTACACATAGGGCATACCTCCCAAAGTCAAAGTTAGGGTCTCCTCAATCAAGTGAGCCTTCTCCATAACTTCCTCCATAGTGTTGGGCTCAATAAGTTGAACACCACCAATAATACCGTCATTAAGACTTCTAACAAAATGTTGTATCAACATAGTCTCATCGTCCACAATTTTGGTGTACTACTTAATCTCAAAGAACTTATGCTCGTACTGCTCCACTATCATATTAGACTACCTCAAATCGTGAAACTCATCATCCTTCCTATGTCTCCAAAGATTATATAAGAAATGAGCATGAAACCGCTCAAGGAACAACTCCCATGAAACTGTTGCTCTATCCAAATGCATTTTTTGCTCCTCCATATGCCACCAAGTCGAAGAAAAATTCTGAAGATGCATAATCACATGCTGAGCCTTGGTGTTACTGCTATAAAGATGCATAGAAAAACACCTACATATATCTAAGAGCCAAGTCTCCTCATCCATGCCACTACTAGAACCATCGAAAGTGGGAGGATGAGACCTAAGAAGATCCCTCATATGTCCTGCTAAAATCGCATCTTGATCTATTGTTGCGTCAACTCTCCTTTGAGGTGAACATGAATGCTCCCTCACTCACTCCTGATATATCTCTCTATCCTGATGACTAGAGTGGCAAGATCCCTCTTGCTGATCCACCTCCTGTCTCGATCCCAAACAATCAAGAAGCTCTTGAAACACATTAACCAATTGCAGAATTGCATCACTACCTTGTACTTCTTCCACGTGCTAGTCATTCTATTATTCCACATGGTGTGAATATTTAGAAACCTTGCGATGAGTATTTCGTTGAGTACCCACACAACCACCACATCCATGACCTATACCCCTAGCAGGAATCTTATCTCAGCAAGACGCAAAGGAACTATGAGATAGAATCTAGGGCATCTAATGAAAAGAGAAATAACTAGCATGGATAACCACATAGCTAACCCAAGATAAAGTTCCATTATGCATAATGAGCTCATATGAAACTAGAGTACCTAGTGTATGAACATGAGCTCTAATACAATATGTAATGCCTACCAAAATACCCTAGAGAAATAAAGCTTCTAACATACAAATAGAGATAATTTCTTTTTTTAAACAAAATTTATAACCATCTACTCATATGCATTTAACATCCATTAACAAGATATACATATTCATCATGACATAATCACAAAAGTACTATACGCAAGCAGAAATAAATACAACTCTACAATTATCGTTCCCTAGGGCATCTTAACGCCATTACCTACAACATTCTTAAGAACATATCCAAATAAGCTTAACATCATAATTACTACCATAATGTAATGCAATCTAACTCAACTAACATTTCTCTTTTCACACATAGATAATATTCTCCACCATTCTAACTATCATGATTTGATTCATTAATAATGTAAACACCATTATCCCCTTCTATGTTCATTTTAAGAGCACCAAACCAAATGTTCCTAATATCATTATTCCATTCCAATATATCCACTACATTCCTAATCCATTTATTTAACACAATAGATATTTTCATCACACTAAACACATATCCATAAAACCAATTACATTACTCCCATTAATGAACTATATCCAAGATACAACATGATACAACAATGATCACAACACAACGATTACATCTTTTCAATTTTATATAAATACAAAATCTCACTATATCAAGGTACAAGGTTTCTTTCCTACTAATGCAACCATCTCATAAGTCCTACTAATACAAATACCAAATGAATCATATTAAATCAATCCACTTCAAGAAACCACCCTTCCATGAGCTGCAATAGAAGAATCCACCTCCACACGCAAGAGAAACTAACGAAGAACATCCCAAAGGAAGAAGGCATCAAACCACCTGACCATGTGGAACCAAAGGAACCACCCCTCATGCTAGGAGATGACACAAGGTCCTATACACACTCTAGACCTAGGTTGACACCTAACCACCAAAGAGATATAACAACACACAACAATACCCCGATGCTCCTTACAAGGCTAACTCAAAAGCACAAGGCATAAGACCTTTCACATAACACTTATTCAAAGGCACCACAACAATAAGACATAAGGAACTAGGAACTACAGGTAGAGAAAAGTGCCATCACATGCTATCACCATCAAAGGATATCCTATAACTCAATCCTAACATCCGTGATAGACACGTGGAACCTTCTAAACCTTTGAGGAAATCAAGGGGGTTCAGTTTATCTGGTAACCGTATCTTCCCATACCTCACTCTAGTTTGCCCTAGCACTACAAGACATGAGATGGGGTACTACGTATACATTTATTATTTTATTAAGATGAGTTACTACTACCAAACCCACCTATGATTAATTTATTATGTTATCACATGATTATTACTGTAAAATTCCAATGAGATATCCCAACGGTCTAGACCCCGACTCCATAACTCAAGAATCCTAGTAGTCTATTCCTTATGACTTCAATAGACTCATGGAAGCCCACTTCCCCTAATCATGCACCTATACCTTAGGGTAAACATACACAACAAGAAAAGGACAAGGACTCTCAATGCAACATCACTCGGATAACCAAGGTCTCCATTACAAGATAATCAACAAAGAATATAAAACAATACCATTGCCACATCGTTCAACCATATAACAGCCAATAGTCAAAATACCAAGTGTAATCAATGTGCCCCAATATCATAGCAAGGCATAGCACATCTTTCTTATCATGGCAAAATTCAAAAGATCAATATAAATCCATTATAGCTAATAACACTCTAAATACACAAACTCAACCTCTGGATAGATGAAAATACCCAAAACAAAAACTCAAAAAAGACTAGAGCTGACTTAGAAATCAAATAAAGAATATTAGTGCATATGTTCCATAGCATAGCACCTCTGTCAGCTATTTTAGCATATATGACAGACTTTGTAGTGCTTCTAATAGGTATTTCAGCGCATATGCATACCTAGACAGTGCATATAACAAACCAAATAGTGCAAATGACAATCAGAGTGGCGCATCTGTAAACTCTTGTAGCACATTCACTGAATGTTTTAGCGTATTTGATAAAAGAATTAGCGCATATGTATTTTCAATGCATACAAGCCAAAACTTAGAAAATATGGAAGCAAGAAAGATACGATTCAATATAAGATAAGCTAAAGTCTCATTTACAACATCAATATGACTCAGAAGAGACACAAATAACTATTACATCTTAGAAACATACATAAATATAAAGAGCATTAAGTTCTGATACAACAAATCGGGCACAAAGATGCATTCTCAGTCTCAAATAAGAACACAAAAACGACAATACTCATAGAGCTAATCCATAAATCATTTCTAGCAATTACCAGTGATCAAATTCACAATAGCTTTCCTAAAACTATAATAATAATGAAACTATGCAAATAATATATCAAATATAATCATCTCCCCATTCTTGTAAACAATATTTCACACACAATATTTTTGGAAAACAAATGCAAAGGTGGGCAAAATTTCCAATCTGCAATAACGAAGAATGGTAAAATGAAATCTGAAGAAAAATAATCCAAATCTAAGCTTCAAGCAACCAATCCCAAAATCCAAATCACACAAAATTCATCTAACAGCCAACCCGCAGACAATCTTAGAAAACAATTTATAGAAAATTATTCAAAAACTATAGAAACATGTCGACCAATCATAAAATTGCATAAAAATAAATTTCATACCAACTCTCTCAAAAACCAAGGTAAAACATATAAAATATTATTTAAATAACTTACCCCAATATCTCATCCAATAGTAAAATAGGGTAGGTAGAATAAATATAATATTTAATCAACCCAATAGATAAAAAGGGATATAATAATAAATTAAACCATGGGCACAATTAAATATAAAAGTCCAATAATAAAATAACCAAGGGGTATGTAAATAAATACTCAAATTAATATTAAAGCCTCAACTATATAAATGGATAATAATTTCAAAAGACTTAATTAATAAAATAATTAAACAATAAATAATAAATATCCAGTAAACACTAAATAAATATTAATCAAGCAAATATAATAAATATTAATAAATCACTCAATAATTAATTTAATTTATTTAAACTATAAGAATCAATTATTAATTAATTAAATAATCAAACACTCACAATGCCACAAGGAAATCCTACATTGGGTCAACATCACCACACAAGAATCCAATCACTGACTCAAGCCCAAACGCACAAACTGACAAGGATGGAAACTTATGCCTAGAGTGTGTAGAAGGAACTCATGCCATCTCCAACAACTTGTGATTGGGATAAAGACACACTCAAACCTATGAGGCCAGGTGGAGTTTATGTCTGGTACTTGCAAACCTATCACCACCAATACATGTACGATATATACAATAACATATATCATGAAATAAGAAGACAAGTGAAGGGGAATCACAATGTCATATCATGCTCATAAATGAGTGGTATGACATCATACCTATCACAAACATAGTAGAAGACTTTCATGAGAACCAAGCACTATCATAAACATCATTGTATCCACTATAATCATGAAATAGGGTTAGTGCATCATAAGATACCATCAAATCACCATAGACAAATATAAACCACACATATAAAATAAGTACATATAGATCATCAAATAAGAGTATGTCAACCATAATAATCTAGAAATATCATCATCTGCACAAAATCAGAATGTCAATTGTAAATATGATATGTCCATCAACAATAATGAAGCATCGAAATCATAAATAAATTCATAAAAATCTATCAAAGGCATCGGAAAGTAGTCTAAGCTATATCCATTTAGTCTACCAATGCACAAAAAGGAAAGACGAATCTGAGAGGAGCACTACACAATAATTAGTTGGACACTCCATTTATGATTCCATCATATGTTATCAATGAATGTTATTGAGTGGGTGATAACTCCATAGTATAAGGTTATGCATATTTCACATTGCATGTGATTTGTTTAGTGGAGTGATCCATAGTCTATTATGCATTGGTTGCATTACAGGGCATCTATCAGAGAGGTGACTCACAATATAAGTATGGATATGCTTATTAGCGCAACGTTGTTGGGTAGAAGATATCAAGACACTCTAATTTGTCTTCCAACATTGTGGAATCAGGTAAAAGATTTTAGAGGTCACTAAGTTTGTTGGTAGAGCGCCGAATGTGAGGCAATCGACATTGTATAAGTGTCTTTAACCATTAGTATCTATTGGCATGTTTGGCATAATTGATACAGATGGAGAATGATGACTGAACCAGTATAAGACCATTTGAGATGACATTGTGATGAAGATATTGAGATTGCATGATGGATGACTTTGATCAGTTATTTATGTTGTCATTGATGGAAACTAATGTTTATTCTATTGGTATTATGGATGACTTCATCATGTGTTGCATTAGTTTTGTCATTGATGTCAAACACTTATCTTTCTGGAGGTCTACATTGTTGATTTGGCACTCTAGTTATATTGGTTTGTTGTTGAACCACCACATTTTGGTCCTGGTATGGATATTGGCTTATGCACACTTACAAGTATATGTTTCATCGGCAACTCGGGAAGTTGATGATGACTTGTTATCATCTGGAGATCATTTAGTTAGGTTGAAGACATGGATTGGATATTTACATTTGGCATTTTGCATATTGGACTAATCGGGTTCACATATTTGCCTTAACCGGTAGATAGGTCCAGATTATGAACCGGTATAGGAAATCATGTTCCAGATCAGCATGACACATTTTGGAAATGGTTTATTGATTAGATAATGTGTAAATATATTGAGGCCGACATATTTTATTGCACCAAGACTTATTTTGTAATTAATTTAAATGTAATATCTTTTAGGAGCCGACCTAATGGTTAGGTCTTAGGTTTTGTATAAATAATTATAAGATCTTATTTGGAAGATGTAATTGTGTATATTGAAGATCATTATGAAGAGCGAAAAAAGCAGATCCTTGTGCGAATCATGCAGATATTATTTGAAGGTTAAAGGAAAGGTTATGAAGGTATTTGGTCCTCATGCACAGAGCTTAAACCGGTACTGATTCCAACATTGTAGATGCTATATTAAAGTAGTACATTGATTATTGGATTTAACCATCCAACTATGTAGTCAGTGTGACTCCTATTTTGTAATTGGGCAGTGAGCTCTAGGCAGTTGGCCTTTCTGCATGTGCAGACCCCATTATTGTATTCACTTACTATCTGTAATAGTATCATCTGATTGTGGGTAAGGTTTCCCACCATGGTTTTTCCCCTTACAGGGTTTCCATGTCAAAATATCTATGTCATGTGTTGTGGATGTTGTTTTCCTTTCTGTTTCATGCATTAAGTTGTACCGATAATACTATAACTATTAATCTATTTTACTGGCACTGGGTTTTAAGTTGGAATAATTTGTTTTGGGTTATAATTTATTGACAACTGATTCAAACCCCCCCCCCCCTCAGTTGTCCTTCTTGGTTCCTAGCAATTGGTATCAAAGCATAGTCCTCTTTTTGTAGAAGCCTAACAGCTTGAGGAGATCCTATGGTAGCAAATATCTTCAGGAAGGATAGTCCCAAACTTGATGGAACTAACTATGGTATATGGAAGATCATAATGGAAACACATATGAACTACATTGGAAGAGATATATGGGATGTTACAAAGAATGGCTATGTTACTCCTAATCAGAATAACCCTAATCCATTGACCTTGGCTAAAGACTTGGAGAATGATTGCAAAGAAAGAGAAGCACTTCTAAGTGCATTATCGAATTAGTAAATCATGGGATTATTAGATAGATCTACAACAAAAGCTATTTGGGATAAACTTGAAACATTGAATGAAGGAGCTTTGACTATCAAAATTGCAAAACTGGAATGTTATCGGGTCCAGTATGAAAATTTAAAAATGGAAGAGGATGAAAGAATTTCTGCATTTATGGAAAGAGTTAATGAAATTTTTTTAGGAATACAATGATGTAGAGGATCTGTTAGTCTCAAATTTTGATTTCCCTTCTATCCTTCCTATAAGAAATAAATCAACTCTATCTGCATATGAAAAGATCAAGGAAATGGAACTCAAGAGTAACATATAACAAGGTTTTGAGACCTTCTATACTTTGAACCTATCCAAAGTTCAGGTGGGTATACCTTCTATGAATATCTTCACAATTTAAAACTGAGAGCCACAGTAAACCTATGGACTTCATCACCTCAATGAAACTGAAACACTAAAGGAAAAACTTGTGTTCATTTTCAATATTGATCTTCAAGAAAAGATAGAAAGAGATCCTACAATCTGATACTAGTGCCTTATCTAGGCTACAGAGTCACCTAAATCAAACAATAATTCTCAAAATGGAACACTCATATACATCTCATCATTTTGGCTTTTATGAATCCCATACATGCCTAACATATATATAGATCCTCTCCCATTCAACTAAAATAATTCATCAGATTCATAGCAACAAATAATAGACTTGCTGATAGAAGTATTTCATGCACATTTAATCCCTCTCCTAAAGAGAAAAGCCAAAAATAACATCTACAAGATTGCCTTACAATCCATGTTCATTCGAACAACCCTAGATTATCCAAATGAAAATAGCAAACTAAAGAATGCACACCAGAAGACAAAGGAATTTTAGGCCTAAAACTTTGATCTATATATTCATATTCATTCCTGAAAATATTACATAACTCAAAGCAATCTCCTTAAAACCAAAAAAAGGTCCTAAATATATTTTGCCAGAGTTCTTCTACCAAATTCTTGATATCCCTTCAAATGAGAAGAATAGAGACTAAGAAGAAGAGGGAAAAGATTAGGTCTGCAACCGAAATTGCCAGATGCCTTCTTCCCTAACTGAAAAGTATTCCATTCTCCTTTCCATGAAAACTTCTCTTAGAATGTTGGAAATCTGTTGAAACAAACTTCATGAATAGATTCCTTGTCTCGAGGGATTTCCAACGGTACACAATACTTGCCATTTCAGGCAACAATTAGCCTCTGAGCCAATTAATCACTCATGTGCCTCTGTCATCTAAATTTTAAAATTTTCTATATTGTCTCAACTATATATTTAATCTGATTTTAACTTTGATTTTTCTCAATTTTTGGCTTGATTTTTGATCTGATGCCCTGCCACGTGGCAACCTGTGATTCGCTTGCAGGGTTTACTAGTCATCACCTGTCTGTCAGGTTTGCCACGTGTCCACCACCTTAGCAGTCTGGTCTCAGTCTTTCAGTAGAATTTATTCTTTGGTGAGCGGTCTATAGGTCTCATTGAATAGGCACTTTCATCTAAACCGTCGGGCCCACCATAGACCGCCACTTGAGCACCATGTCATTGTCGGGTCTGCTACATGTCCACCACCTCAGTAGTTTGGTCTCAGTCTTTCGGTAGAATTTCTTCTTTGGCGAGCGGTCTATAGGTCTCATCGAACATGTAATTTCATCAAAACTGTCAGGCCCACCGCAGACTGCCACTTGAGTGCCATGTCACTACTCGGACCCGCCTGCTAGACTGCCATTAGACCCACCATGTCATCTTTCACCATTTCATGATAGGTAACTCTCGATCATCTTCCCTTCATGAAATCATGACAACTGTTGGATCTCCTGCAACTTGCTCGCTGGTTAATTTGCTCCTTTGCAAAATTTTCCTACATTGGGATCCATGCCTACTTGGGGTCCACCTTGTTACCACTTGGCCTCCTTGGTCACCTTGAGACCTTGGGTGCCCATTAGCACCATCTGTCAAAGCCTCCAAGGCTTTGAAATTATAGATGGGTGTAACTTTACCTATAAATACCAAAATTTTCTCCCGCCCAACCAATGTGGGATTAATGCTTATGCCTGGAAATGCATTTTGAAATTTTTTTTTGAGACTTCATGGCTCCTCTTCCTCATTCACCACACACAGGGGCTTCATTTTAAATACCTCACAAATTACATTGTGCTTGACAGTTTAGAATGGCATTTAGCCATTACTAGTTCCCACGTGGGGGAATGCTGGAGTTCATACTTACCATATCCATTTTCAGAAGTATGTGAATCCTCAACCAAAGCCACACAGAAAGAAGAGGATGCTAGAGGTTTCATGACTCAGGTGAGGGAGAGAGGACTGTTGTTAAATTTAATTCAAAGTCTCTGCAGATTTTAAAACACCACTCCACACAAAGGGAGAACTTACAAACAAAGGTCGATGTGTTTCCATTGAATTTATTTGGAATTATCAACAACTTCAATCATGTGACATCTCTTCCTTGAAACTCACGACAAGAGAAGATGGATATAAATTGTGTTTGCTTAGATGGTCCATGCATATCAGGAGGGAGGACCTATTTGTATTTTTCTTTGAGGCCTTTCACACTGCCTTCTTACCTCACACCACACAGAGGGTTTGGATTTGATTTGGTTAAATGCCTGAGCAACCACATGAGAGGTGAGGTTTGGCTAGAAGCCTACCAATTGCATTAGCTTGGAGTTTCAACCTGCCCTTTACCATATGCCATGTAGAAGACAAGGAGGAATCTTGTTGTTTTTGCATTGAAAATTCCTAGGCTTCCCTCAACTTTGTGATTTCTGAGTTTCCTCGCCACCACCAGACATATTACACTGAGATGAAGTTGCAGAATCTTATGCACCCCATCCACTTTAATCATACTAACACCAGAACCAATATTGCAAAGAAGATATGGAAACAAATCATTCTGGTCTATCTGGACAAATTCTTTGCGGCCTTCCATGTGGGTAAATTCTTCATGACGAATTGCCTTCAACAAAAAATTTGCTCCGGCTACAAGACAATCCATCTCATCTTCCTTGCTTAGAGCTACACCAAGTTTGTCTTTGAAGATATCTGCAAATTTATATACTCCACCTCCTTAATTATTGGATCTCCATCTGTGTCTCCACTATCCAACTAGTGAATTCTAATCGAGCCAGTATTAATATGCCTCGCCATGGAAACATAACACTTCACCATAAAATTCAATGCATGGGCATGAGCCAGGTTGGGCCCCAAAGTGGGTGCAACTAAAAAAAAATTCATTTTCATGTAACTGATCTTCATAATGCTTCAGTAACCTTAAACACACGTCTGGAAACGATCGGCATCATTTTCAGATCATCAAACTGAGTTTTGCAACTTTCAGGCACTTACGCCACATTTTCGCATTTAATTGTGAAGACGTAATTTTCAAACCTATCAAAACAGCTTTTTGGACCTCGCCATTTGACAGACATGTACTCTGATATACAAGAATCAACTCTATTAAATAGTTTCTCAAAATGAATCCTGAACGAAGAGATATTAATTGTCGAAAATGACCAACTGGCTTTGTCGGCACTGTGGACCTGATGAAGTCAATGTTCAAGCAACTCATGATGCCTTTCTTAAAAATATCAAACAACCTCCGTAGACCCTCAAATCTGAGACATAGTTACCTTGAAGTACATATCAAAAATTAGAATTCTTAGTTTGATCAAAAGACTGACTGGGTGGAAATGGTGCGCTCATGAAAATAGCCACAATCTACTGATATAGCAATGAAAGTGCGAACCACTGAAATAGGTGGCTCAAGAAACTCTTCTGAAAACCGATCAAACAGATTGGTAGGAGATTGAAATTTGAAACATAGCTTGTCATTTATACCAAAAATAGCTTGGAGGAAACATTCTGACATGACACTCATTGGGGCAACTTTTACACTTGTGCAAAACAGGGCTCCGACTAGCAACTGAAACAGGGACTTGCCAAAACATACAAACTGCAAATGGATTTGGCTTTGAAAACTGAGCAAATGGATTCATAAGGACTTGATATTTTGTAATCTAACTCATATTTATGCATATAATTGAATTCATTTTTAATTTCTTCATGAAGATAAACAGGGCAAAAGATATAAACACTCAATGTAGGCTACTTAGTAAAATTTGCATTTACACCTAACATGCACTTTCAGCTTACCCCTTGAAATGGGTACCTGATAAACTAATCCAAACTAAAATCTGAAAGTTGCAACACACTGCATAGGTCAAATGAAAGGTGTATAACAAGTTTCCAAAGCCTTACCCTTTGAAAATCAACTGGCTCCATTTTACCCTATCTCTAACTAGGCCATTCAAGCCGACTCATTTTATGATCATTTAGAAATGCAGAGCAAAAATTTGAAATGGGCCTCAAAACTTCACTCAAATTTAATGAGTCCTAATAGTGGCTCTGACTGGGGATGGTTGATTGCAAGATCAACACAAGAATTCAGAATCTATGGTTAAGCAGACCACCCAAAAATGGAATGCATCACTTCTCTTCTCAAAAATAGGGTTTCCTTATTCTACCCAAATAATGGGGCACTTTATTGAAAACCACACAACTAAAGCAAAGCAACTATACAAGATATACAACTTATAAATGACCCCAGGCCATCAAAACTAAAATCAATTCTTACCTCTTTCAAACACGTGACTTTCATTTCCACAAACTGGAGGTAAACTGGAAGTTTCATTCACATCTTCCTGATCAATCACACATCCATTTATAATCAGCTAATCACACAAAACATAATCAACAACATGTTCATAATCATAAAATCCTTGAAAACCAAACGAATGCTGAAAGGGTTGATCACTAGGTGACATAAGAGTGCTATACTCTCTACCATTCTTTCCTAGCTGAAATGAACAGTAGTGTAACTTATTCTGAAAGTTGAGAACATCAGACACATCTCTACTGCTAGTTTTCTCAAATGATGAACACTCTTCCACAATGATGGCTTGCAAACTAGAGAGGAAAACTTCCTCATAACATGACTGCAATTCATCTTCATGTGGATCACAATTTCTATCAGCCTCTTGCACAAGTAAAAACACATGATCATCACTTATCAATGGTTCATCTCCCACTTGCAAATTTGAGAAAACTACTCCAAATCTATCATTCTCTTTAACAACAAGATCCATACAATGCATACCAAAATCTGAGTTCATATCAACATATGAATCTACATTATCACACCTATCAAGCGTATATGCATCTTCATCTTGTCCATCACTCAAATCAAAAATAGGGAAAGAATCAATAGCATATGTATCATACTTCACACCTTCAAAAAAATCATCAATATCTAAACAAGTACTGGTTGGGCATGAGAGATTAGGCACATTTTTGGATGCATACCTTTGAAAATCAGCAGCTAGGAGCTTTGAAATTTGTTCACTACTTAGTGAACCTTCTTCATTTCCATTTTCCTTGGCTTCATCCTCTGAGCTGTAAACATTGTCTCAATCTGATAATGGCATTAAATCAGAAGTACTCATGTCTCTATACACATTTATTTTATCGTTACAACAACTCGTATCTACATCATAGCCTTTATCATGTTGCTCATAAAGTGCTGCTATATGTTGCAACATAGTTTCATAACTTTGATTGAAAACATCTTGTGGATTGAAATTAACAACAAGGTGATCCATACCATTAAGATCTGAAATCTCAATGGGCTCATGATTAGTTGAACAATTACTTATGTTCTCAAAAGTTTCTTCTTGCTCTGAATACACATCTAAACTATCATGCTGAGAATAAGAGTCACCTTCAGCATCAGAAGAGGCATATCCACTCACGGATTCATCTCCTTCACTATATTCAATCTTGTGTACATTTTTAGATTTAATTCTTTCAATCTCATATATCCATTCTTTAATGCATGCAATTCTTTAATGCATGCAACACTTTCTTCTCTCACGGTTGTAGACCAATTAATCGTGTCAGGCTCATCAAGCTCTAAAAATAATTCAATCAAAACAAACTCATGGGGTCTAGCATCACCTGGAAACTCATTTAATGCAGCTATGAATCTTTCATAAAAAATATATGGTGACTCTTCCTCTTTTCTTTTCCCTACTTTCTTTCTTAAAAACTAGATGAATTTCTCTCAGATCTTTTGAAGACATACTGCAATCTCTTTATCAATCTCTTTCAAATTTGACAAAGGATTTGGAGATCTAGGAACTACATCTAGAACCATCAAGTTTATAACATTTACTGAACCATTATTTGGACAATGCATCCTACTGCTTTACAAACTCCTTTCAAAACACGTGCAGTCATTAATTTTAAGAATCATACACACATCTCCCATCACTTATGAATGAATCTTTTTTTTTTTTAAACATGAAGTATGTAAAGGGCAGATTTCTTTTCCTTTCAATGGTGACTGTTTCACCTTATAAGGAACATATAATTTCATAGATACTTTGAGGAATACCTGGTAAAATCAATGTTGCTACTGTTCACTTCATTTTCCCTTGACTGAGACCTTCAATCTCAAAACTCCAAGCCTCTATTACCTCTTTGATGCAAGCTCACCAAATCATTTAAATTTTTTACAATAGTGCACACTGGTGCAGAGATCTTTCAAAGTCGCCACTCATTGCTGTGAGAATTTATAAAATCAATACAGAACATGAAGAGATCTGGACTTACACAAAGATAAAAAGATAGCAGACTTTCAACACTTGGATAGGAATTGAATCTCACAAAGAAGACATTCCTGACTTCATACAACACTACCAGGTAGATAACAATAGATTTGGAAACACTTTCAGATTTACAACACTTTTATGACTCTTTCCTCAAATGGATATGGCCATACTCATGGATTTGACTTGACAAAATTCTTTCATCTCTGTCCCCACCAGAGTAGCCATTTTTGTTAGTCTCAAATTTTGATTTCCTTTCTATCCTTCTTGTAAGAAATAAATCAACTATGTCTGCATATGAAAAGATCAAGGAAATGGAACTCAAGAGTAACATATAACAAGGTTTTGAGACCTTCTACACTTTGAACTTATCCAAATTTCAGGTGGGTATACCTTCTGTGAATATCTTCACACTTTAAAACTGAGATCCATAGTAAACCAGTGCTAAAAAACCTGTGGACTTCATCACCTCAATGAAACTGAAACACTAAAGGAAAAACTTGCGTTCATTTTCAATATTGATCTTCAAGAAAAGATAGAAAGAGATCCTACAATCTGATACTAGTGCCTTATCTGGGCTACAGAGTCACCTAAATCAAACAATAATTCTCAAAATGGAACACTCATATACATCTCATCATTTTGGCTTTTATGAATCCCATACATGCCTAACATATATATAGATCCTCTCCCATTCAACTAAAACAATTCATCAGATTCATAGCAACAAACAATAGACTTGCTGACAGAAGTATTTCATGCACATTTAATCCCTCTCCTGAAGAGAAAATCCATAAATAACATCTAAAAGATTGCCTTACAATCCATGTTCATTCGGACAACCCTAGATTATCCAAATGAAACCAGCAAACTAAAGAATGCACACTAGAAGACAAAGGAATTTTAGGCCTAAAACTTTGATCTGTATATTCATATTCATTCCTGAAAAATATTACATAACTCAGAGCAATCTCCTTTAAACCAGAAAAAGGTCCTAAATATATTTTGCCAGAGTTCTTCTACCAAATTCTTGATATCCCTTCAAATGAGAAGAATAGAGACTAAGAAGAAGACGGAGAAGATTAGGTCTGCAACCAAAATTGCCAGATGCCTTCTTCCCTAACTGAAAAGTATTTCGTTCTCCTCTCCATGGAAACTTCTCTCAGAATGTCATAGACCTGTTAAAACAAACCTTATGACTGGATGCCTTGTCTCAAGTCTCAAGGGCTTTCCAACAATATACAATACTTTCCATTTCAACCAAAAATTAGCCTCTAAGTGAATTAATCACTCATGTGCCTCTATCATCTAAATTTTTGAATTTTTCTATATAGTCTCAACTATATATTTAATCTGATTTTAACTTTGATATTTCTCAATTTTTGGCCTGATTTTTTATCTGACACCCTACCATGTGGCAGCCTATGATTCACTCGCAGGGTCTACTAGTCACCACGTATCTGTCGGGTCTGCCACGTGTCCACCACCTTAGCAGTCTGGTCTCAGTATTTCGGTGGAATTTCTTCTTCGGCGAGCGGTCTATAGGTCTCATCGAACAAGCACTTTCATCGAAACCGTCGGGCCCACCATGGATTGCCACTTAAGTGCCATGTCACTATCGGGTCGACCACGTGTCCACCACCTCAGCAAAATGGTCTCAGTCTTTCGATGGAATTTATTCTTCAGTGAGCGGTCTATAGGTCTCATCGAATAGGCACTTTCATCAAAACTATCAGGCCCACCTTGGACTGCCACCTAAGCACCATGTCACTGCCGGGACTCGCCTACTGGACCACCATCATACCTGCCACGTCACCTTTCGCCATTTCACGATAGGTAACTCTCGATCATCTTCCCTTCGTGAAATCATGACAATCACTCACTGGTTAATTTGCTCCTTCTCTAAAAAATTCATCTGCCTCGGGATCTATGCCTGTGTGGGGTCCACCTTGTCACCACTTGGCCTCCTTGGTCACCTCGAGAAGCGCACCCACACATGTGGGGTCCACCTTGGGTGCCCATCAACACCATCCATCAAAGCCTCCAAGGCTTTGACATTATATATGGGTGTAACTTTACTTATAAATACCAAAATTTTCTCCCGCCCAGCTAATGTGGGATTAATGCTTATGCCTGGAAATGCATTTTGAAAGTTTTTTCTAAGACTTCATGGCTCCTCTTCCTCATTCACCACACACAAGGGCTCCATTTTAAAAACCTCAGGAATTAAATTGTGCTTGAGAGTTTAGAATGACATTCAGCCATTACTGGTTCCCATGTGGGGGAATGCTGGAGTTCATACTTACCATATCCATTTGCAGAAGTATGTGAATCCTTAGCCAAAGCCACGCAGAAAGAAGAGGATACTGGAGGTTTCATGGCTCACGCAAGGGTGAGAGGACTATTGTTAAATTTAATTGAATGCCTCTGTAGATTTTAAAACACCACTCCACGCAAAGGGAGAACTTACAAACAAAGGTTGATGCCTTTCCATTGAATTTATTTGGAATTATCGCAACTTCAATCACATGACATCTCTTCCTTGAAACTCACGGCAAGGGAAGATGGATACAAATTGTATTTTCTTAGATGATCCATGCATATCAGGGGGGAGGACCTATTTGCATTTTTCTTTGAGGCCTTTCACACTACCTTCTTACCTCACGCCATACAGAGGGTTGGAATTTGATTTGGTTAAATGCCTAAGCAACCACATGAGAGGTGAGGTTTGGCTAGAAGCCTACCAATTGCATTAGCTTGTAGTTTCAACCTACCCTTTACCATATGCCATGCAGAAGACAAGGAGGAATCTTGATGTTTCTGCATTGAAATTTCCTACGCTTCCCTCACCTTTGTGATTTCTGAGTTTCCTCACCGCCACCAGACATATTACATTGAGATGAAATTGCAGAATCTTATGCACCCCATTCACTTTAATCATACTAACACTAGAACCAATATTGCAAAGAATATATGGAAACAAATCATTCTATTCTATCTGGACAAATTCTTTGTGGCCTTCCATGTGGGTAAATGCTTCATGACAAATTGCCTTTAACAAAAAATTTGCTCCAGCTACAAGACAGTCCATCTCATCTTCCTTGCTTAGAGCTACACTGAGTCTGTCTTTGAAGATATCTGCAAATTTATATGCTTCACCCCCTTAATTATTGGCTCTCCATCTATGTCTCCACTATCCAACTGGTGAATTGCAATCGAGCCAGTATTAATATGCCTCGCCATGGAAAAAGAACACTTCACCATAAAATTGAATGCATGGGCATGAGCCAAGTCGGGCCCCAAAGTGGGTCTAACTAAAAAAAAAATTGTTTTCATGCAACTAATCTTCGTAATGCTTCAGGAACCTTAAACACACCTCTGGAAATGATCGGCATCATTTTTGAATCATCAAACTGAGTTTTGCAACTTTTAGGCACTTACACCACATTTTTGCATTTAATCGTGAAGACGTAATTTTCAAACTTGTCAAAACACCTTTCTGGATGTCGCCATCTGACAGGCATGTACTCTGATATACAAGCATGAACTCTACCAAATGGTTTCTCAAAATGAATCCCGAGCGAAGAGATATTAATTGTCGAAAATGACCAACTGGCTTTGTTGGCACTGTGGACCTGATGAAGTCAATGTTCAGGCAACTCATGATGCCTTTCTTAAAAATATCAAACGACCTCCATAGACCCTCAAATCTGAGACATAGGTACCTTGAAGTATATATCAAAACTTAGAATTCTCATTTTGATCAAAATACTGACTGGGTGGAAATGGTGCACTCATGAAAATAGCCACAATCTACTGATATAGCAATGAAAGTACGAACAACTGAAATAGGTGGCTCAAGAAACTCTTCTGAAAACCGATCAAACGGATTGGTAGGAGCTTGAAATTTGAAGCATAGCTTATCATTTATACCAAAAATATCCCAGAGGAAACATTCTGACATGACAATCACTGGGGCAACTTTTACACTTGTGTAAAACAAGGCTCCGACTAGCAACTGAAACAGGGGCTTTCCAAAACATACAAACTGCAAACGGATTTGGCTTTGAAAACTGATCAAATAGATTCATAAGGACTTGAAATTTTGCAAGCTAACTCATATTTATGCATACAATTTAATCCATTTTTAAATTTTTCATGATGATCAACAGGGCAAAAGATATAAATACGCAAAGTAGGCTACTTAGTAAAATTTGCATTTACACCTAACATGCACTTTCAGCTCACCCCTTGAAATGGGTACCTGATAAACTGATGCAAACTGAAATCTAAAAGTTTCAACACTCTGCATAGGTCAAATGAAAGGTGTACAACAAGTTTCCAAAGCCTTACCCTTTGAAAATCAACTGGCTCCATTTTACCCTCTCTGTAACTAGGCCATTCAAACTGACTCATTTTATCATCATTTGGAAATGTAGAGCAAAAATTTGAAATGGGCCTCAAAACTTCACTCAAATTTAATGAGTCCCAATAGGATCTTTAAGTGAAGATGAAATTATTTCTAAAGTTTTAAGAGCTTTTCCACAGGCTTACAAAATGAAAGTAATAGCTATTAATGAGTTGAGAACAATGCCTAATACATCAATATCTAGAGATATTTTGGTTGGAAAACTTTTAGCATTTGAGCTTGAAGAGTTTGGTCCTGTTGCTATAGTAAAGACTGATATAACCTTCAAAGCATCATCATCATCATCATCATCATCATCATCTAAGAAATTTGATTGGAAAACACTTTATGCAAAACAACTTGAAATATCAGAAGAGAAAATGAAGAACTTGAAGCACTATTTGCAAGGAAGATACCTAAAGGTCCAATAGGAAGTAAGTATGAAGGTAAATCACCTTTCAAATGTTTTAATTGCAATAAAGTTGGTCATATGGTGTCTAGGTGTCTTGATAGACATTCAAGACTAAGAGATGCGGCAAAGAGAACATATAAGCCTAACCCTGAATATCAGAGATATGGATATAAGAAAAACAGAGATAAGTCATGTTAATATGTAGACAGATGACTCTAATGAAGATCCAGTAGATAGTGGATGGGAATTTGTTGCAACAAAAGAAAATCAACCAGCACCTATTGTCAAACCGGTAGAGAAGGCTTTAGCAGAAGAAAAAAAATGAAGAAAAGGATGAATGGATCATTGATAGTGGATGCTCGCATCATATGACTGGTGATAAAAGAAAATTCTTATTATTATAGGAATATCATGGAGGTCTAGTAAGGATTGGAGATGACAAAGCTTGTTTAATCAAAGGGAGAGGCACTATATCTTTGGATGGTAAGCACATTATTGACAATGTTTATTATGTTGAAGGTTTAAAGCATAATCTTTTGAGAGTTTGTCAGCTAGTGGAAAAAGGATTTCAATTACAATTCAAGAATGGAAAATGCAAAATCATAAATAGAACTGGATTTGAGATTGCAACCGGTAATCAAACTAAAGGTAATATCTTTCATTTCAATACCAACAATAAGACATGTTTGATTGCTCAGATTGATGAAAGTTGGTTATGGCATAAAAGACTCTGTCATGTGAATTCTGATTGTATTGTAAAGATTAGTTCAACCAAGGTTGTAAGGGATTTACCTAAGATTGTGAAACCTCATAATCCAGTATGTAAGGAATGCCAAATGGGAAAGCAAGTTAGAAAAACATTTAAGAGCATTTCTGAGAAATCCAATAATATTCTTGATTTAATTCATACTCACTTATGTGGTCTAGGAAGAACAAGAAGCCCTCAAGGTGATAGATACTTTATGTTAATAATTAATGATTATTCTAGAATGTGTTGGGCTACTTTTCTCAAGGAGAAATAAGAAGCTTTTGGGAGATTCAAGATATACAAGGCAATGGTAGAGAATTAAACCAGCAAGAAAACAAATGTTTGAGAACTAATCAAGGAGGAGAATTTACATCTAGGGAATTCAATGCATATTGTGAAGAGAATAGAATCAAAAAACAACTATCAACACCTCGAACACTGTAGCAGAATGGAGTTGTGAAAAGAAATAATAGAACCATATTGGATGCAGCAAGAACCATGATGATGGAAGAAAATCTACCTCATATGTACTGGAGAGAAGTAGTAAATACAATGGTTTATACTTTCAATAGAGTTCACATCAAAGGTGAAACTGGTAAGACCCCTTATGAACTATGGTTCAGTCATATTCCTACTCTTAAATATTTCAAAATATTTGGAAGAAAATGTTATATTAAGAGAGATGAGTCTATTGGTAAATTTGATCCTAGAAGTGATGAAGGAATATTTATTGGTTATTTAGCTAGAAGAAAGGCGTATAGATGTTATAATAAAAGATTGCAGAAAATCATTGAAAGTACTAATGTGAAGATAGATGAACATTTTAGAGGAGAATCAAGATCTATAGGTTCTGAACTGGCACAAATTGCAGCAAAAAATAATGTAGAACCAGTCACACTGACATCATCAGAGAAATCAACTGACTGAAGAATAGTAGCTTATGAATGGAGATCAGAATAAACCCAGGTATGTAAGATTGAATCACTTAGAAAATCAGATAATTGGAAATAAAAATCAAGGTGTTATGACAAGAGGAAGATTAGCAAATCAAGAGGTATGTTTAATTTCTCAAGTTGAACCAACATCAGTTGTTGAAGAATGTCAAGATAAACACTAGATAAAAGCAATGGAAGAAGAATTAGAACAGATTGAAAAGAATAATACTTGGACATTAGTTCCTTGGCCTAAAGAAAAAAATGTAATTAGAACTAAATGGGTATATAGAAATAAATTTAATGGAGATGGTGAAGTAATCAGAAACAAAGCAAGATTAGTTTGTAAAGGTTATTCTCAGAAAGAAGGAATTGACTATAATGAAACCTTTGCACCGATAGCCAGAAATGAAGTAGTAAGACTTCTTCTTGCATTTGCAGCTCACAAGAACTACAAAGTTTATCAGATGGATGTAAAATGTGCCTTTTTTTAATGGATATCTTGAAGAAGAAGTTTACATTAAGCATCCTGATGGATTTTCATTGACAGATGATAAGGATATGGTTTACAGATTGAGGAAAGTTTTATATGGATTGAAGCAAGCTTCCAAAGCTTGGTATTCTAGACTGGATAAATATCTTTTAAAGCTTGGATACACAAAAGGTAATGCTAACAGTAATTTGTATTACAAAGTTACTAATGATGATATTTTGGTTATTGAAGTATTTGTAGATGATATCATTTTTGGAGGAGCAGAAGAGCTATGCAAAGATTTTGCTAACAAGATGCAAGAAGAATTTGAAATGTCTATGATTGGAGAGATAAAAAAAATTCCAGGTTTGCAGATTTCTCAAACAGATAAAGGTATATTCATTTGTGAAACAAAATACTTGAAGGAACTTTTGAAGAAATTTGGAATGGAAAACTCCAAATCAGTAAGCACTCCTATGACTACAACTGATAAATTGACATCAAAGGATTATTCTGCACCTATAAATCTGACAAGGTACAAATATATGATTGGAGGGTTACTGTATTTGACACAAACCAGACCTGATATAATAAATGCAGTGTGTATTGTTTCAAGATTTCAAAGCAATACTAAATAAAATTATGAAACTACAGTAAAAAGGATTTTCTGGTGCCTGCAAGGCACAACAAATCTTGGTTTATGGTATCCTAAGGATGACAACTTTGAGTTATGTGCATATACAGATTCAAATTGGGTAGGAGATGTGGATGACAGAAAGAGTACCATTGGTGGAGCATTCTTTCTTGGCAAAAGATTAATTTCATGGATCAGTAAGAAGCAGACTTGTACATCATTATCTACAGTAGAAGCAGAATATGTTGCAACAACAACTAATTGCACTCAGGTATTATGGATCAAGAAAATGTTAAATAATATCAAGGTAAAATGCAAAGAACCGGTAATTATTCATTGAGATAACTCTATAGCAATTGATATATCAAAGAATCTGGCATTTCACTCTAAAACAAAACATGTTTCTATTAAGTATAATTTTCTGAAAGAAAACGTTGAAGCAAATGAAGTGAGATTAGTTTATGTGAACACTAAAGAGAAAATTGCAGATATTTCTACAAAGCCTTTGCCTAAGGAAACATTTGAATATCTCAAAGAGAAGCTTGGGGTAATCACCCCACCGGCAGAGACTTAATTATGGAGATTGGCATCAAATCAGCAGGGACTAACAGAAAAATCTTTATCCGTTTTGATGGAGGAGAGCTACTTCTCAAGGGGAGTAGTTAGTTGTATGTTATGTTTTGATTTTTAACTGCTTTGGCATTTGATGTCAAAGGGGGGGAGATGTCTATGGAAAAACATTGTACTTTGAATATTGGGGAGAGATGTATTTTGGTTTTGGTTATACTATTAGAAAACTTTGTGATTGATCTATCTAGGGGAGATTGTTGTCATTCTATTTTTGGCACTTAGATGTTTTTCCATCTAGTGTTGCCATCAATGCCAAAGGGGGAGATTGTTGGTATTATGGATGACTCCTCCATGTGTTGCATTGGTTTTGTCATTGATGTCAAACACTTATCTTTTTGGAGGTCTACATTGTTGATTTGGCACTCTGGCTATATTGGTTTGTTGTTGAACCAACACATTGTGGTCCTGGTATGGATATTGGCTTATGCACAATTACCGGTATATGTTTCACCAGCAGCTCGGGAAGTTGATGATGACTTGTTATCATCTGGAGATCATTTGGTTATGTCAAAGGCATGGACTGGATATTTTCATTTGGAATTTTTCATATTGGACTAATCGGGTTCACATATTTGCCTTAACCGACAGATAGGTCTAGGTTATGAACCAGTATAGGAAATCATGTTCCAGATCAACACGACACATTTTGGAAATGGTTTATTGATTGGATAATGTATACATGTATTGAGGTTGACATATTGTATTGCACCAAGACTTATTTTGTAATTAATTTAAATGTAATATCTTTTAGGAGTCGACCTAATGGTTAGGTCTTAGGTCTTGTATAAATAATTGTAAGATCTTATTTGGAAGATGTAAGTGTGTATATTGAAGATAGTTGTGAAAAGAGAAATAAGCAGATCCTTGTGCGAATCACATGGATATTATTTGAAGGTAAATTGATTATTGGATTTAACCATCCAACTGTGTAGTTAGTGTGACTCCTATTTTGTAATTGGGTAGTGAGCTCTAGGCGGTTGGCCTTTCTGCATGTGCAGACCCCATTATTGTATTCACTTACTATTTGCAATAGTATCATGTGATTGTGGGCAAGGTTTCCCACCGTGGTTTTTCCCCTTACAGGGTTTCCATGTCAAAATATTTGTGTCATGTGTTGTGGATGTTGTTTTTCTTTCTGTTTCATGCATTAAGTTGTACTAGTAATACTATAACTATTAATCTATTTTATTGGCACTGGGTTTTAAGTTGGAATAATTTGTTTTAGGTTATAATTTATTGACAACTGATTCACCCCCCCTCTCATTTGTCCTTCCTGGTTCCTAACATATTCATGTCTACTTATGTTGTATTGTGTCATCTAAATCTTTTAGTCTATTGGAGTGGGCTTACTGGTAAAGAATCAAGAAACTAAGAATTAGGACCTTAACCAGTAAACAAGGAAATATTCTGATTGTATCTAGCGATTGGTGATGATTGAGGTTTTTTGGTTTTGAATGTAATTTTCTATCATTGTAACATGTATCTAACCAGAACCGCATCATGTTGTGACAACCAGAATTTATGTTTATAATTTCTGCTGAGTTTTTGCCAAGGTTTAAGAAGGGTATAAGGACCGGTAAAGAATTCTCTTGACCAAAAATGATTTTTGGTTTGGCGGTGATCTACATATAGTTCACATATTGATGATAATGCGGCACAAACCACATGATGTGTTTGAAAGATGTTTTCACGCATTTGGAGAGAAACTTTATTGGTAATGTGCAAAGTGCTTAGCAAAATAAGCTAAGGGTTTGACTTTGTACCAGATCGACTTGTTGTGATGATTTATGATCATTCAATGGCTGATATTGATTTGTAATTGATTGTAATGATTTGTAAATATGTGTGATGATCTATGTAGTAAGTCTTAGGGTTTTCATGCTGACCTAGTTGTAAAGGTTATTTATGTCGGTAAGGTTGATTTATTGAAGTGTCAGTGATTTTGAGAAGTGTGTGAAGCCAAACTAGAGTGTGTGAGAAGATTTGCCAGAGTGATGGAGACTTAGAACTTAATTGGATCTAATCAAGCAAGCAGTTGTGTGCTACACACAGATCATTCACTATTATTCTCTAACAATTACAACAAGTAAAATCCCTTAACCAGGTAGGTCCTAACAAGCCTCATATTGTGAAATTCCCTAATAGGGTAACTCAATATCTGAGTTCTAGATTCTCTTGTGAGGTTGATCGTAACAGATCAAAGCTCCTAATAGGGTTGAGGTAAATCCCTTAACTGAGTAACTCCTAATAGGGTCTGCTCCTAACAGGGCATCATTATAAGATTCTAACCGGGCTTGGCTCCTAACAAGGCACATTTCGAAAGAGTGCAAAATATTTGTGGGTACCAATTCCCCCCAAGGTTTTTCCCTATTTGAGTTTCCACGTGAAAACCATGGTGTTCATATGGTGAATATTTTTGATGTGATGATTAATGAGCACTTAATGTGCAACATTGATATATCAGTTTAGCAGATGTTTATCAATAGATATCAGTACTGGTAAATGACTCTAGTGTTAATCTATATTTGATTTGGTGAAAATTTTATGATTTTGAGTTTCTGATTTAAAATTATTTTTAATATTGATTCACCCCCCCTCTCAGTATTAACCGGATCCTCTAAGATTAATAGTATCCCTAGGTAGAAGATAACCAAAACAATAGGGTTGTGGATAGAAGAAACAATTTGAGTCAATATAAAAAGGAAGTGAAGGATATATAAACTAAAAAGTAACTTGGCGATCTTTGCTAGTAAGATGCAAACTAGAGGATAATTTGTTGAAGGAATATTTATATTCCTAGTTTGAAGGGACTTTGGGAGAACCTATAGGGAAAAAGATGATTAATTATACATAAAATATAATGGAGTCATCTAGGAATATAACACTTTGGATTGATCACTTGAAGAAGCAAATGGGATTTTTTATTACTATAAGTGGAGCCATGGATTAGGAGGTGATCTATCATAAGAATATCCAACAAAGAGAGGTGTCTGTTACTTATTTTTGTACTTCATGACAAAAATAGCCCCACACAGATCCTTTGTATTATTAGTCAATATGGTGAGGAGTTTAAAGATAGGAAGTTTTCTTACAAGGATTTATATATGCATTGTCAAAAGGATTAATAAAGAAATAATGTCTTTATTATTTCTTAAAAGGGGAGATTCGTGGCCAAGTCTCTCATGTGTTTTTAGTCAAATGCGTAATGCATGTATGGGAGGGAGTTCATAGTTTAAATTTTCAATCCTCACCTTGTATTTTAGGGCTTTCTCTCGAGTTTCAATGAAAATTTTCTTTTTGTTTTAATTCCTTGCATGGAAACAAGGAGTTCTTTTTTTCTTCTTCGAGTAAAGTTGCAGAAAATAGTGTGTAAGCCATGCATGGGTTCATGCAAATGTTCTTACAGCTTGTCTATACTGCCAAGTAGGTATCAAGTTTTTGTTTTTAGGCACATGCACAAATATCTGCGTGGAAATAATGAGGTTAAAGGCAATACCAATAGATAGGAATAAGTTTCAGAAGGAGGAGGTAGGGTTTTCTATTTTTTTTGTCATCATGCTTGCATTCTATTTTTCTCTCATGCGTGTAAATCATCATTCTTTATGAAATATTTATGAATCCTTAGTGTTAGATCCATTGATAGTTTTATGCACCATCCATGTTCCATGCATCACTATCTGTTCATCTTGACTTATCAAAGAAGATTCATGATCTTATAAAGTTATCATAGTCAAAAGATGGGCTTATGTGGAGTATGTGCAAGTGTGAAGAAAACATGTTGAGCCATGTATCTAATATCGAATAAAGTCTTCATATTTTAGAATATCATTAAAGACTATCATGAATGCCCTTTGGAAAATTTTGAGATAACACTCGCTACAACAATTAATAAGACAAAGACCTCAAGATTATTGTCTTAAGCTTGAGCATAGGGATCAAAGCATCATAAACCTATATGAACATAATGCACATAGGAAGTCTCAGACCCAATAAGGAGAAGACCTTTATTGCAACTTTGAGAGATGAATAGCCTAGTAAGGAGCAAAATAGGTTCTCTTATGATAGGGTAATGAATTATTATAGCAGATCCAAATACAATAGCCTCTGTCAAAGCCATGACAATCATCTATAGTTAGGATCATAGCTCCTGGACAATATCAAAGCTATGAGAGTAGATATTAGATCATGCACATATCAAGCCAGTAAATGCATAAGTTTGGGTATCACTGTCAATAAAAGACCATTAGGTTGTTATGTTTGGACTGTCTTCTTAGGAGCTGCAAGGTTTCATTCACACAAAACCCTCACAACCAAAATGGCATTGATAAGTATCAAGATTAAAGAGCAGTATCAAGGCAGATCTGAAGTAAGAATCACAATAGAGAGTTTTGAAATGGATAAGTATATGTAGTACTATGGCAAAGGAATGAAGAGATAGAGAAGACATATGTGATACCAATATAGCAACAACTGATAAATTCTTGAGACAAATTTTGTAGCAGTCAAATGAGAGCAACTACCAAAGACAACAAGATAGGATCTCTTAATATGAGAACAATGAGTGAACACCCATGGAGCTTATAGTGAGTAGCCCTAGTCATTAATGGCTAATGAAGACATTAAGAATATCATTGTCAATAACATCAAAAGAACCTTAGGGAAGTGAATACAGTCATCATGCATAATCAAAGGGGAGTACACAGTCAAGAATCATAGTGGCAACTTTTCCCAAGCTTTATAGTTAGAAGCATGGTGAACATAGTAAGCCTAATAAGTGTTGGAATCACCGTTGTTGTTACACCAAAAGCTCAAGTTGTCAATGAACAGGAGAGAGGCTAGAGACAAGGATCCACGAGAGGTACGAGGAAGCCATGTCATGAACTGCAAGGAGGTGCTGACCACCAAGTCAACAATCCCCCCCTCAACACTGACTAAGGGTTCCACGCTAATGGAATGAAGGGGACCTCATTGGATTTGAAATCGTAACCCAACGCTTTGATACCATTTGTTGGAATCACCGATTCCATTACACCAAAAGCTCGAGCTATAAATGAATGGGAGAGAGGCCAGAGACAAGGATCCATGAGAGGCAGGAGGAAGCCATGTCATGAACCCCAAGGAGGTGCTGACCACCATGTCACCAATAAAGGCACATTGAGTTAGAAGATAAATCATAATAGTCACAATAAATAGACCAAAAAAGAACGATTGAATACCTTAGGCCTAATTCACTCTTATAAAAGTCCTCAATCACATTATCACAACATATCTTGATCATGGTCAGGGAATGATTTATACCAAGTCTCTATAATAATGCAATCATTATCTAGAGAAAGAGATCATCAAGAAGGTGTTGACAATCAAAGGATACCCAATCATAAGTCAAAAAGATAGACTGCAACCTTAAGGGCAGTGAAGGTGCATGCATTAAACAACAACAATCTCATATAGATGTGTGAAGTCTGCATCACAAGAAATGTGTATAATAGAGATATATCATCATACCACAACCCTAGATGACTGTAAATCATAGAATCGGTGAAGGAAAATGAGTAACCTTCAAAAGAGATCTTCCATTCTCAAAGTTGTAGCAATCAGTAGCAATGAGAAGAGGACTGGGAAATAAGACTATTAGGAAGATAAAATCACTGTCAAATGACATTAAAGTCATAGCCTAGAAAAGCACAAATGGAGGTTAGAAACAGTGAGAGACTATACAAGAAATTGGATCTTCAAATATTACAAAGCAATGAGCAGTCTCCAAGCATGAAATGGCATTAGAAGCCTCGTATGATAGTCCACAAAGGGAGTTACAGTGATAAGGGCTTAGCAAGGTTATATGTCACAACCTTTAGTAGAAAATATAATCCATAAGAGCAGTGCACTGATAAGAAAAGATCTCCCAAACCAGTAAAAGAATAGTGACAAAGCTTCATAAAGAAAACCTTAAATTAGAAAGCAAACATCCAATATAGTGGTGTGGCAATAAATAAGGTGTAGACCTTAATGCATAAGAGACAGTAAGCAATAATGATTAGAGCATCACGAGTAATAGGATAGTAGTCAATGACATCATTTGTAGGCCCATCCAAGAGGAATAAGAGCTGCTATAATCACAGTCACAACCATATTGAGGCAAAAAGCTTAGAAATAAAGGTTAGCTCAAGTTTCCAGTCCTATAAAGATACAGTAAAGGGCAACATTCAAGATGAGTTTGAAGCCTCACACCAATGGCATCAAAGATAGTGAGAAATAAAATAAGAAGCCCTCATATTAGATTTGATAGGGTTAAAGACTTCAAGACATGTTAGAGAAGCATGAGTAAGAGCAGGCTAAGATCATTTGATAGAAAGATTGATACATCTTGTAGAAGACTGTACTTACATACCAAAGGAGTAATAAAGGCTGGTAAAACCCTTGTAATCTGAAGCCTATATTATTTTTGAAAGGTTGTAATCTTTAGAGATGAAGATGATACATGAATAGTGAGATACTAAGAGAGATAGGTAAGGAAAAGATCAAGGGTCTAAATAACAATCCAAACAAATTAAGGTGAAGCATATACATAGAGCCAAGTGCACAATAGGTATAGAGAAAATAATATAAATAGTTATGGCCACCAAGGATAGTCTCCATGACACATAACAGAAATAAAGCTTGCCAGAGGGGAGACAAAAATAGTCACAACAAAAAAATATCAAGGATTGTTATAACAGTCAACAATCATTAAGCCAATACATAGATAAGGCCATGAATATAGTCCCAAAGTGTGTAGATAAGTAGGGACAAATCAAGTTTCAATAATTCACATAGAGATAGACTTATGTCAAAGAAAATGTTGAAGTCATTAATTCATGAAGGCTGCAAGAAAGGGCAGTCAATCAAAATAGTGACAAAGGAGTACTCATCAGCAAGTATGAATGGACAACTTTAGTCAAACCTTGGCAAAATTTTGAAAAGATAAGACAAGTTTTCTTATACCTCATGGTATGTGACCTTAGCATGATATGAGTACAAGGGTTTAATGGATTTTTTTAAGTTGAAGAGTAACAAACATTAAGATGATTGTTGATAAGTACCCACAAATCATGCAGTGCACTCTAAATTTAGTGAAACAATCTTAATATTGTTAATACATAGAAGCTACCAATCAGTGAACATTCCATGCACAATTAGTTAGAAAGATAAGTTTGGAGTTTTGATCATGTAGTTGTCCATGATCTAGTTAAATGAATAAATGGTGGAGTTTTAGTCATGTTTCAACTTGGACCTTTAAATAAGGAGTTTAACTTCATTTTGCAGCAGTTCCACCTCTTTTTGGACCTTTCAAGGGTTAGATATTAGTTGAGATAAATTTTGAACTTGTCAACTCTCATTTTCCAGCAGTTTGAGGCATCTCTTTGCATTTTTTTAACGCAAATTTGACCAAGAAGGCAAACACATGCAGATTTCATCATGCAAATCAAAATAAAGGATAAATAAAGAATAAAGCACTCAACTTACTCCTAGCTCTAAAAAAGGCATAGTCAATTAGGATGCAAGCTCTCTCTTCTATATATTCTTCTTTTGTTCTCTCTTTTCTCTGTTCTTTTCTTTCTTCTCAGTTTGTATTGTAGCTTTTGGAAAGGCTCTTTCAAACTAAGGAAGCATTGTAACTTAGCAGTTGAAGTATTTTTAGTTTGTAAGCTTTTCCTTTATGATCAATAAAAGCAGGAGTTTCCCTTTTCAATACTTCATGTGTTGTGTTGATTGAGAGATTTGATGATATTTATGTGGTTCATTCTTAGGATCCTCTAATGTTTCCTCTTTCAAGCAACATTATTTCAAGAAGACACGTGAGAAATGCAGGTCTTAGATTGTGTAATTTTTTTTTTGACAAGTTTCTGGTTGTGAAAATATTTATTTTCCTTCAAGCAAGATTCCTGATCAATACATTTTTAATAAAATAATGATGCATTACATTCTTAGTTGAGTTGTGGCAAACAAAGTCTCCTTTTTTCAAATGTATTATGCATTATTGTAGCTAATTAAACTTCTTAAATATTTGGTGCATCACCTCTTAGGATAGGTTTCTCAATTTAGGCAACCTTTCTATCCTTTTCCCATGAAAAGAAGTTAGTTTGCAGGAGGTTTTCATTAGGGAACCAACCCTCTCTAGAGATGCACCTTCAATTTGAGCAACCCACGGGCTCGAAGGTGTTTCCATGTTTCACAAGATTGTTGAGCTCCCATCTTAGCATCAGGGTGCAATCCTTCATGACAACAATATCAAACACTAGAAATTTGGGAAGGAAGTGGTGACAAAAATGGTTCTAGTAGATGTGTAGTGACACGAAAACATTTGTTAGGGATGAGAATACAATGTATTTTAAGAATGTAAGAAAAATGTGAATGTTTTAAGGAACAATGGAGTTGTCATCAGGTAATCAATAATGGATGATGTAGAAAGGGAAATGCCTAGTGACTAATGTGTGACTGATTATGAATTGGAAGATATTAGCTATAATGTTAATATAGAAGAGATACTAAATGAAATATTTGATCTAGTGAAAAATAAGATAAGTAATCGGTAGAAACTGTTATGGAAAATATTGTTTGATGAATGAAACTAAGAATGTGGTGCAAAGTATGGTAAATGAGAGTGTTCTAAAGGATGTAAAATAAACCAACCAACACCAAGAGGTAAGGAATATGATTTTCCTAAATGAAATTAAGTGGATGTTTTGAGAAATGAAGAAATTCAAAGAGGTCATGTGTGGTCAAAATAAGGGGAAGTTATTTTAAGTATCAAGATATATAGGTGGTTGAAATGATACCTAAAGAAGGAGATACCTTGGAGGGTTGTGTTATATAGATTATTCAGAAAAAACTAATAGTAAAGGTGTTGAATGAGAAAATTTCTATGGAACTTGTCATTAGACTGTTGGAAACTTAAAGAGGTAAAAGTCATAACATTGTAGTTGAACAATTATTTGCAATGTCCCTTCCTTGTCAATAGTTGAGTTAGAAGTCTAGGACTTTGGATTTAATTTTCAAAGAAGTGGATAGATTATGTGGTGGCAGTTAATGCAAATTTTAAAAATGTCTCATCTATATTTAGTGTAAGGGTACCAAGAGTGATATTTTTCATTTTGCACCTTGTGGGACAAACTAATCATGTCAAATCATTTAAGATTTTGGGTTCATTAATTGTAGTGGATCTGTATCAAATTTTCTAAGGAGTCCCAACCAATCTAGGTTACATGAATCCAACAAAGTATCTTTCAAGTGACAAGAGAAAACAAGTGCCAAAATTTGATGAACTCATTCTTGTAATCCATGCCACCTAGGAGTGTTCTATTTGCACCTGCAAGTGGATGTTAGGTCCTATAATAACCTATGTTGGTTTTTATTCAACTCCAAATTATTTAATTATGGTGGACATAGATGTAATATTACAAAATGCTTCATTTATATTCAAATTAAGGGTACCACGAGTGATATATTTTATTTTGCACCTCGTGGGATTGAATTAAACACACCAAAACATCTATGTGTGTTGGTGAATGATGGATTCCACAACCACTTAAATTTATTATGCTTATTTTTTAATCATAGAATATTTCTCTACATATTTTCATATGATACTTAAGACTTTATATTTATATTTTGAAGTAAAAGCACTAATTAATATATAATATTTTGATAAATGATTATGTATTTAGATGATTGTTTTCCAAATATGGTAGTATATTATGTTATTTATGGTCATCTTGGCATTGAATTATTTTAGAAAAGATAAATTTTCATGCAACATAGGATACAAAATAGCATAGAAAACAACCCATAGAAAGCTTGCAATGAGAGGAACAAGTATTTATTGTTGAAGGAGAAAATTTCACAATCAAAGGAGAATAGCCGAAGAAGAAAGTAGATGTAGCTAATGATTGTGGCCACTGATAATTTATGAAAATTAATAATTTCTTACACAAAAAATAGTGGTGGCTTACAATAATTCTTTAGCGAGAATTGCAGAAGTTATGCCATTTGTCTTCACATTTCCATTAAATATGTTCCTTCTATTTGTGGTTGGAGCATTGTATTAGGATTATACTTGAAGTTTTGTGACAAATATTTATATTTTTATTAAAATAAATAAATTCTCCTGTTATATCTTACGAATGAGTAGACAAGTGTGTCTTAAGCTAATGTGTCCAATTAATTAAGAATAATTAGGACTAATCTATATATTCTAAAGAATTTGGCATCAACAAAAATAAAGATTTTTGCAAGTACTTGTATTGTTCTTTGAACAAGTAATTTAAGATATTTGTTTAGTTTATTTGATATCATGTTAATGAATGATAAGATTATTGTTAATTAATTTATGAGTAGAAGAGTAGATAGTTGATCCCAAGCAAGGGCTCACTTGAGATAAATTTGTAACTCTATTGTTAATATTAAAAGTTGACGCTTTTGATAATATTAGATTTGTTCCATACATATAATTGGTTATTGATAGTATATTATTTGTTACCCATAGCACTATAGTTTTTTATTGCTAAAACTTGTAGCAATGGAAGCAACCTATAACAACTATTATAAAAATTTTGTTTAGTTAAAATTCATCGCATGGATTCCTTTTGAATGCCATTTTTTTCCCCTATACACAACTACTTAGGATAATTCCCATAAATCCTTAAGTCATACATAGAATATCGCTACCATCTAAGAAAATACTTCCTTGGTTTTATAATATAAATGTAGCACATCATAACTAGAAAATTCGCTTGATAAGGGACACTTATGATCCATTGAGTTAAGTGCATATTACTACACCAAATTTATTTGTTAATGATGATGCTAGATATTTTTAGCACGATTGTCATGGGTGGTTCCAAACTTCAGAATTTTCAAGTTTTTGAATACTTTTCTTTCTTTCCTAAAGTATAAATTATATTTCTAATATTTAGATCACACCCAAATTGAGCTATCTACTAACATTATGCGGGAAAGAGATTATTAACTTAGAAAACATTGCATGGAATGAAGGAGAGATCCCCTACAACATTTATTTCAATTAACAAAAATAAAAAATAATTATTAGACCTATGTGAAGATACAAAAAAAAGATATCTAGGGGAATTCCTAATTCTTGGATCATAGCTTCTCGAAGCCATTCCATTAGTTGGTTCAAGCCAATGGTCCAATGAACCTCCCTCTGAATCCATTCTCTTGACCTACAATTAAAACCTTAATGTCATAATGGGGATGCAAAAGTATAACCACCTCCATAAACTACAACCTTTCAATTTCCTATCTTTAATTAGGCGAGGCATGCTGCCATGAAGAACATTTCCCCTTGTGACCTTCCCAACTTCTATGGTCTCATCACAGAGGATCCAAATATGTTCTTGTTTGAGTTTAACATCCCCTAAAGAAGCTACAATTATACAAGTGATGCACATTGATCAAATAAAATTATTTCTAGCATCACTCAAGGATGCTTCCTTGAGGTGGTTTATGGGACATAAGAGATGTTGTAGCTGATTGGTGAACCATGAAAGCGAAGTTATTTAAAAGTATAAAGATTATTGTCAAAGAAATGATGTGAGAGGAGATGATATATTCAAATTGATGCATAAGGAAGATGGCCCCCTAGAGGATAGTGTGAAAATATTCGTGTTTTGTCTAAAAAAGTCCTAATAGAATAGGCTATTTTCAAACTCTCCCAAAATTATATTTTTGAGAGGAGTCTGTGAAGAATGTATAGATGCCATAAACCTTGTGAGAGTTAGAGATGTATCTTAAGTTCCATTTGATGATTCTATTATATTTATAGGAATTACGAGCATATTCCACCATAAAGAAGTCACATAGCTTGAGATCAATGCCCATAGTGAAATAGTTGTAGGCATCTCTAAGATGGAGCTCAATAATCTCCTCAAGGAAATGAATTAGTATAATATTAATCATTTGGGAGAGCACTATTAGGAGTGGCAATTTTTTTTTCTGATTTCCCTTGCTTTTTGTCCTTTGGGTTATGATTTCTTGAAAATTTGGGTAGGTTTCATGCCCTCTGTGCCTCATTGAATAATGCTTTCTCTTTTCTTCTATTTTTCCATTGACTGGTTGCAGCAGGTTGCAAATCTTTAAGTTGTCTATGGAAGGGTCTTTAATCGTCTTTTGACCGATCATGCATGCTAGGTTCCTTATATCGGGTCAGTTTCCTTTTAATGTGGGGGTCGAGTGTTAGTATTTTTCCTAAAAATAATTAAATCCTAAGTATCCTAGTATTTATGAATCTCATGGACCCATTACCCTCAACGCAATGTCCACATGCTAATTTTGTTGC
Source organism: Cryptomeria japonica (assembly GCF_030272615.1). Classification (NCBI taxonomy): domain Eukaryota; kingdom Viridiplantae; phylum Streptophyta; class Pinopsida; order Cupressales; family Cupressaceae; genus Cryptomeria; species Cryptomeria japonica. Next base: position 295,097,621 of record NC_081415.1, read on the forward strand.
TTAAGTGATGGCTTAGTATAAGATAACGTTCAACAAGATGGTGAGGCCCAAGATTTGCGGCTTTCCTTCTTACCCCACAATGTCCATTATGCACTTTGAAAAGTGCCACAGGGTAGCAAGATGTGCATTAATAAGGAATATTTTCTACCCACATGACTATATTGTCATGAAGATTCGTCTAGTGGCATAAGTGCTAAGAAAAGAGAAAATTTACCCCATGCAATTTTTCTTTCCCAAGTAACTATATCTCGCGGTCTAGCGAGATGAACTTATGATGTAGGCTAAAGGTTTTGAGAAAAATCCCCAATGAAGGAAACCACACCCTTTGGTTTTGAGAAAACTCTTGAGAGAAGGGAAAGCTCTACCACCCCAGAAATTACCCATGCCACTCCTCTCACTATAAATCACCCATCTCTTTCTATCTCTAATGACCCAACCATTGTATAAAATCCTCCCTCTTTTGAGAAGATTCCTCCTAGTGATGAATTAGGCAATCCTATTCAAGAAGAGTCCTCTAAGCCAAAGGGGAAAAGGGCACAAAATAAGGTTTCTATTGTACCTCCTGAGTAGTGTAATACCCTAAAATGGTCATCTAAACCATGGGCCCCTAATCTCGACAACATCACTAAGGTCCTAACCAAAGGCAATTAAATCAATCTTGAGCACATTATTAATTCTTTAATCATCAAATATCACATGGCAAATCAATTACTCAATATTAATTAAATATTTATTTAATTAATTGAATCATTTCCAAGAATATCATTTTGATCAATTATCCCATTTTAATTTATTAAATATCCTTGCATATTTAATTAATTAATAAATTTGCCATTTAATCATGCAAAAGGAATTAATTTATTACAAAAGAGGAATTAATTACAAAGCAAGAGTTGAAATTAAACAAAAAGAATTGAATTGAGAGAGAAATCAAACTTGAGATATTATTTCTTTTTCTAAATTTAGAACTTGAAATTAGAAAAGCAATTTAATTGAATTATTCTCTAAAATTGGAACTCAAAGCTTTTCAGAAAAAGAAGTTCAGTTGCATTAAAAAGACTATTTTCTTGAATAAATAAAAGAATTATCTATTTTTATCACAAATGCATGGAATTAATTTATTAGTATTTCCAATGCAACTTGGACTTCTAATTTGAATGCATTTCAATTAAACTATAATTGGAATCTATCTCAAGGTTAACTAAACCTGATTTCTCAATTATTTTCAATTAATTCTAAATTGAGCTTTTCTCTTGGTGATTCTCTATAAATTCAGTCTTCAGCTCTCATTCCAATTTGCCCCAGAGATTTTTGAGAACACGATTGGAAATTATTATCACTCTAATTTCGCTCTGGAGTCATTGAAGATTATTGTGCTTTTTTAGATTATTTGCATCCATTATTGCTTGAATTATTCATCCATCTTGCATCCATATAGTTAATATCATATAGATTAAATCCTTCATCTTGGTGTAGTCTAGTCACTGGTATTGCATATAATAATCTGAGAGCAATCTTATACTCGCATCTTTTAGAAGGCAATTAGTCGCTTTGTTATGATTTTTTACTTATTGATTATTGATTACTAACCATGCATATAATGACTTAATTGAAGTGTTGTGCTTGCAGCTACAGACCACTTTTTCACACACACATTTTCTGGTGCCCACTATGGGGTAGAAGACTACATTTTTCAGCCTCCAAGACTGACTGTTTATTTTTTTGTTGTTTTCCAGATTTCAGATTTTTTCGATTTTTCGTCCGTACATTTCATACAACAATTACCACAGGCTGAAATGACAAACTACAAGTGTCGTACGAATTGGATTCCAGTCTCGTACAAGTTGGGATCTTGTATTGTACACGTTTTCTTACTGTCATACGACTCTGTATTTTCTGGTAAAAAAAATTAAAAAAAAAAAGAGGCAAATTTTCTTGATTTCTTTAATTATTCTGATGACTGACCCTGACTGTTTATCTGTCTATCTCAAAAAATTTCATAGCCTAATTAGTTTTTGCAGAATGCTTGTCAAAGAATATGCTTGTTACACAAAGACAATATGACTACTGATTCGTTGTCTTTGCAGGTCGCCTAAGGAGAATCGACTAAACATCATGTATTTTTTAAATTCATTTTTAGGAACATAAATTGCTATCTAGTTAAAGAACATATCTATCTTTTGTGTTTTTAGAAAATTCTGAGAGGTATGAGAGTATGCTCTTGTCTTTTTCTAGACAATCAAAAATCCAGACCCTTGAGGCTTTTTCTTTGTTTGAGATTTGTACATCTTTAGCAGGCTTGCCCTCCTGAGGGGTTGAAAAACTCTTAAAGTCGTTAGGCCAGTGTGAGGGGAATGACCTAAGTGGGAATGGCTAGATGCCAAGTACTCCAACCCACTATAAAATAAACATGATTTGATGAAAATCAAGTCAACGGTAGTGCTCGAGAATAGCTCTCCTCTGTACCTTTGGGTATATTAAACCTTGGTTTTCAAGGCTAGGAGACCTCTTAATTGAGTTTATACCTCGACGCAATGAATGAATCCCTGACTAAATCCAATTCAAAATTAGAAGCTACCCAGTTCATCTCTGAGATAATCTTTGTGTGAGAGAGATAGTAACTCTCCCAAGATACTTGTCATTTCGTGTCCCCATTAGCATTTGGAGTCGGATAATACAGCGTCAAGAATCCATTGCGTGAGACTCAATGGCCGTATTCTGATTAGCTATTGGGTGTGTACCTGAGTCTACAAGTAAAGGTTTTCTTTCCTCACCAAATTCCTTAGGGTTTGCATGCTATGATTGGAGTCACTATACATACTACTTGTTTTCTATGTTTTCATCCCTGAAACAAAAATTGAAATACCTAAAATTGGAGAAGACAAGAAACAACTCAGTGATTCAAAACTCTGTCTGTGTCAGAAACTAGTCCATCTTAAGTTGAAACTCTGTTTGTGTCAGAAACTAGTCCATCCTAAGTCGAAACTCTGTCCATGTCAGAAACTAGTCCATCCTAAGTCAAAACTTTGTCTATGTCAGAAACTAGTCCATCCTAAGTCAAAACTTTGTCTGTGTCAGAAACTAGTCCATCCTAAGTCGAAACTTTGTCCATGTTAGAAACTTGTCCATCTTAAATCAAAATTCTATATCCTAGTCCAAAATCAGTCCATCTTAGAGTTGGTCATACTCAGTTATCATACTCAACAATTAAAAAAACTTAGAATTTCTAGGCTTTATCCTATGAATAGTGGTACGAGTCTAATACTTTATCATGCTACATCTGGTCCTGTGTTGTATGAGTCTTCTGATTTGTTATCCTAGATCTGATCCTGTGTCGTACGAGTCATTTTAATTTGTCATCTAGTTCTATATCCCGTGTTGTACGAAATAGAACTACTTTGAGTCTTTTGTCGTCCTGCACATACCCATCTATCGTATGATACGAGACAGCAACTCATACGAAACAAAACTTTTGTCGTCCTGTAACTGCTAAATTGTCATCCGGTTCAGAAAATCCTGTCGTACGAGTCTCTGGTTTTGTCATAATAGAATAGTTAAACTTTCCTAAAAATAGCTTACAATGAACATAATATTGGTTATCAATTTTCTTGAGCATAAACAAATCAAGATAGTGTACCCCTACCATTTGCGTTGCACGATTTGGTCGATCATCTTTTAGCTAGTTCAATCAACTACCTATCAAATTTTAGTCACTTAGATAACATCTTATACAGGATAGATCATTCTTGAAACCAGACTGAATCTTACACTATGCTTAGAATCAACTTAGACAAATGTCTTATACAGGATAGATCATTCCTGAAACCAGACTGAATCTCAGTTGTTTCTCCCAAACAATACATTAACCGAATAACTAGCTCTAAAATTGATCTTGACCTCTACATCACAAACAGATTTAGGCTACACTAATCCATATGAATGCCTACACAAACTAGGAGTTATAGTAAGAAAGAAGCCAAAGAAAAAGGAATGCCCTTTTCATACACTGACAATCCATTTTATGAAAAGGATCGACTCACTGACATACCATCGTCATCAGGCGAGCCAATTTTTTATGAGCCTAAATCTCCCACTATATATGAGATGGAACACAATGACGGAAACAAGGATGATAATAACATTCCCGAAAATGATAATGATTCCTCATCATCAAGTGAGGTTGACGAAGACATTGAACCTCCAAAAAAAGAAATCCTTGACTATCAAAAGGACAAAGACTTTAGAAAAATGATGAAAGCTATCATGACCTGAGAGAAGGAAGACTATTTCTTAGAACTAGCAAAACAAGGTGCTAAACTTCCTACTGGATATGATGTTCAGACGCTCATTACTAGAAAGAAATAATCACCTATACTCATGGTACACAAACAATTACTAGCCTTACAAATGGAGGTCATAGAACTAAAGAATAAGGACAAGTCCCCAAAACAATATTCTTTGGAAACAATACATCCCTTTCCATTTGACAAAAATCTATACATGCCTCCATTTCCTTCACGAGTGGAGATCCCAAAATTTGATAAATAAGATGGTACCTCAGATCCTCAAGATCATGTCAGAGATTTTTGTGCTGCCTGTATGGAGTTCATGCACGATCAAAGGTACCTCATGCACATTTTCCTGAGGAGTTTAGGGGGTCAAGAAATGGAATGGTTCTCAAGTCTACCCAAAGGAATAAAAATGTTTGAAGAACTAATCCAGCTATTTTTACAACAGTACTTATACAACATTCAACATCCTGTGACTATGATCGAGCTTTGCAATACTAAACAAAAAATAGGAGAGCCTCTTCTTACTTTTCTCCAACGCTGGAGAAAGATGTTTTCTAGGTATTCTTGACCTATCCTTGACTCTGAAAAAATGGATATATTTGTCAATAACTTGGTACCTGAACTGAAATATAGTATACAAATGCAAGTACACCCATCATTTAACAAAATGGTAGATAATGCCATTTGAATGGAGGATGTGCTCATAAAGAAGGGGGATATCACACCTTGGAAAGAAACACAACCAGGATCTAGCTCTAAAGAGAAGAACAAGTATTGGAAGTCTGGCAAAGACAATAACAAGAATGTTGTTAATGATGGAGTAGTAGACACTATCAAAACCAGCTCAAAATCCACAATATTCAACTTGGCTAGTGGTACACAAGCACTTAAAGCCATTGAGGCTACAGTAGAAAATCTGCCAAAGAAAACAAAGGAATGGTTCAAAGAAAAGACTTGGCTTTCCAAACCTAAGCGTGATTTTACTCCTCTCAAAGAATTGTATGAATCTGCTTTCAAAAACATGTTGGCAAACAACTTGATAACACTAACAAATAACTCCAGATCATATGATCTAGATGTCAAACCAAGATGGTGGAGAGAAAATGAATACTGTGACTTCCATCGAAATAAAGGTCATAACATAAACAATTGCATGAAGCTAAAACATGAGATTCAAGATCTCATAGATGTTGGTAAATTTGTTGTTGGGAATCATCTGACTAATGCAGATCATAAAGCATTTAAAGACCCTTTGCCTGTTTACGAACAAGGTGATTCTTCAAAGACCAAAGGAGGTGCCAAGGTAAATTATACTTATGCTAGTTAGGACAACATTATCAACATGATTGAGCCTTCCCACTCGGAATATTGAAATATGATTATAGTCCAAGATAAACCAAATGAATCACGCTATGTAAGAGCTCTCACCCATTCTCAAAAGAAAGTCACCCTCCAAGGAGCTAGTTCTTCGACCCGACTCAAGCAACATCAAACCCATCAGCCTTGCCAAACAAACAAAAAGAATCAACCTTGGACAAATTTAAAAGGTTAATTTCATCATCATCATCTAGATATAGTGTCGTTGAATAGTTGAAAAGGACAAATGCTCAAATCTCAATCTTTGAATTGCTAAAACTCTCATCTACTCACAAAGAGATCCTAGACAAAGCATTGCTCACTACCAATGTTCCAAAAGATTTAGACATTGATCGGTTTCAGTCTATGGTGGGTCATCTGACTTCACCTCACTATCTGATCTTCTCTAAAGAAGATGATAACTCACTAAATCATCCACATAACTAGCCATTGCATATTGAAGCCATGATCCACAAACACAGAGTCAAACGTGTTTTGATAGATGGAGGTGTGGGGTTGAATATCTGTACTTACAGTCTACTTACACAACTAGGATTCTCTGAAAATGTCATTGATCCTAGCAAGAAAATAATATTAAAAGCCTATGATGAAGAAGAAAGGACTTCTAAAGGTCTGGTGTCATTACCAATTAGAGTGGGACCAGTAGAGAGAGATGTTATTTTCCAAGTTCTTGATATTCCATTGTCATATAATATATTACTAGGCAGGCTGTGGATTCATGAAATGAAGGGAATGTCGTCAACATATCATCAATGCTTAAATTTTCCTTATAGCGCAGCTGAAGTCAATATTCCTGCTAATACAAATATCATCTGTAATGCATTGACAAAAGGTGCAGATACTTTTGTGCCTCAAAATAGGGCAGCCTCTCCAAATGCAGATCCAGAAGCACTAATGAAAGACTTAGAAAAGAGATTGAAGATTACAAATACCAGCATGGATGGCTACAAGATAGAACTGGTACTTTCTTTAGTTTCTCTCCCTTCATCACCAAAATAGTTGGGCAAGCCATCAAAGGCTATGAGAACACAAACTTCAGCTCTGAATACCATATATGATGGTCTCTTTGTACAGTCTTCTACCTCCTTGGCGGATGAAATAGAAGAAGATGTTGTTCTTAATTGGCTCTTTAAGGAAGATAGTCAAAATGAGGAGGTACGACATTGTGAGATTTCCTCAAACCAATATGGTCTTGGATACAAAATGATCCAACGCATGGGGTACTTAGGTACTGGTCCTCTGGGTAAACAAAAAGAAGGTATTACTGAACTAATTCAGCTACAAACCAAATCCACAAATGATAAGGCTAGACTGGATTACGATCCGAAAAAGACATCAGACCAAAAACATGTTTCTAAGTCTAAGTGATAGAAAGGAATATCACCTTTAATATTACAGGAAGTAGACACTCAACAAACAAAAGCAGAGTGTAGAAAAGAGAAAGAGGAATCAACAGTCAAGAAAGAAGAAACAGTCAGTGCTCAAGCTTCGATGGTATCAGCTACAATAATACAAGAAGTTGAGGTCCATGAGGATATAAGAGATGAAGTAGTAAGAATCAGATAATTGTTTGCACCACTAAAAGTTTTAGTCACATATACTGGCAGGCAGCAAGTAGACGATTTTGAGATTGATTCAAACGAGTATGAATGGGGTCCTGACCACCTCTCAGAGATATCCACTACAGAAACTCCAGAAGACTATAGCGATGTCATAGATGATACTCAAGAGCTGATGCACATAAAACTAGAGAAAGAAATACAGGAAATTAGACAAAAGAGACAAGCAAATTATGAACAAGGACTAAAAGAAGGAAGAATACTAGAAAACTTCTTGTCTATGTACCCCTATCCTAAAACAGAGCAAATCAGGTATAGCACTACACAAGAAGAGTTGGAAGCTACAAAAGAAGAACCAGTTATCAGTCCAGAAGAAGTTGAATGGAGTAGAAGACATCAAAGCACAGAAACATCTAGATCATGTCAACAGGTGTGTCAGATACAAGTGACAAATGAACCACAACATGAAGGAACTTGCAACATTAAAGATGTTGTTATTAATACCATACATATGCTTACTAAATCACCTGAAGAAGACTCAAAAACTTCATCTGATGACTCTGACGACTTTAATGACAGTCCTATTAAGGATAATATCTACTCAGCCTCAAATTCTGAATCAGTTGATACAAACAATGAAAATCTATCTACTGATCTTATCACTGTTAAACCACGATATGAAGTCCAGTTTGGCATAGTGAATGATGTTACAAGTATGTCTATTGGATTAGATCAATTAAATATTAACATGAACTTTAATAATCATGATCTGACTCTTCTTGGTCTGGAGACACTTATGCAAGGTATCATTCTAGAACTCAACTTTTTGATCTGTGGCTATGATAACAATACCATGAACACTCTTGAACCTATCCAAAATTTATCCTTAGTACATCCTGAATTGATTGATTGTACTTTACAAAACTAGCCCATGAATATACCTACTTTTGCCAATGACTATACGTTAGCCTACTATCTCAATGCAATCAAACCCATAGACTCTTCCACCAGTGAATAGAGTGAAAATATGACTGAAGCGGATATCAAGTATCTTAGTCGCAAAAACAAGAAAAATAAAAATAAAAATTCTGATGGCGAAAACCACATTATGGCGGTGTCAGAATCTAAAAAAAGAGAAAATAAAGGATGTACCTAAAGGTGAAAACCTCTCTGAGGCACCTGAAGGTGAGATACTTGATATACTACCAAGTCATTTCTAGGAAAGGTCCTCCATATTGATCGAGCCAACTCAGCCAATGAACATTGGGAGTCAAGAGACACCACACATCATTCATGTACCTTAATCACTATCAGCAAAAGAATTGAAGGAGTTCACTCATCTATTCTTAGAAAAGAAAATAAACTTTGCATGGACGTACTCTGATATGCCAGGCTTGGATCTTGATCTCATTATGAACCATCTTTCAATTACACCAGGAGTAAAACCAATTAAGAAAAAACTCCGTAAGATGCACCCACATGTACCACTATTAGTCAAGGCTAAACAAGAAAAATTGTTCAAAGCTGGATTCATCAGAGCTATAGATTATGCCGAATGGATTTCAAACATAGTACCCATGTCAAAGGCAGACAAGTCTATCAAAGTTTGTACTGACTTCAGAGATCTTAACAAAGCATGTCCGAAGGATGACTTTCCATTACCAAATATTGATATGATAGTTGACATGACTGCTGGGTATGAAATGTACTCACTAATGGATGGATTCTCTAGATATAATCAAATCAAAATAGCTCCTAGAGATCAAGAAAAGATAGCTTTCACCTATGCATGGGGAACCTTTTGCTAGAATGTCATGCCATTTGGGCTAAAGAATGCAGGAGCGACCTATCAAAGAGCAGTTACAACCATCTTTCATGACATGATGCATAAGAATATGGAAGACTATTTTGTTGACACCTTAGTGAAGACTATGAAAAGATCAACGCATATTCAAGAGTTAGGTCCTATACTTGACAAAATGGAAAAGTTCCAACTTTGATTAAATCCAAAGAAGTGTGCATTTGGAGTGACATCTGGTAAACTACTTGGCTACATTATTTCAAAGAAGGGAATTAAGGTTGATCCTGAGAAGGTTCAAGCTATAATGGAAATGCCACCTCCGAAGAACGTCAGTAATGAGAAGTCTATAGGGATGTCTCCAATCCATCAGATGATTCATTTCTCAGCTAGCAGACAAAGCTCAACCTTTCACAAAGGTATTGAGAAAAGGAATAATATACAACTAGGATCAACACTATGAACAACATCTTCAGCAGATAAAAGAGTACATATCAAATCCACCGATATTGATGTTATCGATTCAAGGTAAACCACTAATCTTATATATATTAGCAACCGATTCATCACTGGGGGCACTTATGGCACAACAGGATGACAACAAAAAGGAATGAGCTATTTATTACATCAACAGGACATTGGTGTCTTATAAAATGAACTACACTATAATAGAACAAGCATGCTTGGCATTAGTCTTTGCATCACAAAAATTGAGACACTACATGCTAGCACATTCAATAAAGCTAGTGGCCAAAATTGATCCACTCAAGTATCTTCTCATTAAGGCAACACTTACAGGAAGATTAGTGAAACGGGTCATGATCCTTACAGAGTTTGACATTGAATATGTGGAACGTAAAGCAATAAAAGGACAAGTAATTGCTGATCAACTTGCTGAAGCTCCACTTGAGGATACTCAACCACTTCATATAGAGTTCTCAAATGAATCTATAATGCACCTTACTCAACAACCCCAAAAAATGTTCTTTGATGGGTCCTTTACTCAAAATGGTTCAAGTACTGGCATATTATTCATTACTCCTCAGAAGCATTCAATCCTAAAGTCTTATAAGATTCTATTCCCTTGCACAAGCAACATTGTAGAATATGAAGCTTTGGTGAATGGGATAAAACTAGCTATTGAATGGAAGGTTGCAAAATTGTATATCTATGGAGATTCTCAGCTGGTGGTTAATCAAATCAACAATACATATCATACTCGAGATGAGAAACTGATGCCTTATAAGAGAATGGTTGATGATCTTAAGAAGTATTTTGTTTTTGTATCATTCCAACAGATTCCTAGATCCGCAAACAAAGAAGAAGATGCTATGGCTACCTTGGCATCTATACCTGAGTTACAGGAGTCCAATTTTTGCTTTGATTTCCTGGTGGAAGAGTTATATTACCCCGCTTATGATTATCCTGAGACCCAAATAGTCTATTCTATTATTGGACATGACTCATCCTGATACAACCACATCTATTCCTATCTACAAGACCAAATTATCCCTGGAAATTTTACCCGAAATGAGAAAAGAAACCTAACTTGAAATGTTTTGCGGTATGTTATCATAGCTAACGATTTATTTAGACGAGGGTCGGATGGTACATTTCTTAGATGTCTAGAAACTGAAGAATCTAAACGTGCGTTATTAGAAGTTCATGAAGGTATTTATGGATCTCATTCAAATGGCCTTACTTTAGCTCAAAAACTATTATGGGTTGGCTACTACTGGCCAGACATGGAAAAAGATGTCATCCAATTTGCTAAGACTTGTGAGAAATGTTAGCTTCATGAAAGTCTCATACATTCCTTGGCAAGGGACCTCATACCATTTATAACACACTGGCCTTTTTAGCAATGGGCCTTTGATCTCATTGGTCAGATATATCCTACTTCATCCAACAGACATAAATTCATCATAACTGCCACTGAGTATTTCACCAAGTGGGTAGAGGCAGTTCTGCTCATCAAAGTAATCGGTAAACAAGTCACCTTGTTCATCCTAAATTATATCATCTGCAGGTATGGGATACCTTCATCCATCATGACTAATAATGGAGGACAACTTAAGAATAAAGATCTAGATGAGCTTTGTGAGAAATTCAAAATAAAGCAACACTGGTCATCAGTATACTACCCTCAAGGTAATGGACAAGCTGAGGTGTCTAACACAAAACCTATTGACTATCTTGCATAGAACAGTGAACAAATCCAGGAAGGATTGGCATCTGCAGCTCAATCCTGCACTACGGGCTTACAGAACAAGTATCAGAACACCTACTAGGTCTACACCCTTCTCTTTGGTGTATGGGGCTGAAGCAGTACTACCTATTGAAGTAGAAATACCATCTCTAAGAGTTTCTTTGCAAGGTCTTGTTACTAATGAAGATCATAGAATATCTAGATTGCAAGAACTTGAATTGTTGTATGAGCGTCAGCAAGTGGCATTTGATCATCTCAGAGTGTATCAGAAGAGAGTGTCCAGAGGATATAATAAGAAAGTTAGACAAAGAGAATTTCAAGCTGGTGACCTAGTTCTGAGAGAAAATCCAAAAAATCAACAGTTACACAACAATAAAGGGAAGTTTGAACCCGGCTGGCTAGGTCCCTGCATTGTTACTGTAGTATTTGACTCTAGTGCCTATCAACTCTCAAACTCGGAAGGAGAATAGATTCGTGAACCGATTAACACCATCCACTTGAAGAAATTCTTCGCTTAGCATTCTCTGTGCCACCAACTTGTACAGCTGAAAAACTTCTTGAAAAAAATTTAAAAAAGGGAAAAATAAAAAAAAATACAAAAAAAAAGGAAAAAATCATCAAAAGAAAAAAATATATAAAGAGAGAAAATGCCCTGGTGAAAACCTAGTAAACAGGCACCTTGGTAAAAAACAAATGAATCTCTTCCAAGTAGGTAAAAACCTGGCAAACAGGCGCCTCTTGTACTCAAGCGCTCCATCTATCAACGCAACATTGGCATTTCCCACTTTCATGCATCTTTTGCTTTCGCTTTTACATATTTTTCAATCACTTTCATGACATCTTGGTTCATTGGAACGCTCATGACTTGAAACTGATTAGTGTCCTATTCTTAGGTTACTTGATAGAGTAATGTACATATCCTAAGCAGTGTCAAACAAGTCATCTTTTCGTCAGTGAAACCTGGTCGTCCACTCTGAGTCAGTCACCTGTCTCTTAACTACCAAAGAGTTTTTATCACTGAGTAAACAAGCAAAACAAAATAACAAAAAACAATCACTAAATAGTTTGAGCTATGAATTTTTTTTGTGTGTGTGTGTTGTCTTTTATATTAGTTTTTGATTATTATCCCTCTGAGTAACTCGAGGAAGTCTATTGTGACTAAGAGGAGCAAGGATTGGGGGCATAATATTTTCTTTGTTGTCTGCTTGTAAGAATGATCCCAATAATCTGGAAACATATAAATTAGCTGGGTGCCTATGATAAGAGCCTTCACAACAAGGTGAAATCACCTCACATACCTTGACTCTGCTTAGTTGTATGCTACAGGGAGGTCCATATCATTTCTTTGTCTATTTTGAGGGAATTTCTTTATGATGCAATTCGGGTCCCTGTGAAATCTGTCCAAGGATATGAACAAAAAGGGTCATTGCAGACACGATAATTAATATTGCACATTGAAAAAGAAAGGAACTCTAACTTGCCTATTGTGTTTGTTATGCTCAGTGATGAATCTTAAATATTTTTAATCTAGTGACTAGGTTTAGGATGCATTTTGCATATCATTTCGCATATCATTTTGCATATCATTCTGCATTTTTGTGAATTTAGAGTGATTTCGGTATGATAATAATCTCTTTATCTTCTGAATGAGAGCTGAAAGCATCATCAATTCTTACGCTAAGCGGTCTATTTATCATCATTTCTTTGATCAAGTACTTATGTTTTGAGATGTTTAGCTGCATACATTACATTTAATATAGCTTCATACATTTCATTATTTACTCATCTGCATTCATCTTAATGCATAGAAAAATGAAAATATTACATTACTCATTACTCATACTCATTCATTTATTTGCATATGAAAAGAAACAAAAAAAGACATCCATAATCATTTGCATTACATACATTCATATTGAAAAGAAATGCATACATATAGAATAAAGCATATAAAAGACATCTCATAAACAAATCAACACAAGTACGATGAACTCAAATCGGAGTTAGTATATATATATATATATATATCATGTTAAGTATAAGAGTACAAAATGATGTCGAATGACATATACAAACTCCCATCAAAGCAAGAATCGTATAGGCTACAAAAAATGGGTGTGTCTACAAAAAACATCTAAGCTACAAAAAGAAATAATCTAGCTAACACCCTCTTCCTCATCGCCTGGTGGAGGAGGAGGAGCCTGATGCCCGAGATCCTGACAAGGTGCCCAAGCTCCCTCTGATCATGCCATATACTATGAGTAGGGTATCACTTGCTGCGTAACAGGAACTACTACACTATATGTTGCCACATAATACGCTGCCCTACTACTGTGGAGAAGGACCTCCTATCATAAAGCCTCTATCTCTGCTCTAGACTCTGCCCTCAATGATCCGATCTGGTGATCACGCTCAGCCCTCACCTTTGCAAGTTGGCGGTCTCGCTCCACCAGCTGAGTCTGAGCCACTATCAACTATGACTGTAGATTTGCAAGACGTGCTCTCATCGATCGCCCTACATCAGTCCCCTGCTCTCTCATAGGCTCCCCACCCCCATCTCCACCTATAACTCCACCTTGCTCATCCCGCCGCTACTGGACCTATCTTGGAGCTATTTTCTCCTCCTCAATCCCACCCAATCTCACTCCTACATGCCCTATGGATCCGCCCTCACCCCTCTACTATCCAACATCAGTTGGCACCCTACTGCTGCTAGCACCAGGATCACCACTCTGTCATGGAGCCTCAGCTCTCTGTGCCTATCCCTGCCTGTGGCCCTTTCCCTATCCTTGTGACAGTGTGGGGCATCATCCTCAACATCCTCAATATGAGGAGCCTGCTCTATTGGATCTATGAATAGAGGGAACGGATGCTACTGAAACCAATCTCTATACTGGGGCTGTTACTACTTATCAAATTGCCATTAGTTTCATATCCAAAGTCATACTATATTCTAGTCAGTTAGTATTACCAAATCATGCAGTTGGTACACACAGAGAAGTCGGTAGGAACAGTCTAGTCAGTTACTGAAGAAAGTAGTCACAGAACACAATATTCACTGAGCTGTTTACCGAGTAAAGGTTCATGGCTACCAAGTGGTAAAGTTAACTCACCGAGTTGATATTCACCGAGTGAAACATTTTACTAGATACATTGAACCTGGACATGCACATGAAAATGTGTTACAAGATCAAGGCACATCTAACCGTTTTTGCATTGGAAATTGCACTATGAGATTATGTATGATTACAAGGCCAATCTAACCTATGAGATATTTTGTTTAGTTATTCATTCGAAGAATCTTTTTGTAAGATTGAAGCAATAAATCAGATCACCATTGTAAGAGATTTATATATACAGCATGATTCTAGGGTTAGATATATGACATGATATGATGTGATAAGAGATGCAATGAGATAGCAGTGTGTATGCATGAAGGAAGACTATTACAAAGACACAAAGAGGTCGCCGAGAAGGTTATCAGTGAATAGTCGAAGAACAGAGTAAACATAAGGGTTTACCGAGTTTCATTATGGGTTACCGAGGTATGCTACAAGCTAGGTAATCTTATTCAGAGCACATAGAATCTGCTTTAACATTTCGGATGTAAAGTTGCAAATATTTGTAATGAATATATTATAATATTTTGAAGTTGTAAGAGAAACCATTAACAGGGTAAAAGACTCTAACCAAGTCTATAAATTGTAAATCCTTTAACCAGGTGCTACACTTATATAGTGTTGTAAAAATCCTTTAGTAAGGTAGATCTAACTGATCTTAATACTCCTAACAGGGTAAGCTATCAGAAATAGCTAAATGTAGCTCTAACTGAGCATTCTTTATTACTGCAGTAGTGAAGTTGTGGGTGCCATCCCCACTGTAGTTTTTCTCTCTAACCAAGAGTTTTTGTGTGACCAAAATATATGTGTTATGGAGTGAATCATGTATGATTGTTATCTATTGATTATAGTTTTATTTTATGTTACTGCACTATTCTGTTTATGCATAACAGTAAGGTTATTACAAAAGACAAATTTTGGAGTACTGATTCACCCCTCCCCTCTCAGTACATTAGCTTTCTATATTGGGCCTAACAATTGGTATCAGAGCTTGAATCTTGGAAAAGGGTTTAACCACCTAAAGAGAAATATCTTAGCAATGGAAGGCTACAAACAATCTCAGAGGATTGTGCATCTTCAAGAAGAGCTGGATAATGCAAATCAAGTGATTGTAGACATGTAGAGGCAAATGCAAAAATCTCTGAAAGTAAGGAGAAGATTATCTGATGACTTGTAGGATTCTCAAGAGCTAGTGGAACAAATCAAGACATCATCTGAGAATAGTATATCTAAAGAAACTAAAGAAATAATTGGAATGTTGAAAGAAAAGAACAAAGCATTGGTTGATCAACTAAAAGCAATGAAAAGAGAACATGAACATTTCAGTACACAAATGACTGAAAATGTAGATGCATTAAGGAGAGCTGAGGATAAAGCAAGAGATCTACAAAGAGAGAAACAACAACTTGAAGCTTTAGTATCTGATAAGGATGATGAAATCATAAGGTTAACTGGTATTCAACAAAATATGAAAGATCAACTAGGTTATGCTCATCATGAAGCAATTATGAAGAATGATGAAAATCAATCATTGAAACTTGAAGTATCAAGGTTGACTGGTGAACTTGAAACAGAAAAAAAATCCAAAGAATCATTGGAGAAAAGTTATGAAGCATCAAAGATGTTGGATGAGCAACTAAATACAAGAAAACTCTACAAAGTTGGAGGACTCGGTTACAAAGGAAAAGACTCTACCGAGAAAGGAATTAATACTACCGAGAGAGGAGAATCATCAAAACAAGCTGAAAATAGAAATAACATCAAAAGGAAGAAGCCTATTTGCTACTACAATGGAAATCAAGGTCATACTACCAACATATGCCAGATCAGAAAAGGTAAGCAACCGAATATCTCTAAGTCCAATGGATATTGTTATAATTGCAAAAAATATGGTCACATACCTAATCAATGTAGGACAAAGTCTGTTAACAACCATCAGAAGGCAAAATTCAAAGGGTTTTGTTAAAACTGCAATAGATATGGACATAGTACCAAGAGATGCTGGTTTAAGCAAAAGAACTACAAGAAGTATCCATACTGAGCAAACACTGGAGGTTACCAAACTCACACAGATTCTTACCAACAATATGCATCAGTACCATGGGATTACAATACAAGGATATGGTGCGAATGTTGTGGAAGATATGGACATATAAGTGCCAACTATTTTATAAGGTTTGGAATGAACAACCAGAGATCATGGAGAAATCTTGGTATGGCATGTTTTCATTGTCACAAAGCTGGACATTTAGCTAGAGATTGTAGAGATCAACTGAGAAGAGACACTAAGGAGATAAAAGAAAAATTCAAGATGATTTGAAAAAAGAAAGAAATTATATCTGATGAAGAAAGCACCTTACCTACCGAGTTAGGTGCACCTATTTCAAATTCATCAAGAAAAGGTATGAAGGGACTGCATTCTTTAAAAGTTAAATCATAACAGTTCCTATTTTATTATGAACAGAATTCAAAATCTGCATAGTTAAGATGCAATTAAAAAAGTTTGCATACTATACAGGAAACCTGTCAAGTCAGTTAACAAAGTAAAGGTGACTCAGTTGGTATCTCTTTATTCTCTATTGTCGGTATCTCTGACTCTGTTGGTTTCTCAATGTTTGCATCAATAGTATTGTTAGTAACCATGCCACTAACCAAGGGATCAATTGTATGCTCAGTTTGTTCTGCCTGAATCTCAATCTCATTATTATCAGTTGGTTGCTCAGTAGCAACATCATTTTTCTTTTCCTCTATTCTTTCTTTGTCAACTACAATATTAACCTCCTGAGTGTCTATGTTCATAGTATACAAAATTTCAGACTAATAGTTTGTGTCCTCATGTGGTGTTTCCACTTTCTTAGTAGTCGGTGTACTGTCAAACTGTATCGGTGGAGTAGTTGAAGGTGCTGGTAGGTTATCAGTCACTTTTATATTTGGTAGTCCACCTACCTTGCCTTTTCCCTTGTCCTTTTGATATAACTTGAAAGTTTTAGGTCTTTTAAGTTCTTCTTGTTTTTCTTTCTCAACAAAGAAAATATCCCATTTGTTAGCTGTCTCTTCTGAGATTTCATTTACCCTGCTGGCCATTAGACTTACATGTTGGTGTCCACTTGAAAATACTATTCTGTTTGCTTCACTAATCAACTCATCAATTTCCTCAACTGATTTTATAGGATGTACAACAAGTAGTTTCTCAATTTTGATTTTCTTGTCAAGTTCCATAATAGCTATCCTTTAAGCATCTAGCCGCCTATATAAATCACTAGGTAAATCATCTACAACCTCTATTAAAACTTTCTTATAAATATCAAGGTGTAAGATGATGTTATTCTCTATACTTTCTTTTTCCTCATTTGTGAATGTATCATACAATTTGCTTACATTGGATAAATTACCATCATTTGTTATTTCATTTAGTAAGTTGTCCAGTGGTGGTATAACCTATTTTTTCTTTATCCTTTTAGGTGTTAACTTCTTAGCTGGTGGCCTCACTGCTTGTTGCTTCTGCCTTGTTGTTCTAGTTTTCTTGGGAGGAGGAGAGGGTAGCAGTGAGGGTTTTCTCTTCCTATCAACTCTTCTAAACTCAACAGGAATTTCACTATCAGAGGATGTACCAACCGATGAGAGATGTGCCTCTGGTTGTAATCCTTCTAAGTCACTTTCCTTAATACCAGTAATGTTCATGATATTTTCTTTTATTTCCTTTACTTGTTTAGATTCACTCCTAATGTATTTTTCTCTTCTCTTTCTTTGTTTCAAAGTTTGTACACCACTTTCTATTGTTTCTGCACTACCAAAAACCTTTTCTTCTGGTTCTCTAGGGGCTACTAATAGGGCTTTGGCATATGTTTCAATTATATTCACATCAGCCTCATATCCCAATTCTGTCACCCAAACAGTTCTAGGAAGAACTGCCTCCATCCATATCTCATCCTTCTTGATTACAAAACATATTTCCTTCTCATTTTTATCTACAATGCTTTGTGGTAACCTTTCCCTTGTTTTCATTTTTGCTTTGAATGTTTTGAAGTACTTGGTGATATGGTTATCCTTATTTGTGCCCATACCAGTGAAGATATCTAGCAGTTGTTTGCCTACCGGTATATCATAATCAAAGTCTTTCTTACCAATACCGGGAACCTCTTTTGTAAGATACAACATTAAACATACAAGAAGATTTTCAAAACGGAAAGTACCTTTCTTATCTCCTTTTATTTTCTTCAGATTATTAATCAACTCATCTTTTAACCACTCACATACATCTATCTTAGCATCAATGTTAACCATATCATATGCACTTTAATACAAAGACTGGAAACAGAGTTGAGTCGGTTTGCATGTGTGGCCTTATAACCTAAAATCATACTTATGAAACTGACATTGTCATCTTTTACATCATTCACTCTCAGGGATCTACTATCATAGGTTGCTCCTGTTAAAGTCATCACTGTGTTATTAGGAACCTTTTTAGTTTTATCTGGCCTACTATTGGTGGAGGGTAAGCTAGTCACTGCCCTAACTGCTTCCTTAGTGATTTTATGAATAGAGTCTAGCCAAAAGAATTCACCATGAACTCTATTGAGCACAATCCATACTACCTCCTTAGTAAATTATGGGACGTTAAGGATTTCCACAAAACCTAAAGTCTTTATAACCTTATATTCAAGTTTCACAACTCCACTTTTATCATAGATAACATTTTTATACATTTTCATGATTTCCTTTGAACCTAATTCCTCAATGTGGCAATGTATGTAAATTCTAGGGTCTTCTGCATATGCAACTCCTTTAGGGATTTTTGAAAAAGTACCTAGGGTATCATCTTTTTTCACTACCTTGGGGATAATTTTGAAAAGGGGCCTAGGGCATTTAACTACTTCCACAACAGTAGGGTTTCCAATAAATTTTGGAGTAGAGGAGGAAGCCATTGATAAATACCTTAATCTTCCTGATAGGTTTGGATGCTTGAAAGAACTTGCTTCACTTCTTTCTAAGGATGCCTTTGCTTGGATTTTCACGTGCTCTGAAAGTTTGAATGCTCGGTGAATGAAAAAGAGGGAAAATCTAAGATTTATAATGTCTTTTCCTCCAACCACAATAAGTGCTCACCGAATAAGTGAAACTTGACACATCTATCGGTAGAGAAGAAGTCCATCTTCTCACCATTAACTGAGGGAAAACTTGCATGATTTTCAATTTGTTGCAATACCACCAAGGGTCACTTTTCAGTTCGATGAAGAGTCTCCTGCCGGTGGAGTAATACTCTGTTCTACCGGTGAAGGAATAGTCTCATCAACATTCTGATCTATCTTTCTAATCCATTGTCTTGAAAATTCTTGCTTTACCTCATCAACCTTCTCTTTGCCTTTCAAACTAGATCCTTTATTATTTGTCGATGAAGTCTCGCTTCTACAAAATTTTGCAATATGTCCAATCTTGTTACAAGCATAACAAGTCACATTGTTTTTTTAAATAGCCTTTCCACATCCTATGCCAGTTTGTGTTCTGCATTGATTAGATAAGTGCCCAAATCTTCCACAAACATAACATCTTACATTCATTATGCAGTTTTTTGAATTATGACCAATTTTGTTGCATTTGGAACATTGACCGGTGGGTGCATTAATGTTCTGATTGTTTCTAGATCTACACTAATTTTCTCTATGACCATACTTGTTACAGTTAAAGCATTTCCCATTAAATTTGTAGGCATTAGGTTGTCTTACCGGTTTACTGTGATATGATTGTTTGCAGTACTGGAGCTTTCACAAACTTCAAATCCAAGTCCATTAGTGCCTCCATTAGGTTTCTGACTTTTCAGCATACCATCAAGTTTTTCTGAACTTTTCTTGAATTTCTCTTTATGTTGATTTGCAGTAGCCAACTCATTTTCCAAAAATTTATTTTGTCTCATAAGTTCAGTTTTATCATGTTCCATGTGAATCAGATTTGTCTTTAACATATCATTTTCATGACTGAGTCTTAGATTTTCATTTCCAGCATCATTGAATCTTCTAGATAAGTCATCTTCATTCTTCTTTCTATCTTCAATGTCTTTACAAAATCTCATAGTCATGTCTTGCATTTCATTCCTCAAGGTCATGTTTTCTTGCCTCATCTTGCTTACAAGCTCATTAAGAGTTTCCTTTTCATCATCATCATTATGCATCTTCTCATGAAGTTCTCTTCTTTTGTTTCTAGCAATAGTGAGGTTCTCCTGAAGTCCTTGAATGAATTCTTGTGCAGTCCTCAAATCATCTTCAAGTTTGATATTTTCCAACTTCTCTGTATCAAAGTCTAGAAGAGTTGTTTCCAATTGCATTCTCAAGTTTTCCATTTGTACCAGTGTCAAAATCTTCCTCAAGTTGTTAGACTTTTGAAAATAGAGGACTAGGCTTTGATACCAATTGTTAGGATTGATGATAGTCCCAAAGATACTGAGAGGGGGGGTGAATCAGTATCTAACTAGTTAAAAAAATATTTGACCTTATTAAGTATTTTGCATTCCAAAATAGTATACTGGTAAACAAGAATTAATGCAGTAAATAAGAACAACAAAGACAACATAGAAAGCACACCATAACACAAGTTGTTTAATAGGGAAACCCGGTGTGGGAAAAACCTCAGTGGGATTTGTGACCCACAATATTCACTCACTAGCCAATGAATGGATATTACTTACAAGAGGGGCCTACACATGCAGGAAGGCCAACTGCCTAGAGCTCATTGCTCAAATATAGAAAGGAAGCCTCGCTGACTTACAAAATGGATTATGAGAATCCAATATAATGTACTACTACAAAACAACATCTTCTATGTGAGGTTCAGTACCAGTTTAAGCTCATACAATAACCATAAACCCTTATACAAAATCTGCCTCAATATTCGTTCTACATATCCATCATATCTATCCTCTATCATGTATCTCAAAATGATCTACAAGATCTCATACTTATATATGAGTCTTATTACAATATGCCATGTCAGCTTACAAAAATATATTACAATTAAATACAAAATAAAATAATCAAAATCATGTCGGTTGAGATGCTGGTAAACATTATTGTCGCTGGCGGTGAACTATCTGTCGATGTCTAGTCTGTCGGTGCCATAAGATTGCAAGGTTGCCATCAATGACAACACCTTCAATCACCTTCAATTCTCATTGGAGTGTGCAATGCCAACAATATCAATCCAAAAACATTCACATATGATCCTGAAAAATAAACCAAAAACATCCATATACGATCCTGAAAAAATCAACCAAAAACATTCAAATACGATCTTAGAAAAATCAACCAAAACCATTCAAAATCAACCAAAAAAAATAAAAAATCAATCAAAAAACTTGCAATCAAATGTCTCGTAATAATCAAACACCCTAGTAGATATCTAGCAAACACTTTGTGTGAAGTTAACAAAGGATACAACTATCTAATCAAACATCTACAATCAACTGATCAAACTATCTTATCAATCGTATCAACTATCCATATCAAGTGGTCATTATCTTGTCTTAAACATAAGAGGATACACTCAAAATCAGACAGGTCAGTCTTAAATGGGGTCCACACTTTCTGAGATCAAACATTATTAACTATCACATCAAGCAATCAAAATGAAGATATAGATTAGTATGGTTGCTGAATTTTGCCCTAGTTAGTCTCTATCTTTTATCATTTGGCAACAAATTATGTTCCGATGCTACTCAAGGATGTCCACAAGTGACTAGAGGAGCCAAGATGGTCATTATATTTCTCTTTGTTTGTTGTTTGTGGTGTAAATCAATGAAGTTCTAGGGAAATAGCTCTAGTGGGTGTTTGTGATTGGTACATTCATTTAGCAAGTATCCCATGAAGGATAATTATGCTTGTGACTACCCGACATACCTTGACCCTTGGCACTACAACCAGAATGGAGGGTTCACTTCTTGTCTGCTACGGGTTTGTTTCTTCAATGAGATATATTTACATCTTGGTTCCTTATACCCTGATGTGCAAAGCTCCATTGTTACATAATAAGGCTTAGTGATGAATATATATTGTGTTGTAAATAAAGGCACAAAAGTTCATGAAAACCATCATCTTCATTTTTTAGTCTATCATTATCAATCCATCATCTCATATCAATCATCCTCACTTGCTTCTAATTCTCATATTTCATTCTAAGGTTCATTCTCTCATATTCTATCTCAATATCATCTTCACATCACTAGTAGAAATACGGCCAATAAATGACTAGGTGACTAAAAATTTTAGTCATGATAAGTAAAAATGACCAAATTTTAGTCATTTTTTGCAACACAACTATAAATGATTAAATAAAGGACTAATTTGGTCATCGGGTAAGAAAACACAACAATAAATGACTAAATAAATGACTGATTTGGTCACCAGGTAAGAAAACACAACTATAAATGACTAATTTGGTCATTAGGTAAGAAACACAACTAATTGATTAGTCACATAAATAAAAATGACTAAATAAATGACTAATATTACTCCTCTATACTATTAGTCATGCGGTATTCCTCATTTGATAACACGTTTATTGGGAAACAAGGTGAAACTACTAAGATAACAGTTGTTACAAGTGTATGCATCTATTGTTAAAGATTAATAATACCCATCCTTTTTCTTGTGTGAATTTTTTTCTTCAAAGGGTTCTCCATGTAAATCTTGTATTCATATTTTTTGTTGATTTTATCTTTATTATAGATTTTATGCAATCACATAATCATCAGATGGTAATCATTTAATGATAAGAAAAAATAAATTTTAGACTTGCATACACTTGTAATAGATGTTATCATAGTAGTTTCATCTTGTTTCCCAATAGAAGTGTTATTAAATGAGGGATAACTCTACATCTATCTCCTTTTATATATAATCACATGAGGTGAACAAAAAAAAAACACGAGATTTGATTGAGGTTGAAGGAGAAACTTAGTGCACTTTCATGCCTTAGCACAACATGTTCATTAAAGGTGATCATTAATACCATCTTGATAAAATTTCAGGACATAGGACTCAAATCTAAGGTGAAATATTGACATAAAAAAATTGTAGAAATAAGACATGAGCATAATTTTTAAAGACGAAATAAAATTCCAAATTTTGTTCTGATTGATTAAAAAATAGGTTTTAAGGACCCAAAACCATTACATCATAGAAAGAAAAAGAGAAGCAAAAGGATTTAAAGTCTGCATACATAACAACTGGCCAAAAGACCAACGAACAGAAAGAATAGCAAAACAACAAAACACAGCAAAGAAACCGAGGAGACACTACATAGCAATTTTCTTTAGCAGATCCTTTACCTTTATCACCAACTCATCATAGGTCGCCCCGACAGCTTTCAGCTCTTCCAGATCCTTATTCATTTTCTTTTCCTTCCTCTTGCCTCTGGTGCGGGTTCTGGGACCTTGAGCTTCCCCTGTTCCTTCAGCATCCAGGTCAATTTCTTGGATTTCCTTGTCGTCTTCAAGCTTACTAATGAGGGTATGAGTATTATTGGCCGAGATTTTCATAATACTAAGGCTCTGCTCCGCGATATTCTTAAGGCACTCCTCAATTTTTTCCACTTTGGTGACTGTATCCGAGAGTGTTTTTTCACTAGTTTCCGCAAGGCTTTTTCTATCCAACATCTCCTTTTCAATATTCTCAAACCTGGGGTTAAAAGCATCTCTGATGTCTTCTGCTTTAGCAATAGTGTTTTTCAGATCCTCGATATAGTCAGCCATTGTATTCCCCTCTCCAATATTAATGGTCTCTAGAATCAGGACTCTGTTGCATAGTTTTTTATACTCATCTACAGTGTCATGCCCAAAATTTAGGGCAAAACACAACCGACAAATTTTATTTTTTTTAAAACACATAATTACATGCATTCATTTGCTTAAATAGTTGTGACAACTTAACAAGTTGTTCCAGATGAAATCTTAATTGGTATTAAATACTATCATGACAATTATGATAATTTCTATTATCAAGCGGAGCAAATAAGTTTCATGAGGGAGTTATTAAATTCTCTTGAAAGTCCGTTTCTTTTCAGTTGCGTCTTATTAATACTTAAATAGATTCTTTTCTACTAAATGGTCTTTAATAAATTTACTTGGTTCGACATCAATTATTTAATAAATATCAAGCTCCCATCATCTTGTTAATACACCCTTTCTTAGTAATTTAATTTAACTGTGGGGTGCTAATTGAGTTAATTTTATTATCACATCAAATTTAGTCAAAAGATTGATTTAATTCATCACTCTCTAAATAATTGTCGAAGATCTAATTAATCTCCAACTGGGGCCCTTCGATTAATTTTAGGAACTAGTTAAATTAGTCCAAGCACATAGTTTTATAGATGTCTATATTTTATTTTACCTAATTAAAAAGTAGTGTATACTAATTCGACTAAAAGGGTCAATTAAACCCAGAATGAACATCGTTCTATAGGATTAAATCTCTAAAACTTATATTTTAGTTGGTCTGAAAATATTTCCTCTCAGCAATAACCAACTTACCAACTTTGACCTAAAACTCCTTAGAAGATTTAACTTCCTAAGTAATTCAAATTTTAAACATCTCCCCTTTTTTTATATATATATTTGCCCACCTAAATATTAAAGGCATATTTAGATTATTAAAATATTTAATCTACATTTGCCCTTTTTCATTATATTTACTGGTTTACTTAAAAATCTATAAAAGTATGAACGTTTTAAATAGACCATCATATTATGGCCAATTTATACATTCATTTTAATAATCACACACACACATATATATATATATATATATATATATATATATATATATATATATATATATATATATATATATATATATATATATATATATATATATATATATATATATATATATATATTTATTTATTTCTTTCTTTTATCCATAACACATATATATTCACCTATATAAAAAAGAAAACAATTTTTTTTCTATATTAAACAATTTCCATATCACTTAACCTGTATATTTTTAAAAAAATATAGAAACCCTAATCTTTTTTTTTTAAATCATTATAAAATGGCCCCATTATTTATTTATTTCATTCTTTATTGTTATTATATCCTTTTGAATACCCTAACCCAAACTGGGTTAGGGTTTCGAAATTTTTATTTGATGTAGGTCTGAGTGACTAAAAATGGCGGCGGCCGAACAATTGAGTGGGGAGGGAGAGACCGAGGGTTAACGGGTCGGCGGCAGGCGTCTCAGGGGTACCACTGTGGCGGCGAACCCGAGCGTCGTCACTATGGAAACCACAATGGCGACGCTCCCAGGCGTTGCTCACTGTGGATACCACAGTGGTGACGCTCTCGGATGCCGCTCACTGTGGATACCACAGTGGCCACGTCCCCGTGCGCTGCTCACTATGGAAACCACAGTGGTGACGATCCCAGGCCGCGCCTCAAACCCTTTGCCCCTTGTTGGTATTTTATATATTTTTTTTTTTTTTTATTTTTACTTTTATTTTTTTTTATTTTATAATTAAAATAATACATTTATATATATATATATATGTATGTATTTATATATCTATTTATATATATATACACCAATAAGCTAAAAGTGTTGATATATA
The DNA here is from genome assembly GCF_030272615.1 of Cryptomeria japonica. Taxonomy (NCBI): domain Eukaryota; kingdom Viridiplantae; phylum Streptophyta; class Pinopsida; order Cupressales; family Cupressaceae; genus Cryptomeria; species Cryptomeria japonica. The sequence goes on from NC_081415.1 coordinate 295,123,573, forward strand.
TATTTAAACTAAAATTTATAATAAATATATATTCAGATACATATATATTTATTTATATGCTTATGTTTTGGAATTCTCATTAATTTCTAAGTTTCTAAAGTAAATAAATAGGCTAACTAAATATAGGTTTTCTTTTAAAAAAAAAAAAGAAGTTAGCTGCATTAGATATATTTAGAACTATATTTTTAGAATTTATTCATTTCCATTAAATCTAATTAGCTATAGGATTTATTTCTGCATTAAATAATGTCTGAGTATACGACAACCATCCAAAAGACAAATTTTAATGAAATAAGCAGCATCCATAGAGGGATGAAATTTCTTTAAATCATTTTGCTGATTTAATCATTGGATTATATTCTCTATAACTAAGTAATTTACAGTATTCGATAATTTAAACACATTCATATAAATGGCATAAACCAGTCATTTTAACAGCAAGTAAATGTTTTATTAGTTAATTTAAAACTTAGAGATTTGCATAGAAAATAGTCTAATTTTTATTTTCAAAATAAACATGCATGCAAGCATTAAAATTTTAAGAACGATGCAAACTGATACTCAACAGAATCCTTTCATTTATGCAATATTAAATTTACAGAAATAATACATTGTTTTAAGGCATTTTCAGAATACAATATAGACATTATTACAAGAGGGTGAAATACCCAAACTAGTCCCTTATTCCTATTATATGAGGACTTCGGATAAATTAGCTACATCTGCTTTCCTAAATGGGTACAACCTATAGTTTCCTTTTACATTTCTGCACTTATAATATCAATTACTCCATTTCCAAATCTTTTTCTGCAAACAATTAAACCAGCAACTTCTATTTGTCCCTTTTTTTTTCTTTCCCTTCAACTACCTACAAATAAATCATTGCTATGACCATGGAGTGCTCACCTCCCAGCCTAGGCTAACTAGTAACCACCCCCGAGCTCGGAGAACCAAGCCCTAGATAGGCAACAAACATGCAAACACAAAAGACAGAAAATACACAGCTCAAACACAACCCCAACTCGGGCTACACTGCACCACACACTGGTGATGTCTTTTCAAGGGTGGTACTGGACCAAGTACCCTGAGGAGACTGCAAGTATGGTAAAACAAATAGCCACCTCATGGAAAACCAAAACATATAGCCACCTCATGGAAAACTAAATACATCAAGTATAACATAAATCAACCCTTTATTCCTTATGCCCCCCAAGGCATTCATGCCTTATTTCCCTCCTTATGACCCCCAATGCATAAACAAGCCATGTAGCAAGGGTCACATGAATTCCCTTGTGATCGCTCTCATAACGAGAGTGTCTCACTCAAGGGCTGTCACTTCTACCCCCCACAAGATCCTCCTCTCTCCCAAGAGTAGGAGATCTTGATTACTCCCAAACACACATCCAAAGTATAAACAAATTTCCAAATAAATCTCCAAGAGAACATGCACGAAAACAAATCTTTTTCACAAACATTACTTACTAACACATGCAATAAGAAATCCATTATATGATAAATACGACCAACCTTAATCTGCCCAAAGGTAGGTTAGTTTTGTTGAGGATGAGCAGCCCAATTCCACGGTTCTTCCCTTTCTACCCTTACCTAAAATTCTCAAACCAAATTCATTCTTTTTCTTTACAAAATTCTTTTGTCTCCAAGAATGGAGAGTGGGTGATTACCCTCAAATTTTCAAAGTCTTGCTTAAGAAGCTCATTCTCTCAGTTCTCACAAGTTTCTAAAAACTAACAAGGAAAGTAAGACAGAATGGGAAAGAGAACTCTCATTCGAAAAGGAAAGTTTACAACTAGGTTCAAACTTCTATTTTCAATTTTCGCACAACTTAGAAAAGTCAAATTTTAGAGTGTCAAAAAGGTCACTTAGGAGTAGAAACTTGCCTAAAATTACCCCTAACCCTTAGGTATACCTTATGGGCTTTAGGAAACCCTATTAAACTACCCCTAGGTGTTCATTTAACCCATTTTAAACCCCTCTGAAGTTTATTTTCGGGTCAAACATATGTTGACCTCTCCAAAGATTCTTTTCCCAAGGTATTTATGACATCACGTTACATTAATTGAAAAGGCTATAGTTGAACACTTTCCCACCAAGAGACAAAAATAAAACATTTAAACTTAAATCCACACATGTGTCAAGTGACACAAATAAAACACTTTTACAATTTAAAACATGAAATCGTCTCTTGTGGATTTTACACAATAACTTTAAATAGCACTTAACACACATGCAACATATACTATTACGAATAAAATACAACACAAATGGGGTGTTGTCTCTCCAAATAGACAACCCTTGGCTTACGAACATACATAAGTCTAGGTTTGGTTCTCCGTAATATTCCCATGGTCACATGGATAATTCCTGCGCAACTCAATTTACACATTAGTGCTTCCAAATAATCTCATATAATATAAAACACCTGAATAATAGTGCACTACAAACACTCTGCATACAATATACATTTATCAATCAATACATCTTTCATCCAAATAACTCCACATAACAATTATCATCATTCACATAATTTTGATCCATACATTAAAACCTGCATTCCTATTTCTATCCTCATAGTAAAGTCTTGCAAATCCAATAATGACATACCTCCTCTCAAATTTATCCTATCTTAGGATCATATAGAGTTCTTTATCATAAAGCATATAAATGAAGCATCAACATTCAGCATTGTTATCAAATCACGAAATCATATACATTCTACATCTAGACATAGCTGACATACATTAAATCAAGATTATCTAGTCATTGGATCTTTTAGGATTTCAAATTCATAACATATCCAAATACCACAAGGTGCAATAACTCTATAACTTGGTTCAATTACCTTTCTCACCAATCTATCTGTCTAACACAGTCCATTCTATTGAGTTATAAAGCATTTATTAATAGGTCACACATGGTCAACTAAGTAAATCAAAGCTTGGTTTGGGGAAGGCCTTACATCCTCCTCCCCTAGAGTTTGACTTACTCCTAGAAGTCGCATGAGTAGAATTTTGAAGTAGGGACATAACCTTTCCCTCCATTTCCATAAGTTACTCAAACTATTACCTTTCCTACTAAAAGGATGAAATACCAAAATCAACTTATTATTGTAATTAACTTACTATCTTCACAAGGTTAAGTTCTTAGTATTTTTATTACATTTCCCTTTGATCTCAAGTAGGTGTTTGCAAAGTTCTATCTTTCAACAACTTACATTATTTCGACATCCAAATCATATCAATAACACACATCAACCCCCAAAATCAAAGTTACACATATTGAATTTTCTAGGAGTTCTACTTTGTTTAGGATTTGTTTAAAAGCATGTTTATCCTACCGTATTTTCATCCATGTATGTTACTTAAGAAAATTGGCATCACACTTAACCACAATGAATCTACTTATTCTACATTCGAGGCACCTTGTTAGGGTGCTAATACACTATTTGCCAAATCTTCCTAGGTGCATAATTTCTTCCAACTTTCTTAGGTGGCAAGGCAAAATCAAATTTAGGTTCTCCAATTCCACCCTTGTATAGGGTAGTTTTCTACCACTAGGGATTAAAATGTTTTTATATTTATAGGCTCCAAGGTTTAAGTTTTATAGGGAACATTATTCGCCATTGCCAAACATTGAGGTACCCTACAATCCCATTCCAAAAGAGTGATGGAAATTACTAATACTTATTTCAGATATCATCCACACAATCATCTCCATATACATACCAAATTTATCAGTCGACAATCATTACTTTCGCAATTCATTAGGTCTAGGTCACACTTTTGTTATAAACTTTCTCTTTCAGATTACTCGCAATTAATTTTACTTAGGAGGATATTCCTTCCTTTATCTTAATTTGATAAAACGCGTTCTTTGTTAATTCTTGTGCCTAATTTCACTCCTTGCGGTATTCTCCCTTGACACACTATCAGTGGTTCAACGAACATGATAGACATTTACACAAATCACATCACTAGGGCTAGTTGTATCAACCATCAAAATGACCACTTGACACTTTACAAGATCAAAATACAAGTTACTTCTGCCAAGTCCAATAAAAGAAGAAAAAAAATGCCGGCAATTGAAAAATATTAAAACTAGAAACATGGCAAGTGCCATAGTTCATATAAAAAGAAACATAAATTTAGTGGTCCTCTCTTCATAAACAAAATAAATAAAAAGAAAGTTCTAGCCCCAATGTCACAATATAATTTTCAAAGAAAATCAAAATTAATGTTGAATCAAACTCGAAACAAGATGACCATTCTAGCCATGCTATAGGGAGTAACCACAACACATCACCCAAGATCACGCGTCCTGAGTGTGTTAGGAAGTGATTATTAGACGCTTGAGGTTTTATATTCTTTAAATTCCTTTATTGATTTATGAAATACATTCTTATACAAGAGCTCGCAATCATTTTTTTTTTTAAATCGTGTTCCATTTTAACCTTCACGTGCTTACTATTTCAAGCTACACTTTCTAATTTAATCCACTATCTATACAGGGTTATTAACATCCTTAATTATATTCTAACAGGTGTTTGCACTAACTCTACCATTCTCCATCCATTCCTCTTGCACTAATCCTTTTGAACTCTTAACTATACACAATCTATGCTTAATTAGAAGTTAAAGCTTGATAGGATTAAGAACATTACTAACGTAACAAATACGATAACCCTTATTCTCAAGTGGGTCGAATAAATTTAATAAGGGCAATTATAATTTCACTCAAAAGTCTCTTTCATTACAGTTGCATTTAATAGTACTTAATTAGGCCATCTTCTACTAAATAGACTTTTTATATAGTTACTTGGTTCAATATCCATTACTTAATAAATATCCAGTTTCCTCCATCATGTTATTGCATCCTTCCTTAATAACTTAATTTATTATGGTTCCTATTAATTATCTTAATATGCAAAACCTTGATTCAATGATACGTGGCAACTCAAGTGTCGGCACTTTCATGTCTTACACACTCAGTTGATAGTTCGGTACAAAATTGACACTTGTTTACTTAGAACCACTTAGGATTTGAATAATATAATCATATAATTTTATTAGGGACATCATTTTTTTTTCTTAGCATCTCATGCCAACTCCTTGTATTTTCACCTCCAATATTCACTTGCCTTCCCTAGGTAGGAGCTTGTTGCCAAAATTACTAACACTTATGGTGAAGAGCCATTTGGGGTGGAATTATTGTCAAGTAAGATCGAAAATGGTTGACAATAATTTCTGCCCACACATTTCAAGACATATTTCAAACAACTCGGAGAGTAGACTTATTCTCTCCTACTTCACTTAAGCACTTTGAAATCAAGGGGGTGTGCACTCGAAAAGTGGACGACACCCATCCTTTTAATTAAAAATTTTGTAAAAAAGGAAGTTATCTCATTCCATATTGCTTATTTATATTTACTTGCTAGTCAAATCCGGCATATCCCACCTTCGATCTCTTCAATCTAAATAAACCATCTTACCAGCCTAATATCCAGCTACCCATGTACGGTATAATATAAGGATGTCCCATAATTACCAATGTCTTAAGACTCCTGTAACCTTCCTAGTTCTCCCCTTGCTAACCACATAATTTGGTTCCTTATCAATGTTCTCATAAAATATTTTATACTGCCAACTAATTCTCATTAACACTTTAGTATTATATTTATTGTTATACAATCTTTCCATAAGCCATTTCTATCTGCATGTTCTTCACTGGTACCTAACGACTAACCATGATTGGGCTGCACTTCACTTCTTAGTTTTCTAAACGACATCTAGTTACACATTCCTAGATTATAGGATCCTAATACTTTTACACTCCTTGCACTTCAATGGAGATCTTTTGTTTGATTCCTATATCAACTCTACTCTCTCTTCCATTATTTACTTTCTTCAAGATTATCTTCTCATAAAGGAACTAGTTGAGGTTTTACCTGCTTGTTTTTTTTTCCAATTATATAACCATGGATGAACTTAGGGTTTATGGTAAATACGTGCCTTTACCCAAGAAGTTCATGCCTCCTTTGTCCCTATTTAACTCACCTATAGTATTACTAGGGTTTTTTGATCAAGGGAATTTCCATTCATCATTTGAGTTCCTATCTGCAGAGTTATCCAACTCTAACTCCACTATATTGCTACAAACATAGTCTAACAAATGCTCTTAATAAGAAATTTATCCTGACCATATTCTTAAGGTACCTAGTCAATTTTCGTTAATAGACACCGAAATTACTTCATATGAATAACTAGTTGAATATTTCGAAGCCTTTGGGGTTTTATTTAAGCCATAAATATTATGACTAATAATTTCTAATTTCAAGGCTTTTAGTGACCCTTCAAACCCCTTGAATTGATATTTGTTGATCTGTTGATCTATTTATGTTTCACTTTGTTATATCACAAGTTTCCACCTAGGTGTTATACTTTAAGCCATAGTTCATTTTCAACTAAGTTATGAATGGAGCCCATATTCACCAATGTTTGAACCTAGGGCTTTGAAACCAAAATGTCATGCCCAAAATTTAGGGCAAAACACAACCGACAAATTTTATTTTTTTTAAAACACATAATTACATGCATTCATTTGCTTAAATAGTTGTGACAACTTAACAAGTTGTTCCAGACGAAATCTTAATTGGTATTAAATACTATCATGACAATTATGATAATTTCTATTATCAAGCGGAGCAAATAAGTTTCATGAGGGAGTTATTAAATTCTCTCGAAAGTCCCTTTCTTTTCAGTTGCGTCTTATTAATACTTAAATAGATTCTTTTCTACTAAATGGTCTTTAATAAATTTACTTGGTTCGACATCAATTATTTAATAAATATCAAGCTCCCATCATCCTGTTAATACACCCTTTCTTAGTAATTTAATTTAACTGCGGGGTGCTAATTGAGTTAATTTTATTATCACATCAAATTTAGTCAAAAGATTGATTTAATTCATCACTCTCTAAATAATTGTCGAAGATCTAATTAATCTCCAACTGGGGCCCTTTGATTAATTTTAGGAACTAGTTAAATTAGTCCAAGCACATAGTTTTATAGATGTCTATATTTTATTTTACCTAATTAAAAAGTAGTGTATACTAATTCGACTAAAAGGGTCAATTAAACCCAGAACGAACATCGTTCTATAGGATTAAATCTCTAAAACTTATATTTTAGTTGGTCTGAAAATATTTCCTCTCAGCTATAACCAACTTACCAACTTTGACCTAAAACTCCTTAGAAGATTTAACTTCCTAAGTAATTCAAATTTTAAACATCTCCCCTTTTTTTATATATATATTTGCCCACCTAAATATTAAAGGCATATTTAGATTATTAAAATATTTAATCTACATTTGCCCTTTTTCATTATAATTACTGGTTTACTTAACAATCTATAAAAGTATGAACGTTTTAAATAGACCATCATATTATGGCCAATTTATACATTCATTTTAATAACCACACACACACACACACACACACACACACACACACACACACACACACACACACACATATATATATATATATATTTTTTTTTTTTTATTTATTTCTTTTATCCATAACACATATATATTCACCTATATAAAAAAGAAAACAATTTTTTTTCTATATTAAACAATTTCCATATCACTTAACCTGTATATTTTTAAAAAAATATAGAAACCCTAATCTTTTTTTTTTAAATCATTATTAATGGCCCCATTATTTATTTATTTCATTCTTTATTGTTATTATATCCTTTTGAATACCCTAACCCAAACTGGGTTAGGGTTTCAAAATTTTTATTTGATGTAGGTCTGAGTGACTAAAAATGGTGGTGGCCGAACAATTGAGTGGGGAGGGAGAGACCGAGGGTTAACGGGTCGGCGGCAGGCATCTCAGCGGTACCACTATGGCGGCGAACCCGAGCACCGTCACTATGGAAACCACAGTGGCGACGCTCCCGGGCATTGCTCACTGTGGATACCACAGTGGTGACGCTCTCGGATGCCGCTCACTGTGGATACCACAGTGGCCACGTCCCTGTGCGCCGCTCACTATGGAAACCACAGTGGTGACGATCCCAGGCCGCGCCTCAAACACTTTGCCCCTTGTTGGTATTTTATATATATATATATATATTTTTTTTATTTTTATTTTTATTTTTATTTATTTTATAATTAAAATAATACATATATATATATATATGTATGTATTTATATATATATATGTATGTATGTATTTATATATATATATATATGTATGTATTTATATATTTATTTATATATATATACACCAATAAGCTAAAAGTGTTGATATATATATTTAAACTAAAATTTATAATAAATATATATTCAAATACATATATATTTATTTATATGCTTATGTTTTGGAATTCTCATTAATTTCTAAGTTTCTAAAGTAAATAAATAGGCTAACTAAATATAGGTTTTCTTTTTAAAAAAAATAAGAAGTTAGTTGCATTAGATATATTTAGAACTATATTTTTAGAATTTATTCATTTCCATTAAATCTAATTAACTATAGGATTTATTTCTGCATTAAATAATGTCCGAGTATACGACAACCATCCAAAAGACAAATTTTAATGAAATAAGCAGCATCCATAGAGGGATGAAATTTCTTTAAATCATTTTGCTGATTTAATCATTGGATTATATTCTCTGTAACTAAGTAATTTACAGTATTCGATAATTTAAACACATTCATATAAATGGCATAAACCAGTCATTTTAACAGCAAGTAAATGTTTTATTAGTTAATTTAAAACTTAGAGATTTGCATAGAAAATAGTTTAATTTTTGTTTTCAAAATAAACATGCATGCAAGCATTAAAATTTTAAGAACGATACAAACTGATACTCAACAGAATCCTTTCATTTATGCAATATTAAATTTACAGAAATAATGCATTGTTTTAAGGCATTTTCAGAATACAATATAGACATTATTACAAGAGGGTGAAATACCCAATCTAGTCCCTCATTCCTATTATATGAGGACTTCAGATAAATTAGCTACATCTTCTTTCCTAAATGGGTACAACCTATAGTTTCCTTTTACATTTCTGCACTTATAATATCAATTACTCCATTTCCAAATCTTTTTCTGCAAACAATTAAACCAACAACTTCTATTTGTCCCTTTTTTTTTCCTTTCCCTTCAACTACCTGCAAATAAATCATTGCTATGACCATGGAGTGCTCACCTCCCAGTCTAGGCTAACTAGTAGCCACCCCCGAGCTTGGAGAACCAAGCCCTAGACAGGCAACAAACATGCAAACACAAAAGACAGAAAATACACAGCTCAAACACAACCCCAACCCAGGCTACACTGCACCACACACTGGTGATGTCTTTTCAAGGGTGGTAGTGGACCAAGTGCCCTAAGGAGACTGCAAGTATGGTAAAACAAATAGCCACCTCATGGCAAACTAAATACATCAAGTATAACATAAATCAACCCTTTATTCCTTATGCCCCCCAAGGCATTCATGCCTTATTTCCCTCCTTATGACCCCCAATGCATAAACAAGCCATGCAGCAAGGGTCACATGAATTCCCTTGTGATTGCTCTCATAACGAGAGTCTCTCACTCGAGGGTTGTCACTTCTACCCCCCACAAGATCCTCCTCTCTCCCAAGAGTAGGAGATCTTGATTACTCCCAAACACACATCCAAAGTATAAACAAATTTCCAAATAAATCTCCAAGAGAACATGCATGAAAACAAATCTTTTTCACAAACATTACTTACTAACACATGCAATAAGAAATCCATTATATGATGAATACGACCAACCTTAATCTGCCCAAAGGTAGGTTAGTTTTGTTAAGCATGAGTAGCCCAATTCTATGGTTCTTCCCTTTCTACCCTTAGCTAAAATTCTCAAACCAAATTCATTCTTTTTCTTTACAAAATTCTTTTGTCTCCAAGAATGGAGAGTGGGTGATTACCCTCAAATTTTCAAATTCTTTCTTAAGAAGCTCATTCTCTCAATTCTCACAAGTTTCTAAAAACTAAAGACGAAAGTAAGACAGAATGGGAAAGAGAACTCTCATTCGAAAAGGAAAGTTTACAACTAGGTTCAAACTTCTATTTTCAATTTTCGCACAACTTAGAAAAGTCAAATTTTAGAGTGTCAAAAAGGTCACTTAGGAGTAGAAACTTACCTAAAATTACCCCTAACCCTTTGGTATACCTTATGGACTTTAGGAAACCCTATTAAACTACCCCTAAGTGTTCATTTAACCCATTTTAAACCCCTCTGAAGTTTATTTTCGGGTCAAACATATGTTGACCTCTCCAAAGATTCTTTTCCCAAGGTATTTATGACATCGCGTTACATTAATTTTAAAGGCTATAGTTGAACACTTTCCCACCAAGAGACAAAAATAAAACATTTAAACTTAAATCCACACATGTGTCAAGTGACACAAATAAAACACTTTTACAATTTAAAACATGAAATCGTCTCTTGTGGATTTTACACAATAACTTTAAATAGCACTTAACACACATGCAACATATACTGTTACAAATAAAATACAACACAAATGGGGTGTTGTCTCTCCAAACAGACAACCCCTGGCTTACGAACATACATAAGTCTACGTTTGGTTCTCCGTAATATTCCCATGGTCACATGGATAATTCCTGCGCAACTCAATTTACACATTAGTACTTCCAAATAATCTCATATAATATAAAACACCTGAATAATAGTGCACTACAAACACTCTGCATACAATATACATTTATCAATCAATACATCTTTCATCCAAAGAACTCCACATAACAATTATCATCATTCACATAATTTTGATCCATACATTAAAACCTGCATTCCTATTTCTATCCTCATAGTAAAGTCATGCAAATTCAATAATGACATACCTACTCTCAAATTTATCCTATCTTAGCATCATATAGAGTTCTTTATCATAAAGCATATAAATGAAGCATCAACATTCATCATTGTTATCAAATCATGAAATCATATACATTCTACATCCAGACATAGCTGACATACGTTAAATCAAGATTATCCAGTCATTGGATCTTTTAGGATTTCAAATTCATAACATATCCAAAATGTACACCACAAGGTGCAATAACTCTATAACTTGGTTCAATTACCTTTCTCACCAATCTATCTATCTAACACAGTCCATTCTATTGAATTATAAAGCATTTATTAATAGGTCACACATGGTCAACTAAGTAAATCAAAGTTTGGTTTGGGGAAGGCCTTACACCCAGCTTTCTTCTAACCATCAATGAGCCATTCCATAGTTTTCATAAAACCATTCAAGGCCTCAGGAGGAGGGCCAAAAGAGGGAGTCACTTTTCTAGGGGTTACCTATTCATCTTTAAGGATATGGAGGGCAAAGATAGTGTCGGGAGCCCTGAGAGTCTCTTCCATTGTTTCCTTATCCCGGCTGTGCTCAGCTTCCAGGGTCCTAGCTTGCTTGTCAGCTTCCAGTTCCTTGCTAGTCTCCTCTTTTTTCTTATGCTTTTTCTGGGTCTGGGCTTGGTTTTTACTTTTCTTCTTTAGCAACTCCTTAGGGTTCTTCTTCTCCTCAGAATAATTTGAATCCTCTTCTTCCAAAGAGATGCTGATCAAGGGTTTGCTTTGAAGTTTTTTGCCCTTAGAAGATGAGGGTCTTGATTTCCACTTCTTACTACTCTCATACTCTAAGTCATCAGAGCTATCCTCATTATCAGATGAGGAATCATTGTTGGATTCCTCCTCCTCTGAAAAAGTAGAATCAAACATATCTTCCTCAGAGTCTATAGAGAGTTGCATCCAGTTAATTTGACTGGCCTTTAAATGGTCATAAATGAGGACCATAAGACCTTGGTGCATTGCGGTATCGCCCAAAGGATTCTCTTTGTAGGCTTTTAGGGAGGCATTCATTGAGAAAAGCAAGAAATAAGGAAAATTTACCTTATCATTATGCCTAAAATGGTTTAACAGAACAAAATGATACCCATAGACTTTCATAAACCTACCATCTAGAGTTATATACCGCATTAAAACAAAGAGAATTTCCCGCCAGGGTTTGGCAAAAGCCCTAGGCGGGTAATAGGTTTTGCTCAACTTTACTAGTCTTTTTTTCTCTTTCTCAGTAACTAGGTACCTTTCAATGGCTTCCCTGCTGACCTTCCTGTCTCTATAGAAGTTGCATCCTTCCCTGTTGAGACCTGTAGCTTTAGCAATTAAATCTTCATCAATTTTCACCATTTGGTCACCCATTTTTAGCATGCCCTTCTTCCAATTTTTGCAGAAGAGGCTGGTTACCATTCCATCATGGTTGTGGAGTCTCTCTATGAAGTTTGAAAGACCACCCTTCTGCAAAATACCCCACATCTCTTCCTTCTGTTTCCACTCCTTGCAACTACTTGGCTCATATCGTCTCCTATTTCTGCCCATGATGTCGCTTCTCACAGCCAAATTTTGAAACTTGCAAAGCTGGTAAAATAGAGAGCTTTTCGGAACTAAAACAAAAACCCAAAAAGCATGTGAGTTGTTGGCCTTAATGATCTGGTTGATTATAAAACAAGTTTTGATGGCATTGATGTTATAATGAGTGATTTTCTCATTATAGAAATATCTCGAAGTGCTTACATCAATACTTTTCATTATTACCCTGTCAATCAAGAGTCTTTGGAGTACTTCAATATCATTCATCACTTATGATTTGTCTGACATCTTCGGGGAGTCTGCTCTCACCCATCCATGTGGTAATTGTCTGAATCTTAATCACCACATTTGCAGCCCAATCAACAGAATAGTTGGCCTCCCAATAGATATGGGATATATGGCATTTTTTAAAGGTTCTAATGATGTCAATAGCAGAAGTGATTATGTTGTGAATCAACCATGAGGATTTTGAAGTCCCATTGAGGCACTTTATTATATTATTTGAGTCCCCTTCTATCCAAAGATAGGGGCAATTCCATTTTTTGGCTAGGATAATGCCTTGAAGAGCTGCCATAGCTTCCACTTTATGATTGGTTTGTGTGCCAATAGGGACAAAAATCATCTCTTTGCAAGTGCCTCTATGATCTCTAAGAATAGCTCCATAGCCTGAAGGACCTGGGTTTCCTTTGGCTGCACCATCAAAATTGATTTTGAGCCAGCCTTGGGGAGGGGTTTTCCATTTTGCTTCAAGCCTTTTATTATAGCTGAGATTAGGACCATCAGTGATCTTCATATTCCAAGCCCTTAAGATATTTGACTCTAGGGAGTTATTTGAGTAATAAGAACCCTCAATAATTCCCATATTTTCTTGGATAGCCCTTTGAATTTTCTGGAAAATAATATCTTGATTTAGGGAAACATCCCTGAAGATTCGGTTGTTTCTTTCTTTCCAAAGACCCCACAAAATGTGAGGAAGAGAGAGTTGCCACATACATCTCAGAAAAGAGTTAGTCTATTGAATTTTCCAGGAGGAGAACAAATCTCTGATGTTACTAGGAAACACCCAAGCTAAACTAAAGCTCTTGAGGAAACTTTCCCAAACAAAGGCTGAGAAGGAACAGTGAAGGGCAAGGTGGTCCACAGACTCTTCCTCTTGAAAGCACAACACACACCTATTTGGAAGGGCAAAACCTTTGCCTTTTAGGTTGTCAATAGTAAGGATCTTATTTTGGAGGATAGTCTAGAAGAAAAAATTGATTTTGGGAGTGAGACCTTTTATCCAAGCTTTAGACCAGAAATGATTTATAGGAGGGGGGGGATAGGACACAATACATCGAAGACACAGTTAAAATACCTTTGGGATCATGTTTCCAAATCAGGGAGTCCTCTTCATTATTCAGCCAAATAGCAGATAGATGGGTCTTGAGCTTAGAAAGGCTAGGGTGGGAACTATCAATGTTCTGCCAATTGTTCCCATCCCAGTAATCTGCCACTAAGGAGCCAAAAGAGCCAATACAGGAATGGGCATGGGAGGCCCATTTAGGGGAATCCATTAGAGGTTTATCAAAAAGCCAGGGATCCTCCCAGAATCTAACTTTTCTGCCATTTCCAAGTTTCCATATCACTCCTTTAGCAATCACATCTTTACATTTAGAAACATGGTTCCAAATATGGGATCCATTTATGCTGAAATCTGAATTAAGAAAAGAAGAGCGAGAAGAAGACAGAAGGGAATACTTCTCCAAATTTTACACCATTCAGAATCAGAATGAAACCATCTCCAAGCTTGTTTGGACAAGAGAGCTTCATTTAAAGTATGAATCCTCCTGAGACCCAGACCACCTTTGCTTTTCGGCCTACAGACCTGATCCCATGCCACCAAGGACATTCTTTGCTTTTCCTCAACCCCAAACCATAGGAATCTTCTTTGAATTTTCTCAATAGCTTCAGCATACTTAACTAGAATTCTAAAGAGACTAAGAGCATAAATAGGAATACTTTGAAGAGTAGCCTTAAGGAGAAGGAGCTTACCAGCTTGACTTAAGAGGGCCCCTTTCCAACCTGCAAGTATTTTGTGAAATTTGTTAACTAGAGAACTCCAGAAGGAGTCAGAAGGGGCAATCCCCATGGGGAGTCCAAGGTAGGTAGCAAGAAGGTTAGAAATCTTACACTCCAGAATTCTATTGATCCTCTGTTGTCTTCTCTCAGAAGTATTAATGAAAAAGACATCACTTTTGGCCCAATTAATAAGCTACCCCATAGCAAAGGCAAATTTACACAGGGTACTCTTCAATACTATAGCTTCTAAGATACTTGATTCCCCCATAATTATTCTATCATCAACAAACTGCTGGTGTGAACAAATAAGGTTAGCAGAAGAAGGTTGGAGGCCCTTAAAGTACCCTTGCTACACCAAATTTTCCATGGTCCAACCAAAGCATTCTGCCAAAATAATGAAAAGGATGGAGGAGATAGGATCTCCTTGCCTAAGACCTCTCGAGGCTTGGAAAAAAGTTGAAGGAGAACCATTGACAAGAACAACAAAAGACGTAGATGAAGTAAGCTGGGATAAAAGATCCACAACTCTAGGGGCAAACCCAAAAGAAGTGAGAACTTTCTGAAGAAGAGACCAGTCAACCCTGTCATAGGCTTTGGAGAGGTCAAGCTTAAGGATGAGACCCTACTTCTTAGCTCTAACAAGAGAGTGAATGTTCTCATGAACTGTAATAATGGAATCAAGAATTTTTCTTCTAGGAACAAACCCATTTTGTTGGTGTTTAATTAAGGCAGGAAGGATAGACAAAAGTCTAGTAGTCAAGACCTTAGAGATAATCTTGTAAAAGGAGTTGCAGAGGCTAATAGGTCTGAATTTGTCCAAAGAGTCAGCACCTTGAATCTTGGGGATAAGAGCAATAAAAGTACCATTGATTTCTTTCAAGAGTTTTCTAGCCCCAAATAATTCCTTAACCCCATTGGCTACATCAATCCCAATAATATCCCAAAAATCTTGAAAAAAGAACATTGGGAAACCATCAGGTCTAGGTGCTTTGTTGCCATCAAAGGAGAAAACAACATTTTTAATTTCTAAGATAGAGGCAATGGAAGAGAGGAAGGCATTATTTTGGGCATCAATGAGACAAGGAATGTTCTGAAGAAAAGAGGATTGGGCTTCAGCATCCAGACTATGATCCCTCTTTAGGAGGTCCGAGAAATATCTCTTAGCTTCATTCCTTATTTCATCTTCCTTGACCAGCTCCCCACTTTCCACAACTAGCTTGTTCATTCTGTTGACTTCTTTATGCTTGATAGTCGACATATGGAAGAATCTTGTATTCATGTCCCCTTCCTTGAGCCGAATGCATCTCGATCTCTGCTTCCAAAACATTTCCTCTTTGGCAATAATGTCATGGTATTTCTTAAGGATCTCATTTTCATCAGCAATAGACATAGTACTGAAACCATCCTTCTGGATCTGGTCCTGTATTTCTTTAAGGTTTTCCTGAATTTTACTCTTAGCCTTAAATATGTTCCCAAAACTAGTCTTATTCCAGAGTCAAATGTTGTCCTTTACACTTTTGAGCTTCTTAACAACTTTGAACATAGTCGTTCCCTCAACTTGGATACTCCTCCATTTCTAAATATTTCTTCTAATGTCGGGGTGAAGGGTCCACATTTTTTCAAATCTAAAGGGATAGTTTCTCCTTCTATTGATCAAGTCAGCACTGAAGGTGATTAGAAAATGATCGGATCCAACCCAAATATGGGCAGACAAAGAATAGAAGTACTGACTATACCAGTCATCAGAAATGAGAGTTCTATCAAGACGCACTTAGATAAGGTCATTACCATTTCGCCTGTTAGTCCAAGTGCAATTGCAACCCTATATCTCCAAGTCATTAAGAGCTTGGGAGTTAATAAAATCCATGAGGGCCATCCTACTTTCCAGCTAAGGAGGACTGCCTCCAAATTTTTCCTCCTCTTTCAAAGGTGTATTAAAGTCTCCCATAACCATCCAACTAAGATTTTTGAAGCTATCCCTAGCCTGTCTGATCTTTTTCCAAAAAGAGTTTCTAGCCTTTAAGGTATTAGGAGCATAAATGTTTGTGAGAACCCATGAAGAACCATCTTTAAGGTGTTCAAATTTGATACAAGAAAAATTACTTTCCTGAATAATGACTTGACCTTTAACAATGTTAAGATTCCAGATGGTAGCAATGCCTCCAGAAGCACCCTCAGAACTACCCCCACTAACATTACCATTTTTGAAGAACCTCAAAGACTCAACTTTTTCTCTACTCATTTTGGTTTCTTGAATAATAAAAATGTCAGGATTGCTATCTCTTATCATATTCCTAATAATATCATGTTTATGGGGATTGTTTAGTCCCCTTATGTTCCAAGAAATTATCTTCATAGCTACTTACTGATTCCCAGCTCCTTGAGATTTTTTTGAGTTCCATCTACTATGTTCTTGTTGGCCTCCTTGTCTCTAACTTTGTGGTTAGAGGGCCATCCTGGGGAAGAGGAAATGTATCCCACATCAACTTGAGCTATTATGTTGGATTTCCTTATTAGAGATGTCGAGGGAGTTGCTGCTTTCTTGTTCCTATATTTTGGTTGCTTCCATTCCATTTCTATCACAGGGGCAGCTTCCGGGTTGATGAGGATTTTGGAAATTTCTTCTTCATTACCCCATTTTGGAGTTCTGGAGTCAGTTGAAACATTGTTCACTGTTCTTGAATTCTGATCCGAATCCGAAAGATTCATACCCAAAATTGCACATTTTTGGGCTTCTTAAATTTCAATACTAGGTATGGCTAGAGAAGAGTCAATCCTTTCAACTTGGGGATCAGGGATCTCTCCTTCCTCAAGTTAGTAATCTCTTGCTTCCACTTCCTTGCTTTCATAGGTATCATCCACCACTTCAGCTATCTCATTTGGAGGATCATTCTGATCTTTCATTTCCTTTTTTTGAGTTGTTCTTATGGGACTGGCTTTGGTTGTTTCATTTCTCTCTGCTTCCTCTATTGTGGGACTGAAGATAGAGTCTGAGGCTTCATTCTGTTCCCCCAAAGGAAGAAAATGATTGGAATTTTCTTCCTTATTTTCTATATTTTTAACTTGCCACACCCATTTCTCTGGCATCTTCTGACTTTCAATCTGAGGTTTAAGCTGCTTGGGTTCCACCTTTTGCTTGTTTGGGTAGGATTTTGCCCAATGACCTACTTTTTTATAGTGGAAGCACACGAAAGGAATAGTTTCATATTCGATATGTTGTTTCCAGGTTCCCAGTTTTGAAACTAGGTCTATCTATTCCAGCATATCTACCTCAGGGGCTACTCCAACATAGAACTTTGCATGGGTTAATCTTCTTTTTGAAGTAGTGACTGGGTCTATAGAGAGTAGCTCGCCAAAAGAACTTGCTATTCCAGAGAAGATACTCTCTACCCAATATTCAAGAGGCAATCCTGGAAGCTTTATCCAAACTGGAACTTGGGCCAGAAGAGAATCATTCATGTTTAGTTTCAGATGCCATTTTCGAAGAACCAGAGTTGTCTTTCCTACCATCTAGGGGCTCCCGCACAAGATCTTAATCTTTTCTTCTTCAAATGAAAAGGAAAAAGACAGAAGACCTTTGGGTAGTGCCGAAACTTCAACATTTCCTTTAAGGGCCCATTTTCGTTTGACAAAGGCCCTAACAACTTCAATGTTAGGGCACGAACCCATAAATTTCCCTACCAAGGAGTTTGACATACTATTGATATTATGGTCTAGAACCTGGTCAGGGATGGAGATAGAAAACTTACCACCAGAAGGGTCAGAAATATTCTTAATAGGAGGAAGGGAGGATTTACCAGTTGGTCTAGTTCCAAAAAGGGAAGACCGTTTCTTTTTCTCCCTCCTGCTATCCATGGGATCATCTTGTGGAATGGGACCCCATTGGACCCTTCCCCCAGATGCCCAGATGAATCCACTATCACCTCAAGCAGAGTACCATCAGACTGTGAGTCAGCAACAACGACTTGGAAGTCTGGGGGCTTGTCCTTATCGCCAATAGGACCAGCGCCATTGATCTGGTTGATCTCACCATTGGAACTAGGGTTCCCGCCTTGTTGAGAATTTGAAATTTGGGCTCCCGCTCCCTTTCCCACTCCCGCTCCTACTCCCACTTTCGCCATTGTTGATACCTAGCAAGAAGACTTGGAAAATTCCCAATTTTGTTAAGTTGATTTATAGAGTTCAATAATAATTAAATATGAATACAATCAAAGATATCTTTTGCGACACTACACATATATTTCTTTAGAGATAAATATGCTACTAATAATAAATTAAAATTCAAAATAGAAGAAGAAAGAAAGGAGGTACATTAAAATAAAAATAAAATAAAATTATGATATATTACAAGCCATCCAAGTTGAAATGAACTGAGTAATTACCCAAAGTATATTTGGAAGATTAATTTTGCTAGAGAAAATCAAAAGTTTTTTGATCCATCATAAAATATGAGATCATTCATGGAAATGAAATAAATGCATGTTCAAATTCAATGTGAAATTTTTCTAGAGGAAAAACCACAAAGTAGATCTCCATATCGGATCGGATTTCATTGAAATATTAGCCCTAAAACTCTAATAAATTTTGATCCACTTCTCATTCACTGTGAATCGATTTAAGCATCAGTTGAATGGATTTTGGTTTTGGTTCCTGGTGTGGTAGGGTTTGTAAAAATTACCTACAAACTCTTCCCATTTTTCATTGACATAATTGATATTAAGGCATAATTTGTGCATAATCTTGAGTTAAGTCACTTCTCATGTTCTTAATGAATTTTACATTTTGATGTTTCTATGTCTAAAAATAATATTTTGATTTTCATTTAGTATAGATATATTAACCAGATTGTATTTCAATCATGAACAAAATTGTAGGATTCAACTGATTCATTTACTTGCAGCTGCTACCGCCATGATTGTCGGACTGCTAGTGTTATAACCTAGCTTAATTAACCCAACAAAATTGACCATTCCTTTTTTTTTGTGCTTAATTTAATCATTGTGTTTGATTCAATTGCATACTCTGGGCTTCCATCCATTTGGATTAGGCATTCATCCATCCAGGATGAGCATCTAACCATACGGGTTAGGCATTTATCCATACGGGACATAAGATTTCATCTATCCAATATGGGATAGGCATCTACCCATAAAGGGTAGGCATCTATCCAATCGGGATAGGCATCTACCCATATGGGGTAGGCATCTATCCAATTGGGATTGGAGGTGCTCTGGCTAGAGACTTAGACTCATTGGGACCATTCGGGTCTTGAGCCACTCACTAAGTACTACACTCTTCTAACAAAAGTGCACCGAGGTTGCCGTCCTTAGGAGTAATTAAATAACATAATACAAGCTTGAACTCTGCCTCAAAATTTGGCTTAAAGCCTCGGGAAGTCAAGCAAATCCATATAGGATTCCTTCTGAGTATGCATTGAATTACTTTTTCCATTTTAATTATCTTTCAAATTAGGATTCTATTCAATCCTTTTTTAGCAAGCCTAGACCCCACCCATGAACGCCTGAGTACGAGGGACAACTCCATCCCAAGACTGCCTACATACCCGCTTCGGCATGGTATCAAGGTGTAAAGTATGTAGTTCTATTTCCTACTCTATGCTTTGATGTAAACTGATTAGTGGGTACGCAACCCTTTCTAGGGTCAATGTCCAGAACAATTTCTCTGTATTTACTACCCACAATGGTAGCACTTAAGAAAAGGCTCAAGATGGCCTATTGCTTGTGGCCTAAAACAACTAGATCCTAATTCTTATCATGAGCATCACCCTTGACCAATTTCCAGTCGACAACAATTCTTCAAGATTAAATCAATTTTATAAAAGCATTCCACTCATCATCCCTATAGGGGTTTACTATATTTTAACTCAACGAATGAAAGATCATTTTAGAATTATCTTTGTAAAGCAGAAAAATCGAACCCTAGTCGTTCTCCCCTCCCCAACTCCAAGGAGAGAGAAGGGAGAGTCACTGGGGTTGACGGTTTTCACTTAGGAGAGACTTTACATTCAAAAGAGGGGTTGAAACCCACAAGATCCAATCCCACGCAATGCAAGATTGGATTCTATATGAGTTTCAAGGGTTAAGACATCAAGGATACCCTCTTTTGTAAAGAATGTAGATAGAAAGATTGAACTAGGAATGCATGTAAAACAAGAAAGATTCGCTTATAAACAGAGATAGGGATATGGGATGAAGCTGCGGACCTAGAATTAGCAGTAAAATGTCGAGACGGTGCTGTTCTGCAAATTTGAGCGAAAGTTGACGGGACGATGGCGCCCGACGTGCACACGGTCCTCTGAAAAATCCGCGAAATGAAGGGGGATCTGTTCGTCTCTGCACAAGGATTCCAGATCTTCAATTACAGCCGTGTACCTGCAACCTACACATAGAAAAGAGAGGACGATTGGGGAGTTAGGGATGAGGGGTTTGCCTTTCGGTCAAACCCCAGTTTTGGAATTAACCAAGAAATGAGAATGCTGTAAATGTAAATGTTTGTAATGTAAACAAGTACTGATACCTTGTTGTAAGAATGTTTGTATTCTTACATGCGAAGGTGTAATTTATGTAGTATGTTGTATGTGATCTCCTCTTCAATGGTTGAATCCTTGTCTTGAATGCAACACCTAGCCTTGAATGGAGACTTAGAATGCTCAATTGCTTGAAGGAATGCTTGAACGCTTGAATGCTTGAATGTTTGAATATTGCTTCCGCCTTTTGCACACATATGTTTTTCCTTTTTTGACCTCCTCAAATGGGAGAGGAAATGTAGTTTATATACTTGTCAATTAGGGTTGATAGACTGATTTTCCCGACCTTAGGCCAACCAGGAAACATTATTTTCCAATTTGCAAACTTAAAGACCCGATGCCCCAAAAGAGACCGGGCCCAAAATAGGGCCAGGGACCAGGGCATTGGGCACCATGGTCCCACCTCCCGAGACAGTAGGGTGCAAGGAGGGATCAGGCCAGGGTGTAGAAAAATGCAGTTTTTGGTGTCGTAAACAAGTTTCGAGGTCTCCATTCAGGTTCAACGTTGCGCCGCCATCATCAAGACCCAAATGCAGTCAAAATTGCAAGTGTTGCAATTTTAGGACGCTACATTTAGCCCCCACTTTAGCGGGAGTATAAGCGTAAGCTCATACTTCCGGTAAAGTACAAGGAAACAACATTGAAAAATTTTCACCATGTCAAGAAGGCAAGATACACCAAGCCCCCAATGGACTAAGGATCTTACAACTTCAATTAACAAAGTAAAAGGGAAGATCACGAGGGAGAACCATGACTGTCAGTAGTAAGGTTCCCTCACTATGAGTCATGCAAGAAAGATATCAAAAAATTTCAAGGCAAAGCTAAATTTGTCAAGAAATTTTCAAGTATCTTGAAAAGATATGAACGGGATGTATGCCCCCCTACGTTAAAGCGATCGCACACGCCTCACCAGGGGTGATTGCTTTAAGGTAGTGATACATATAAGAAATGAGAAAGGAGCACGTTATCACAAGGATTTAGCCCCCAAGTGTGAGATAAGCCCAAGGATAATAGACACAAAACACAAAGCACAAGGTGACTTCGCTTTCCTCGGGGTCAGTATGCTGTATGATAATTCATGTATATCATATGTATGTATGCATAATTGTTCTTCATTCCCTAATCAAGGAAGGTCACCTAGAAGAAGGGAACACATGTGTCTTTTGAGTCAACATGAGAGAGACCAAAAGAGATCTCAATGTTTTGCATCGTCCTCAAGTAGACAACACTAAGGACAACAAATAGAAGAATGAAAATAACACATAGAAGAGGTAACAAAAGAGATGAGGAGAGAGTCTGCTATGCTAATGAACTAGTCTAGCACATCATCTACCCCCCGATCTTGTTGATCAATATTTCGGGAAGGTAGGAAACACGCTAGAGGAGGAACATCCAACACAGCAGATGGAGCTATCACAAGATCCAAAAAAGGGCTATGTTCATGTTCCGAGCCACGTTGTTCTTGTCTAGGAGCTAGGATAAGTGCTTTAGAAAATGCGTTAGATAAATGGTTATCAACATCAACATATTCATATTCACTATCAAAATGAACAGGAGTAACATTTTCATCATGAATAACATTTTCATCTATATCATCATCAAGATTTATAAAAATAGGATCTTTAACTCACACAGGATCAAGACCATCATGCATCTTATGTTCAGGAGATTTCGGCTCAATCGTCAGCTGAGGAGAAAATGGAATAATATTAGTTGAAGGTGTTTTTGGGGATTGCAAAGTTTGAGAAGCAGTTGCCTGAGCTCTAAGATGACACTTTCATCGGTGTTCACGTGCAGAACGATTTCATCTAGCCTTAGTAGGAAGTTGCGAAGATTGAGGAGGAGGAATGTTCTCATCCTTATCACTTGGGTGTTTAGGTTGTGGTCTCTTAGGTTGAACAATAGGAGAAGAGGAAGGTCTCTTCTCTCCATAAGAGGAAGGAGGATTAACTACTCCATATAAGGGAGGAATATTTGGTTTAGGAAGGAGACCAAGTCCATCATGATGAGGAGGTATAGGTCTACTTTTAGGAAGTTTATTAGATATAGGCATAGTCACATTCATAGGAATGGGTTGGGAATCTTCTTGAGGAAAGACATTAGTTTTATCTTTCAAAGGAAGAACTTCCTTCTCAAGAATGATAGGAATATCAAGCTTGGGTGTTCTAGGTTCACTTAGAGATAGGATCATATCTTTCTTCCACTTTTGATAAGATTTAAAAAGATGATCACTTCGCGGAGGAAGAGATTGGAATTGTTTAGGCCAAAAGTAATCAATAGGAACGCTAGAAGTTCTTTCAGCTGGTTTAAAGAGGCTATGATTGACAGTAACAACTTCACCATTATGGGGAAATTTCAAACACTTGTGAATAGGAGAAGCAATAGCTTTCATGGAAGATAGCCAAGGATAGCCTAGCTTCACATGAAATTGTTCGGATGATGGAATAATAGCAAAGTCCACATCAAGGGATTCGTTATGGACCTCAATAGGTAATGTAATAGAACCAATTGTAGGAGAAGAAAATGCATCAAATAATTTCACAACCACATTTGTTTCATCATAGATCACTTGATTCAATTGCAAAGTAAAAAGAAATTCTTCAGTAATGATATTAACCATACAAGAAGGATCAATAAGCACTCCACGGCAAGGTGTATCTTGACTTTTGAAACTATATATAAAGGACCATCAGGTGCCCTGATAGTTTCACTAGAATCAAAGGTGATGGAAGGTTCTTTAGGGATTTTCTGCTGCTCTACAAAGTTAATCACATTCGGAGTCATAGACACAAGATCATCAGGTGAGACAGAGGAATCAGTAGTATCAATCACATTAGAGGTATGAGAAGGTAATGGATCGGTAAAAATTTGAAGATTTTGGTTAGGAGGAGCTATAGATGTGTTGCCTTTATCATTCACTCCAGAAATAGAAATAGTATTATTATCAATCAAATCTTGAATTTTACCCTTCAAAGCAAAACATTTTTCAGTATCATGCCCAGGATGACGATGAAATTGACAAAAAGATTTGTTATCAAAATAGGGTGAATTAATCTTTGTAGGATCTATTTGCCTTATAGGAGGAAGAGTAAGCAGATTTTGTTCCAATAACTTATTCATAATACTATGCAATGATTCATTCAAAGGAGTAAACTTTCTTTCTTTCTTGAAAAACTTAGAAATAGGAGGCACACCTGATGCGGCATTCACATTGTTGTTGATGACGTTTTCATTGAATTTAATGGACTCTCTATTCAGTTTAAACTTCCCAAATGGTTGTTGACTACTATCACCCTTATCACCCGGAGCCATAGGATTTGCTTGTTCCATTTGACTCACAGTCAGTTGATAATTGTGAAGAGTTGCGCACAACTGTTGGAAAGAAGTAAACTCAGAAAATAGGAGTTTTTCTCTAATATCTTTTTGTAAATTAGAAATAAAGATTCTTTGAATAGCATTGTCAGGCACTGGAAAAGAAATTTGAGCATACAAATGTTTATATCTACCAATGAAATCAGTCACTTTTTCTTTAACACCTTGTTTACAATGCATTAAATCAATCAAAGTAACTTTAGGACTTATATTGTTTTGAAATTGTTGAATAAAAGCATTTGCAAGTTGTTCAAAAGAAGTAATAGAATAGGATGGTAACGAGCAATACCATTGTAGGGCTTTATCTCTTAATGTTCTAGTAAACAGTTTTGCAAGCAACCTTTGGTCATAAGAAAAATCGGTACATATTGTTTGAAAGGTCTTAACATGTGTTAGAGGATCACCCTTACCATTATAAAGCTCCAAATGCGGAATTTCAACATGTTTAGGGGGAATAGCTCAAACAATGTCAAGAGAAAGTGGGCTCGCAACATCAAATGTGGGCACACTAAACTTAGATTGATTCATAGAGGCAATTTGTTGCTACAAAGAAGAGATAGTTTGTGCAAGATTGTTAATGGTTGCTTCAGTTGAAGAGTTCATATTAGACGTGTTAGATTGTGATGGATGTGTTATGTTATTGAAAGAAGGTAGATAGTAAGGTGGTGGGACACTATGATAGTTAGTCATAGGAGATGATTGGAAAGGAGGAACACTACAAGGAGGAATGGAAGGGTTAAATGAATTGCCCCCTTGCGTCATGTTCATTTTTGGAGATATAATAGGAACACTCATTGAAGGAATGAATGAAGAAGTTGGATTGAATGAAGGAAGAGGGTTGATCGAAGAAGAGGGATTGCCCCCATGATTAGTGATCATAGGAGGAATGTCTTGTATTGAAGTAGTCATTATGTTTGATGTAAAAGTAGGTATACTAGCAATAGGAGTTGTCAAAGGAATAGAATGATTAACTTGAGTAGGAGGTTGTGTATAACCTAAGGTTTCGGCACAACTCTTCATTGGCATCACATTCAAATCCACAATGTGTGCAATACCACGCAAAATATCAATTCCATTCTTATCACTTTGAACCATACGTTTTAGACCCTCAATTAATGAAAGAGCTTCACTATTGGGGTATTCTTGAGACATCCATTGTCGAAAATCATCAAATTGGTTATCCAATTTTGAAAGTTGTTCTACAGAAACCTCATGGAGAGCTTCTTCATCATTAAGAGGATTAGAGGAATTGCCCATGTCCTCGTTAAAAAGGCCATTCAAATTAGGTTCCATCTCCTCGGTAATTACACCTTGGAAAGACTTAATTCTAAGGCTTCGTCTAACGGGAATAGTGTAAGTAGGACTTATTGTTGTAAAACTCATGCACTAAAGAGAGAGAGAAGATTTTGAATTTTAGAGGCAGCAAATTTCAATAAAATCAGCCAATCTCCTAGATTTAAGCTGTTAAATGCAATCAGGACAATCTCCCGAAATTTCGGAAAAAATGTCCGGGACCGTGGCGAACGAAGTGCACACGGTCCTCGCAACTTTTTTCAAAATTTTCAGGGATGACAGTTATGATGATTTTAAAGCTAATCTGAAAAAATTGAGTGATTTTACGATCTGTAGATAGGCCAAATTAAAGTTGCAATCTCAAAATTGAACCCTACCAAGATTGTTGAAAAATGTAAAATTTTGAATTTTGAAAAAGAGGGAGAAACTGAAATTTTGAATTTTATGATTTTAGAGGGAATGCTAAAAGCAATGTAAGTTTTGAAAATTAAAAGTTGACTCGATTTCATGCAAAATTCGAATTTGAAAGTGGAAATCAAGGTTGTTGCAATTAAACACTTAATTTCAAAAGTCACAAATTGCAAAAAATTGAATAAAACACTGAAATTTCGAATGAATGCTGACACACTTTTCAGATTGAGGACTCTAAGAAACACAATTTTGATATGAATTTCAATTTCAACAATTTTTGAATGATTAGAAGCCTCAATCCAAGCAATTGCTAGACCAACTTTGACTTTAATTTTGAAGATGTTAAAATTGATAAAATCAGCCAAAATTCTGGATTTTAGCAGAAAAATACAGTAAGATCTAGCTCCCGAAATTTTGGAAAAAATGTCGGGGACGATGGCGTTCGGGGTGCACATGGTCCTCGCAACTTTTTTCCAAATTTTCAGGGATGAAAGATATTGTGATTTTGTTGCGGAATCCAAAGTTACAGCCGATTTGGAGGTGTTTTGATTAGTGAAATTATCAGTCAAAGGTTGAATCAAGAAGGTCTTAAAAATTAGGGTTTTGACATTTAACCACTTAATTTTCAGAGTTAAAGCACAAATATGAATTGACAATTTGCAATAGAAGGGTAGATCTGAAACAAGCATTAACAATTAAACATTTCACAAGTTTAATTACTTAAAAAGAAAATTTTAGGGTTTTTATGCAATTAGCCTCTAAAATTTGCAAAAGATCAAACATGGAAATGTAATTAAGGAAGCAAAATTTTCAGATCTAACCATGAATAATCAGAATGAGGATGTTCACGTTGGGTTTACCAAAATGTAAAGCGGAAAAATCGAACCCTAGTCGTTCTCCCCTCCCCAACTCCAAGGAGAGAGAAGGGAGAGTCACTGGGGTTGACGGTTTTCACTTAGGAGAGACTTTACATTCAAAAGAGGGGTTGAAACCCACAAGATCCAATCCCACGCAATGCAAGATTGGATTCTATATGAGTTTCAAGGGTTAAGACATCAAGGATACCCTCTTTTGTAAAGAATGTAGATAGAAAGATTGAACTAGGAATGCATGTAAAGTAAGAAAGATTCGCTTATAAATAGAGATAGGGATATGGGATGAAGCTGCGGACCTGGAATTAGCAGTAAAATGTCGAGACAGTGCTGTTATGCAAATTTGAGTGAAAGTTGACAGGACGATGGCGCCCGACGTGCACACGGTCCTCCGAAAAATCCGTGAAACGAAGGGGGATCTGTTCGTCTCTGCACAAGGATTCCAGATCTTCAATTACAGCCACTTACCTGCAACCTACACACAGAAAAGAGAGGATGATTGGGGGGTTAGGGATGAGGGGTTTTCCTTTAGGTCAAACCCCAGTTTTAGAATTAACCAAGAAATGAGAATGCTGTAAATGTAAATGTTTGTAATGTAAACAAGTACTGATACCTTGTTGTAAGAATGTTTGTATTCTTACATGCAAAGGTGTAATGTATGTAGTATGTTATATGTTGTATGTGATCTCCTCTTCAATGGTTGAATCCTTGTCTTGAATGCAACACCTAGCCTTGAATGGAGACTTAGAATGCTCAATTGCTTGAAGGAATGCTTGAATGCTTGAATGCTTGAATGTTTGAATATCGCTTCCGCCTTTTGCACACATATGTTTTTCCTTTTTCGACCTCCTCAAATGGGAGAGGAAATGTAGTTTATATACTTGTCAATTAGGGTTGATAGACTGATTTTCCCGACCTTAGGCCGACTAGGAAACATTATTTTCCAATTTGCAAACTTAAAGACCCGATGCCCCAAAAGAGACCGGGCTCAAAATAGGGCCAGGGACCAGGGCGTTGGGCGCCATGGTCCTTGGGGACTAGGGCGCTGGGTGCCCTAGTCCTAAAGGATCAAGGCGCTGGGCACCAGGTCCCACCTCCCGGGACGGCAGAGTGCAAGGAGGGATCAGGCCAGGGTGCAGAAAAATGCAGTTTTTGGTGTCGTAAACAGGTTTCGGGGTCTCCATTCAGGTTCAACGTTGTGCCGCCATCGTGAAGACCCAAATGCAGTTGAAATTGCAAGTGTCACAATTTTAGGACGCTACAATCTTATTAAATTATCGATCCAAGGGGGATTACCTGCCCCTTGGATTTTAACTTCCAAGTGTCCCTTATTACTCCCTGATGATTTATAGGGATGATGCCACAGACATCATTGATGTGGCTTTATTAGGCGTTAAGTGCAGTAGTTCAACATGATGGCATTACCCGTAAGCGTGACCCAGAGGCACTCTATATACCGAATGCTACTAGGTTTTGATTTTCCAACTTCCTTTGTTTAGTTTTCTAACTAAGAAGCTATGAAATCATCATGCTTGAAAATAATCACGAAATGAATGTTCATAATTAGACATTGCAAAGTTTAATTATTTGAATAACTACTTCGATGGCAACCAAGTACCACTTGATAAAAAGAGATACCATTCTTCCACAACTAAACTAATTAATATATAATGGTATGATAATGACAATTATGAACTCACATATTAAAACATGTAACTTGCATGAAGATAATGGAAATGTAACTTGCTCATCAATGAATGCAATTTAATATATAAGCAATACGCATGATGCAAAAATAGTGTCATTTACAGACAAAATTAAGCAATGTTTACTTCTATCGTGACAATATTTAATTATAGAGTTACTAGTTCCAAATGAGCAATTAGTTTGCACTTTTGAAAATTTTGGATCAAATCATAATAATAAGACTGATTTGTTTTTAAGTGAGCCTAAAATCACCGATCAAGTAATCCAATAAATCCTCAAAGGGATTGAGACAATAATTTTAAATTTCAAATCTTTTACACACTAATCCAAATTTATTAACTTAAAAGTTAACTAAGACAATTATTAAAATTTTACCCAAAGTAATTTCTAAAAATTCCAAGTTGTAATTTAAAAAGAGTATATTAAAAAAAAAGAACTAAATACATAAAAAAAAAAATTAATAAACAAAAATTTGTTTTTAACAGTACATGGGGGATTTAATGGGGAGGGGTGGGGACCACGGGTCCCATCACCCCTGCGGACCTATGGGTGTAGGCCCGCAGGGATGAGGGGACACCACGGGCCCCTCCACCCCCTACGGCCACTGTCATAGCAGTGACCATAGGGAGGTGGAAGGTACCGCTTCCCCGACGGTTACAATAACCACCTCCTGCACGCCACCCCATATATCTTGAATGAAATTTTTGAAGACCACTTTATAATCCCTTGCAATATTTTATATTTTTCACTATCGTTTTAAATAAAATTAATATATATATATATGGTTTTCATTCCCAGATTATTTAATGCTATTTAAGAAGTTATAATAACAATAAGAACAAGAATTTATTCACAGGATTGAAATGAAAATAGAGGGATTTGCTTCAACAATAAAACAGATAATTAGATTATCACAGAGGTAGGAAAAATACTTTGAATTGATTTCGCATAATCAGGAATTTAATATGCATAAGAGATTTATATAACTAGATATATGCAATAAAAATAATATTAATGTAAATAAATGAGGATAAAGATTTATTCACAGGAATGAATAACACAGAGAGAGATTTATACTCTATTTTTTTTGCACAAAGAGATTTATATAACCAGGTATATGAAATAAAAATAATATTAATGTAAACAAATGAGAATAAAGATTTATTCACAGGAATGAATAACACAGAGAGACATTTATACTTTTTTTCTTTTTTTTTTTTGCACAGAGAGATTTATATAACCAGATAAAATAATATTAATGTAAACAATGAGAATAAAGATTTATTCACAAGAATGAGTAACACAGAGAGAGATTTATACTCTCTTTTTTTTGCAAAGAGAGATTTATATAACCAGATAAAATAATATTAATGTAAACAAATGAGAATAAAGATTTATTCACAAGAATGAATAACATAGAGAGAGATTTATACTCTTTTTTTTGCATAGAGAGATTTATATAACCAGATAAAATAATATTAATGTAAACAAATGAGAATAAATATTTATTCACAAGAATGAATAACACAGAGAGAGATTTATACTCCTTTTGCATAGAGAGATCTTATTCAACTAATAATCACAAAGAGATTTATTTAAGAAATGTGATTCACATTTCCATTCGAAGAACCAAAGAAATGAAATAGAGGGAAGAAATAAAGATTCAAATCACACAGGGAAGAATTTTAATCTCAGAAAGAGAGATTTTAAGCAAATAAAAGAATATGATTTTCTTTTTGCTAAAATCTTTGGAAAAAAAACAAAAAACAAAAGCCAGATCATGTGCATATTTTCTTAAGGGAAATAAAATAAATAAATAACTATCTTTTGCATGCACTATATGAAAGCATTATCATTATTATTTATCCCCAAATAAAAGATTTAAAATCTAATAAAATAATTTCTTTGTATAAAGGAAGATCTATAACTATTTTTTGATAATACAAATTCCTCATAAGTGAATGTGAAATAACAAGGAGAGAACCTGGTTTATCGAGCTTGATGTTGAATCCATCGGTTATCCTTTTGATCCTTCCTTGCAACTTGAGAGAAATCCTTCAAACAACAACTTAAAATTCCCTGCAACGAAAAATGAGACTACCAAAGAAGATCTACTTCTAAAACTTGGGAAATTTTCTTCAAAACATAATCAACTCCCTTCTTTGAAACTTGCATATAATTTTATAAGAAAATTCCCTCCATTCCACTATCTAGAAAATATAATAAAAAAGGAGATTCTTTCCCAATTTTGGACTTCATGCAAATTGATTAGACTTAGTGGAGCAGTTACATGCAAGGTGGTGGAGAATCCTCTAGAAGCTTCTTATTCTTCCTACAACATGCACCATAATTGGATGTGGAAAATAAATAAATAAAAATAATGTATATTTTCCATGTGTGTGTATTATTATTTTATCCTTTTATAATATTCATTTAGTCATTTAAATAGCTTATCCAAAAATATAATAGAGTTGTATTTTAAATCCAAAAGTGATAAAGGAGGGTTGTGACATCCTCCCCCAATCAATTTGTGCATCGTCCCGATGCACTTATTGAATGCATCCAAAAGAGTCTATAGTTCATGATTGAAACAAAAAAGGAAACAACTGTTGCATCTCCTTAGTATCTTCCCACGTGGCATTCTTTTCATCATACTGGTCCCATTTCACTTTCCACTGATCAAACTCTTTGTTGTGCAACTCGCACTAGCGCCTCTCCAAGATTTTGAATGGATCTATCATTATTCCTCCCATTTCCTAGACCTATAAAGCATCCCAATTCAAAATATGTTTCTCATCAGGTACATACTTCTTAAGAAGAGATACATGGAAGACATCATGGATTTGGCTCAATTGGGGAGGTAAGGCCAACCAGTATGCAACTAGATTAATCCTTCCCAATATTTCAAAGGGTCCAACATAACGAGGTGCAAGCTTAGTCTTTTTCCCAAATCTTATGGAACTCTTGTGTGGTGTAACCCTTAGGAAGACTATCTCTCCCACCTCAAACTCCCTTGGTGTCCTGTTTTTGTCTGCATAACTTTTTTGCCTATTTGAGTCTTCATTCAATATTTGCCTAATTTCCTTAGTTTTCCTTTCCATCTCCTTCAACATATCTCGTCCAACAATTACTCTATCTTCAAGACTATCCCAACTCAAAGGTGTTCGACATGGTCTACCATTCAATGCTTCGAAAGGTGTCATTCCCAAAGATGTTTGATATGTATTATTGTAAGCAAACTCTACAAGAGGTAGGTACTCTTACCATTTCTTTTGTTGGTCCATGCAATGCATGCAAAGTAGGTCTTCCATAATTTGATTTGTCCTTTCTATTTGACCGTTGGTTTCAGGATGGTAGTTCCTAGAGTTGATTGAAGAGTGGTCCAAAACCTTGAAGTGAATCTAGCATCTCTATTTGATATGATTTTCTTTGGTATACCATGCAACCTAATTATTTCCTCAACAAAGCGCCTAGCCAAGGTAGGTGCATCATCCGTCAGATTCCCTAGTATAAAGTGTGCCACCTTATTGAGTTTGTCAATTACGATCATTATTGCATCATGCCTAGAAGGTGACATGGGTAACCCTTGCACAAAATCCATGCTAATGACTTGCCACTTGTGTTGAGGTACATCGTGCAATTGTAACAATCTAGCTGGATGACTATGTTTTGCCTTTACTCTTTGACACTACAAACATTTAGCCACATACTTGACAATGTCATTCTTCATCCCTTGCCAAAAGTATAACTTCTTTAAATCTGCATGAAGTTTGTTAACTCCTAGGTGCCCTGAATAAGGGGCATTGTGAGCCTCCGACAAGACTACTTCCCTTAAGTTCCCTGAATTAGGAATATAGATTCTGTTATTGTATCTGAGCAACCCATCTTCATCTAATGTATACCCTTCAACCTTTGGAATTCCTTATCACTTTGTTCTGTCCACACAAACCTTTTACCCTTCCTTTGTAATGAGGTGATGGGGTTTGCTATCATAGAGAATCCTTCCACAAACCTCCTATAGTAACCTTCTAGCCCCATAAAGCTTCTTGCCTCTGAAACATTTTTAGGGATTGGCCATTCTACTATTGCCTTTATTTTATCTAGATCAACTGCTATTCCTTCCTTTGATATTATATGCCCAAGGTAGTGAATCTTTTCCTCGAAGAAGGCACATTTTGACAATTTCCCATATAACTTATGTTCTCTCAACCTTTGGAAACCAATTTGTAGGTGTACTAAATGTTCCTCCTCATTCCTAGAGTAAATCAATATGTCATCCAGAAATACCAAAACAAATTTATCCAAGTAGTCATGGAGTACACTATTCATTAGGTTCATAAATGTAGCTGGGGCATTGGTTACACCAAAAGAAACTACTATGAATTCATAATGCCCATATCTAGTCTTGAAAGTTGTTTATGGAATGTCTTCCTCCTTAATTCTAAGTTGATGGTATCCTAACTGGAGGTGTATCTTTGAGAAAATTGCTGCTCCTTTCATTTGGTCAAAAACATCCTCTATGCAAGGTAAGGGATACCTATTCTTTATGGTGACTTTGTTCAACATCCTATACTCGATGCATAGCCTCAAGGTTCCATCCTTCTTCTTAACAAACAAAACTGGCACTCCCCATGGTGATATACTTGGCCTTATTAATCCCTTAGCTAAGAGTTCCTCTAATTGCATTTTGAGCTCATGTAATTCAGTTGTGTTCATTCGGTAAGGTGCCCTTGATATTGGTTCAGCTCCTGGTAGTACTTCGATAGAAAAGTCAAACTTCCTTTTAGGGGGTAAGCTGGGTAATTCTTTTGGAAATAAATCCTTGAATTCTTTTAAGAAAGGGGTATTTTCAAAGGTTGGAGTAATTTCCTCCTTCCCTTCATCAATTTAAACCATATAGATTAGGCCTCCTCTTCTCTTTTTCTTCTTTAATTGCATGGCTAAGATGGTTTCTACATTAATGGGATTAAACTTTCCTTGGATTTTGACCTTTTTCCCCCCATCATCCAAACATTCAACAACTTTATTATAGCAATCTACATTAGCTTGATGGTCTATTTTCCAACTCATTCCAATAATTACATCATATAATCCTAGGGGTGCCACATAGAGATCTACCCTTGTTTCAAACTCAGGAAATTGTACCCTTGCCCTCAGCAAACACTTAGTTACTTCCCTAGCCATTCTAGGGTTTTACTTGAAAGTTAAATGATGTAGTTAGTTCTTGATTTAGGATTTTAAAATTTAATTTCTACAATTGCAAAACATTCCCTTAGCTGTATAAATTAAAGTGAGCACAAGGCCTAGATTTCAACCTTTTCTCTGATACCACATGTAATAACCCACCTTAATTAACCCAACAAAATTGACCATTCCTTTTTTTTTGTGCTTAATTTAATCATTGTGTTTGATTCAATTGCATACTCTGGGCATCCATCCATTTGGATTAGGCATTCATCCATCCAAGATGAGCATATAACCATACGGGTTAGGCATTTTTCCATACGGGACATAAGATTTCATTTATCCAATACGGGATAGGCATCTACCCATATGGGGTAGGCATCTGTCCAATCGGGATAGGCATCTACCCATATGGAGTAGGCATCTATCCAATTGGGATAGAAGA
This sequence comes from Cryptomeria japonica, assembly GCF_030272615.1. Taxonomy (NCBI): domain Eukaryota; kingdom Viridiplantae; phylum Streptophyta; class Pinopsida; order Cupressales; family Cupressaceae; genus Cryptomeria; species Cryptomeria japonica. The sequence continues at coordinate 295,157,923 of NC_081415.1, forward strand.
TGCTCTGGCCAAAGACTTAGACTCATCAAGACCATTCAGGTCCTGAACCACTCACTAAGTACTACACTCTTCTAACAGAAGTGCACCGAGGTCGCCATCCTTAGGAGTAATTAAATAACATAATACAAGCTTGAATTCCACCTCAGAATTTGGCTTAAAGCCTCGAGAAGTCAAGCAAATCCATACGGGATTCCTTCCGAGCATGTATTGAATTAATTTTTCCTTTTTTATTATCTTTCAAATTAGAATTCTATTCAATCCTTCTTTTACCAAGCCTAGACCCCACCCACGAATGCCTAAGTATGAGGGACAACTTCATCCCAAGACTACCTACATACCCACTTTGGCATGGGATCAAGGCGTAAAGTATGTAGTTCTATTTTCTACTCTATGGTTTCATGTAAAGTGATTAGTGGGTACGCAACCCTTTCTAGGGTCAATGTCCCAGATAGTTTCTCTGCAGTTGCTACCCATGATTGTAGCACTTAAGCAAAGGCTCAAGATGGCCTATTGCTTGTGGCCTAAAACAACTAGATTCTAATTCTTATCATGAGCGTCACCCTTGACCAATTGCCAATCGACAACAATTCTTTAAGATTAAATCAATTTTATAAAAGCACTCCACTCATCATCCCTAAAGGGGTTTACTATAGTTTAACTCAGTGAATGAAATATCATTTTAGAATTATCTTATTAAATTATCGATCCAAGGGGGATTACCTGCCCCTTGGATTTTAGCTTCCAAGTGTCCCTTATTACTCCCCGACGATTTATAGGGACGATGCCATAGACATCATTGATGTAGCTTTATTAGGCATTAAGTGCAGTAGTTCAACATGATGACATTACCCATAAGCGTGACCCAGAGGCACTGTATATACCAAATGCTACTAGGTTTTGGTTTTCCAACTTCCTTTGTTTAGTTTTCTAACTAAGAAGCTACGAAATCATCATTCTTGAAAATAATCACGAACTGAATGTTCATAATTAGACATTGTGAAGTTTAATTATTTGAATAACTACTTCAATGGCAACCAAGTACCATTTGATAAAAAGAGATACCATTCTTCTACAACTAAACTAATTAATATATAATGGTATGATAATGACAATTATGAACTCACATATTAAAACATGTAACTTGCATGAAGATAATGGAAATGTAACTTGCTCATCAATGAATGCAATTTAATATATAAGCAATACGCGTGATGCAAAAATAGTGTCATTTACATACAAAATTAAGCAATGTTTACTTCTATCGTGAGAATATTTAATTATAGAGTTACTAGTTCCAAATAAGCAATTAGTTTGCACTTCTGGAAATTTTGGATCAAATCATAATAATAAGACTTATTTGTTTTTAAGTGAGCCTAAAATCACCAATCATGCAATCCAATAAATCCTCAAAGGGATTGAGACAATAATTTTAAATTTCAAATCTTTTACACACTAATCCAAATTTATTAACTTAAAATTTAACTAAGACAATTATTAAAATTCTACCCAAAGTAATTTCAAAAAATTCCAAATTGTAATTTAAAAAGAGTATATTAAAAAAAAAAAACTAAATACATAAAAAAAAAAAAAATTAATAAATGAAAATTTGTTATTAATAGTACATGGGGGATTTAATGGGGAGGGGTGGGGACCACGGGTCCCATCACCCCTGCAGACCAGTGGGTGCAGGCCCATAGGGATGAGGGGACACCGCAGGCCCCTCCACCCCCTACGGCCACTATCATAACAGTAACCACAGGGAGGTGGAAGGTACCGCTTCCCCAGCGGTTACAATAACCACCTCCTACACGCTGCCTGATATATCTCGAATTAAATTTTTGAAGACCACTTTAGAATCCCTTGCAATATTTTATATTTTTCACTATCATTTTAAATAATATATATATATATATATATATATATATATATATATATATATATATATATATGGTTTTCATTCCTAGATTATTTAATGATATTTAAGAAGTTATAATAACAATAAGAACAATAATTTATTCACAGGATTGAAATGAAAATAGAGGGATTTACTTCAACAATAAAATAGATAATTAGATTAACACAGAGGTAGGAAAAATACTTTGAATTGATTTCGCATAATCAGGAATTTAATATGCATAAGAGATTTATATAACCAGATATATGGAATAAAAATAATATTAATGTAAATAAATGAGGATAAAGATTTATTCACACGAATGAATAACACAGAGAGAGATTTATACTCTATTTTTTTTGCACGGAGAGATTTATATAACCAAATAAAATAATATTAATGTAAACAATAAGAATAAAGATTTATTCACAAGAATGAGTAACACAGAGAGAGATTTATACTCTTTTTTTTTTTTTGTACAGAGAGATTTATATAACCAGATAAAATAATATTAATGTAAACAAATGAGAATAAAGATTTATTCACAAGAATGAATAACACAGAGAGAGATTTATACTCTTTTTCTTTTGCACAAAGAGATTTATATAACCAGATAAAATAATATTAATGTAAACAAATGAGAATAAAGATTTATTCACAAGAATGAATAACACAAAGAGAGATTTATACTCCTTTTGCACAGAGATATCTTATTCAACTAATATCCACAGAGAGATCTTATTCAACTAATAATCACAGAGAGATTTATTTAAGAAATGAGATTCATATTTCCATTTGAAGAACCAGAGAAATGAAATAGAGGGAAGAAATAAAGATTCAAATCACACAGGGAAGAATTTTAATCTCCGAAAGAGAGATTTTAAACAAATAAAAGAATATGATTTTCTTTTTCCTAAAATCTTTGGAAAAAAAAAAAGCAAGATCATGTGCATATTTTCTTAAGGGAAATAAAATAAATAAATAACTATCTTTTGCATGCACTATATGAAAACATTATCATTTTTATTTATCCCCAAATAAAAGATTTAAAATCTAATAAAATAATTTCTTTGTATAAAGGAAGATCTATAACTATTTTTTGATAATATGAATTCCTCATAAGTGAATGTGAAATACTAAGGAGAGAACAAGGTTTATCGAGCTTGATGTTGAATCCATTGGTTATCCTTTTGATCCTTCCTTGCAACTTGAGAGAAATCCTTCAAATAACAACTTAAAATTCCTACAACGAAAAATGAGACTACCAAAGAAGATCTACTTCTATAACTTGGGAAATTTTCTTCAAAACATAATCAACTCCCTTCTTTGAAACTTGCATAAAATTTTATAAGAAAATTCCCTCCATTCCACTATCTGGAAAATTTAATTAAAAAGGAGATTCTTTCCCAATTTTGGACTTCATGCAAATTGATTAGACTTAGTGGAGGAGTTACATGCAAGGTGGTGGAGAATCCTCTAGAAGCTTCTTATTCTTCCTACAACATGTGCCATAATTGGATGTGGAAAATAAATAAATAAAAATAATGTATATTTTCCATGTGTGTGTATTATTATTTTATCCTTCTATAATATTCATTCAATCATTTAAATAGCTTATCCAAAAATATAATAGAGTTGTATTTTAAATCCAAAAGTGATAAAGGAGGGTTGTGACATCCTCCCCCACTTAATTTGTGCATCGTCCCGATGCACTTATTGAATGCATCCAAAAGAGTCTATAGTTCATGATTGAAACAAAAAAGGAAACAACTGTTGCATCTCCTTAGTATCTTCCCACGTGGCATTCTTTTCATCATACTGGTCCCATTGCACTTTGAACTGGTCAACCTTTCTATTGCACAACTGGCACTGGCACCTCTCCAAGATTTTTAATGGCTCTATCATTATTCCTCCCATTTCCTGGACCTGTAAAGCATCCCAATTCAAAATGTGTTTCTCATTAGGTAAATACTTCTTAAGAAGAGATACATGGAAAACATCATGGATTCGGCTCAATTGGGGAGGTAAGGCCAACCAGTATGCAACTGGATTAATCCTTCCCAATATTTCAAAGGGTCCAACATAACGAGGTGCAAGCTTAGTCTTTTTCCCAAATCTTATGGAACTCTTGTGTGGCCTAACCCTTAGGAAGACTTTCTCTCCCACCTCAAACTCCCTTGGTGTCCTTTTTTTGTCTGCATAACTTTTCTGCCTATCTGAGGCTTCCTTCAATCTTTGCCTAATTTCCTTAGTTTTCCTTTCCATCTCCTTCAACATATCTCGTCCAACAATTACTCTATCTTCAAGACTATCCCAAATCAAAGGTGTTCGACGTGGTCTACCATACAATGCTTCGAAAGGTGCCATTCCCAAAGATGTTTGATATGTATTATTGTAAGAGAACTCTACCAGAGGTAGGTACTCTTCCCATTTCTTTTGCTGGTCCATGCAGTACATGCAAAGTAGGTCTTCCATAATTTGATTTGTCTTTTCTGTCTGACCGTCGATTTCAGGATGGTATGCGGTGCCAAAATTTAGTTGACTTCCTAGAGCTGATGTAAGAGTGGTCCAAAACATTGAACTAAATATAGCATCTCTATCCGATATGATTTTCTCTAGTATACCATGCAACCTAATTATTTCCTTAACAAAGCACCTAGCCAAGGTAGGTGCATCATCTGTCAAATTTCCTAGTATAAAGTGTGCCACCTTAGTGAGCTTGTAAATTACCACCATTATTGCATCATGCCTAGAAGGTGACATGGGTAACCCTTGCACAAAATCCATGCTAATGACTTGTCACTTGTGTTGAGGTACATCGTGCAATTGTAAAAATCCAACTGAATGTCTATGTTCTGCCTTTACTCTTTGGCACTCCAAACATTTAGCCACATACTTGACAATGTCATTCTTCATCCCTTGCCAAAAGTATAACTTCTTTAAATCTACATAAAGTTTGTTAACTCCTACGTGCCCTGAATAAGGGGCATTGTGAGCCTCTGACAAGACTACTTCCCTTAAGTTCCCTGAATTAGGAATATAGATTCTGTTATTGTATCTGAGCAACCCATCTTCATCTAATGTATACCCTTCAACCTTAGGATTGGTTGGATCATATTCTAAAGTCAATTTGACTTGCTCATACCATAGGTCATGTCTTTGTTCATCCATTACTTGCCTTTTGAAAGAAGTTTTGAATGTTGCTATAGTCATCAAGTGTCTCCTCCTACTTAAGGCATCTGCCACCCTATTTTCCTTCCCCTTAATATATTCAATTTCAAAATCATATTCACTTAGAAACTCTAACCACCTTCTTTGTCTGGCATTAAGTGGGGTTGGGTAAAGGTGTACTTTAGTCCTTGGTTATCTGACTTTAACTCAAAGGGCTTCCCTAGTAAGAAGTGTGTCAATTTTTTTAGGGCATGCACAATCGCTGCCAACTCTAAGTCATGGGGTGCATAATTGACTTCATGAGTCTTTAGCTTTCTGGATTCATAAGCTACTACCCCTTCATCTTGGACAAGTACTCCTCCTAAACCTTCAATGGAAGCATCAGTTACGACTATGAAGTGTCCATTCAGATCTGGTACTTTTAGAATGGGTGCTGAAGTTAGTTTCCCTTTCAAAATTTGGAATGCCTTATCACTTTGTTCTGTCCACACAAACCTTTTACCCTTCCTTTGTAATGAGGTGATGGGGTTTGATATCTTAGAGAATCCTTCCACAAACCTCCTATAGTAACCTGCTAGCCCCATAAAGCTTCTTACCTCTGAAACATTTTTAGGGATTGGCCATTCTACTATTGCCTTTATTTTATCTGGATCAACTGCTATTCCTTCCTTCGATATTATAGGCCCAAGGTAGTGAATCTTTTCCTCGAAGAACTCACATTTTGACAGTTCCCCATATAAGTTATGTTCTCTCAACCTTTGCAAGCCAATTTGTAGGTGTACTAAATGTTCCTCCTTATTCCTAGAGTAAATCAATATGTCATCCAGAAATACCAAAACAAATTTATCCAAGTAGTCATGGAGTACACTATTCATTAGGTTCATAAATGTAGCTGGGGCGTTGGTTACACCAAAAGGAACTACTGTGAATTCATAATGCCCATATCTAGTCCTGAAAGTTGTTTTTGGAATGTCTTCCTCCTTAATTCTGAGTTGATGGTACCCTGACCAGAGGTCTATCTTTGAGAAAACTGCTGCTCCTTTCATTTTGCCAAAAAGATCCTCTATGTGAGGTAAGGGATACCTATTCTTTATGGTGACTTTGTTCAACATCCTATAGTCGATGCATAGCCTCAAGGTTCCATCCTTCTTCTTAACAAATAAAACTAGTGCTCCCCATGGTTATACACTTGACCTTAGTAATCCCTTAGCTAAGAGTTCCTCTAATTGCATTTTGAGCTCTTGTAATTTAGTTGTGTTCATTCGGTAAGGTGCCCTTGATACTGGTTCAGCTCTTGGTAGTACTTCGATAGAAAAGTCATACTTCCTTTTAGGGGGTAAGCTGGGTAGGTCTTCTGGAAATACATCCTTGAATTCTTTTAAGAAAGGGGTATTTTCAAAGGTTGGGGTAATTTCCTTCTTCCCTTCATCAATTTCAACCATATAGATTAGGCCTCCTATTTTCTTTTCCTTCTTTAATTGCATGGCTAAGATGGTCTCTACATTAATGGGATTAAACTTTCCTTGGATTTTGACCTTTTTCCCCCCATCATCCAAACATTCAACAACTTTATTATAGCAATCTACATTAGCTTGATGGTCTATTTTCCAACTCATTCCAATAATTACATCATATAATCCTAGGGGTGCCACATAGAGATCTACCCTTGTTTCAAACTCAGGAAATTGTACCCTTGCCCTCAGCAAACACTTAGTTACTTCCCTAGCCATTCTAGGGTTTTACTTGAAAGTTAAATGATGTAGTTAGTTCTTGATTTAGGATTTTAAAATTTAATTTCTACAATTGCAAAACATTCCCTTAGCTGTATAAATTAAAGTGAGCACAAGGCCTAGATTTCAACCTTTTCTCTGATACCACATGTAATAACCCACCTTAATTAACCCAACAAAATTGACCATTCCTTTTTTTTTGTGCTTAATTTAATCATTGTGTTTGATTCAATTGCATACTCTGGGCATCCATCCATTTGGATTAGGCATTCATCCATCCAAGATGAGCATATAACCATACGGGTTAGGCATTTTTCCATACGGGACATAAGATTTCATTTATCCAATACGGGATAGGCATCTACCCATATGGGGTAGGCATCTGTCCAATCGGGATAGGCATCTACCCATATGGAGTAGGCATCTATCCAATTGGGATAGAAGATGCTCTGGCCAAAGACTTAGACTCATCGAGACCATTCAGGTCCTGAACCACTCACTAAGTACTACACTCTTCTAACAGAAGTGCACCAAGGTTGCTGTCCTTGGGAGTAATTAAATAACATAATACAAAGTTGAATTCTGCATCAAAATTTGGCTTAAAGCCTTGGGACGTCAAGCGAATCCATACAGGATTCCTTCCGAGTATGCATTGAATTACTTTTTCCATTTTAATTATCTTTCAAATTAGGATTCTATTCAATCCTTCTTTTACCAAGCCTAGACCCCACCCACAAACACTTGAGTACGAGGGACAACTCCATCCCAAGACTGCCTAGATACCCGCTTTGGCATGGGATCAAGGCGTAAAGTGTGTAGTTCTATTTTCTACTCTATGGTTTGATGTAAACTGATTAGTGGGTACGCAACCCTTTCTAGGGTCAATGTGCCAAACAGTTTCTCTACGGTCGCTACCCACGATGGTAGCGCTTAAGCAAAGGCTCAAGATGGCCTATTGCTTGTGGCCTAAAACAACTAGATCCTAATTCTTATCATGAGCATCACCCTTGACCAATTGCCAATCGACAACAATTCTTCGAGATTAAATCAATTTAATAAAAGCATTCCACTCATCATCCCTATAGGGGTTTACTATAGTTTAAGTTAGTGTATGAAAGATCATTTTAGAATTATCTTATTAAATTATCGATCCAACGAGGATTACCCACCGCTTGGATTTTAACTTCCAAGTGTCCCTTATTACTCCCCGACGATTTATAGGGATGATGCCACAGATGTCGTTGATGTAGCTTTATTAGGTGTTAAGTGCAGCAGTTCAACAAGACGGTATTACCCGTAAGCATGACCCAGAGGTGCTGTATATACCGAACGCTACTAGGTTTTGGTTTTCCAACTTCCTTTGTTTAGTTTTCTAACTAAGAAGCTACGAAATCATCATGCTTGAAAATAATCATGAAATGAATGTTCATAATTAGACATTGTGAAGTTTAATTATTTGAATAACTACTTCGATGGCAACCAAGTACCATTTGATAAAAAGAGATACCATTCTTCTACAACTAAACTAATTAATATATAATGGTATGATAATGACAATTATGAACTCACATATTAAAACATGTAACTTGCATGAAGATAATGGAAATGTAACTTGATCATCAATGAATGCAATTTAATATATGAGCAATACACGTGATGCAAAAATAGTGTCATTTACATACAAAATTAAGCAAAGTTTACTTCTATCATGAGAATATTTAATTATAGAGTTACTAGTTCCAAATGAGCAATTAGTTTGCACTTTTGGAAATTTTGGATCAAATTGTAATAATAAGACTTATTTGTTTTTAAGTGAGCCTAAAATCGGCAATCAAGTAATCCAATAAATCCTCAAAGGGATTGAGACAATAATTTTAAATTTCAAATCTTTTACACACTAATCCAAATTTATTAACTTAAAATTTAACTAAGACAATTATTAAAATTTAACTAAGACAATTATTAAAATTTTACACAAAGTAATTTCTAAAAATTCCAAATTGTAATTTAAAAAGAGTATATTAAAAAAAAAGAACTAAATACATAAAAAAATAAAATTAACAAACGAAAATTGTTTTTAATAGTACATGGGGGATTTAATGGGGAGGGGTGGGGACCACGAGTCCCATCACCCCTGTGGACCCGCGGGTGCAGGCCCACAGGGATGAGGGGACACCGCGGGCCCCTCCACCTCCTACGGCCACTATCATAACAGTGACCGCAGGGAGATGGAAGGTACCGCTTCCCCAACGGTTACAATAACCACCTCCTGCACGCCGCTTGATATATCTCGAATTAAATTTTTGAAGACCACTTTATAATCCCTTGCAATATTTTATATTTTTCACTATCGTTTTAAATAATATATATATATATATATATATATCTGTGTGTGTGTGTGTGGTTTTCATTCCCAGATTATTTAATGATATTTAAGAAGTTATAGTAACAATAAGAACAAGAATTTATTCACAGGATTGAAATGAAAATAGAGGGATTTGCTTCAACAATAAAACAGATAATTAGATTATCACAGAGGTAGGAAAAATACTTTGAATTGATTTCACATAATTAGGAATTTAATATGCATAAGAGATTTATACTCCTTTTGCACAAAGAGATTTATATAACCAGATATATGAAATAAAAATAATATTAATGTAAATAAATGAGGATAAAGACTTATTCACAGGAATGAATAACACAGAGAGAGATTTATACTCTTTTTTTTTTTTTTTTGCACAGAGAGATTTATATAACCAGGTATATGAAATAAAAATAATAGTAATGTAAACAAATGAGAATAAAGATTTATTCACAGGAATGAATAACACGGAGAGAGATTTATACTTTTTTTCTTTTTTTTTTTTTGCACGGAGAGATTTATATAACCAGATAAAATAATATTAATGTAAACAATGAGAATAAAGATTTATTCACAAGAATGAGTAACACAGAGAGAGATTTATACTCTTTTTTTTTTGCAGAGAGAGATTTATATAACCAGATAAAATAATATTAATGTAAACAAATGAGAATAAAGATTTATTCACAAGAATGAAAAACACAAAGAGAAATTTATACTCTTTTTTTTTGCACAGAGAGATTTATATAACCAGATAAAATAATATTAATGTAAACAAATGAGAATAAAGATGTATTCACAAGAATGAATAACACAGAGAGAGATTTATACTCCTTTTGCACAGAAAGATCTTATTCAACTAATACCACAGAGAGATCTTATTCAACTAATAATCACAAAGAGATTTATTTAAGAAATGAGATTCATATTTCCATTCAAAGAACCAGAGAAATGAAATAGAGGGAAGAAATAAAGATTCAAATCACACAGGGAAGAATTTTAATCTCAGAAAGAGAGATTTTAAACAAATAAAAGAATATGATTTTCTTTTTGCTAAAATCTTTGGAAAAAAAAAACAAAAAACAAAAGCAAGATCATGTGCATATTTTCTTAAGGGAAATAAAATAAATAAATAACTATCTTTTGCATGCACTATATGAAAGCATTATCATTATTATTTATCACCAAATAAAAGATTTAAAATCTAATAAAATAATTTCTTTGTATAAAAGAAGATCTATAACTATTTTTTGATAATACGAATTCCTCATAAGTGAATGTGAAATAACAAGGAAAGAACTTGGTTTATCGAGCTTGATGTTGAATCCACTGGTTATCCTTTTGATCATTCCTTGCAACTTGAGAGAAATCCTTCAAATAACAACTTAAAATTCCTGCAACGAAAAATGAGACTACCAAAGAAGATCTACTTCTAAAACTTGGGAAATTTTCTTCAAAACATAATCAACTCCCTTCTTTGAAACTTGCATATAATTTTATAAGAAAATTCCCTCCATTCCACTATATGAAAAATTTAATTAAAAAGGAGATTCTTTCCCAATTTTGGACTTCATGCAAATTGATTAGACTTAGTGGAGGAGTTACATGCAAGGTGGTGGAGAATCCTCTAGAAGCTTCTTATTCTTCCTACAACATGTGCCGTAATTGGATGTGGAAAATAAATAAATAAAAATAATGTATATTTTCCATGTGTGTGTGTGTGTGTATTATTATTTTATCCTTTTATAATATTCATTCAATCATTTAAATAGCTTATCCAAAAATATAATAGAGTTGTATTTTAAATCCAAAAGTGATAAAGGAGAGTTGTGACAACTAGTGCATGGCCTTTTTAAAAATCTTCCTTCAATTTTTAAATTTGATGTTGTAATGGTTGTGGCATATTGTTTGTCAACCATCAGGAAGGTCGATCTAGTGGTAGTAGTTCAACAGGGAGCATTTTAGAGATGGGAACTCATTACAAACTTATATCAAAGGGCGAGGACAGGGCATACGTAGTGCTTATCAAACTCCAAGATAATGCCAATAAATACAGTGGCAATTATCCAAGGAAGAGTAGTGCCAGGTCACTCTATTTCTATTTCAGATTATTAAACTAGCATTGGTGCTTAGATTTATCATGTTTTTATATTTATAGTTTCCTTTTCCTTCGAAGGGGGATATGTACCTTCTTGATTTTTAAGATTCGGGATCTTTGGAAGGAGATCTGGATGCCTTTTTCATAGCTCGAAGCCACAAACCCAATTTTTTTCCCATACTCTACAATAAAACTCATTTAGGTATGTCTCTACAATATAACAAAGAATTACATTTCAAATAACAACAAAACAAGTTCATAATTGTATGGTACTTTCACAAATCCTACATGCTTTGTAGTTTAATTACTCTAATAAATATGTCGTACATGCTTTTTTAATGTGAAACTCAAGAATTCTCACCTTCTTTTGTTAACACATTGCTCATAGTGTTGTCTTTTTAATTTTCTTTTCCCTTTGATGGCTATTGTTATTGTTTTATGTTGTTATGACCTTTATAGCTGCAAGGATATTGAACCATGGTCATGACTTATGGTTTAATAATGTTATTTATAGTTCACCATTTTGGGGGATTTCAACAATGCAATTTGAATGTGAATGTGTGAAATCCTTTTGTGGAAGAAATTTGGAGCCAAACACAAAGTCTAGTGGGCTTTTTAGATTTGTAAAATTTGGCAATGGCCTTGATAGCTTGCTATAAGTGTGATCTTCTAATTTTCTCTTGGAAGGAGAATTTTTGGCTCAAATTAATAATATTATTATCCATTCAGTAGATGGATTCATTTTTTAATTAAAAGCATTTGATTAGAAAATCAGGAAACCTTGGAAAGAGCACATTTTCCAATATTATTTTTGCCTGTAATTTTTCTATTCTAGAATAAATTTTACTAACCATTCTCACACAGTCCCCAATGTTCAAGAAAAAAATTGCTATAATAGTTGTAGCTAAATAGGTTATAATGGGTCAAAACCAAGATATAGATTAATGGAAAGAAAAATGTAGGCAACCAAAATATTTTTCCTTAATTTCTGCAGCAAAATTGAAATTTGGTGGTCCATCCTAAACCTAGGTATCATCATCCATTTTATGCTGATATGAGACTTTAGACTTGAAGAATATTATGCTTGTTTCACCATATTTTTTGGGTTTATGTGTATTTGTTTTATGATTTTGGCAAAGTAATGATAGTATCTTATCATTCTTGTGCATGCTTTGGTTTCAAGGTACATTCAATTCTCCTATAGCATAGACAGTTGAAATGCAAAACCACAATGTTGAACAAAAGGTTGCAACATAACCAAACATTACATAGTTGAACATGGAGACTTATGATCAATGCAGAGATGCCTATATTGGATGATATATGTAATATAAGCTCTATACATCATGTAAGTAAATGTAAAATTTGTTGAGCTTGAAACAATATTCTATAAGATTAAATAGTTACAAAAGTTTGAGAGATAAGAGATGTTGTAATTAGTGGCTTCTTGTTATAAAGACATAACATTTAGTCTTGGTAGCCATTATTTTTAATTTTGTTTGCAATTCATATATATCTTTTCCTTCATTAACACTCCTATCAAATGCAATATGGAATATGATGTCTGATGTCAATCTAAACTCATTATGAACATCAATTTCTTTAGCATAAGTCTTCCTGAGTCACCATCTCTTGTTATCACTAAAGCATGGATGAAGTCCAAGAAACCATTCTCTTCACCATGGCTTGCAATGGGAAGAATTAGTATATTTGATAAGAGATTTTTTAATATATTCATATCTTATCTCCTAAGAACACAAGCTACCTTTGAAAGTTTCTCTTAATCAATTGCTAATCTTTCATCTTAGTTCATGTGTAACTGAACTAGTAGAAACACCTTCAACATAGAAGTGCTCCCTTCTCAACAGATTCTTTGGGTAACTGTTAGGATCTAGAAGGACAACTAAGAGGGGGGGTAGTGAATCAATTGTTAGTTAGTTGTATATAAAGTATAACTCAAATGCTGGTAAACCAAACTTAAATACCGGTAAAATAGATTAACAGTTATAGCAGTATCATTATAAGTTAATGCATGAAACAGAAAGAGAAACAACATCCACAACACATGACACGAATATTTTGACGTGGAAACCCAGTAAGGGGAAACACCATGGTGGGAAACCTAACCCACAATCAGATGATACTATTGCAGATAGTAAGTGTATACAAATGGGGTCTACACATGCAGAAAGGCCAACCGCCTAGAGCTCACTGCTCAATCACAAAATAGGAGTCACACTAACTACAGTTGGATGGTTAAATCCAATACAATGTACTACTTGAAATAGCATCTTCAATGCTAGATTTAGTACTAGTTTAAGCTCTGAACATGAGTGCTAAAACACCTTCATAACCTTCCTTCAACCTTCAGATAATGTCTACATGATTCACACAAGGATATGCTTATTTTCGCTCTTCAGTATTCACACACACTCATACCATTTCCATACCATATCTCACAAATGAGATTTTACATTTATTTATACAAAACCTTAGACCATATCATAAGGTCAGCTCACTAAAGATATTACAATTAAATCAATTACAAATAAGTCTTGATGCGATACAATATGTCGGCTTAATACAATATCCAAACAATAAACCATCTCCATAACGTGTTGTGCTGATCTGGAATAGATAACATGTACCGGTCCATAACCTATTCCTATCTGTCGATAAAAGAAAACATGTCAACCTGATTAGACCAATGAGCAAAACACCAAATCCAAACTTCCAATCCATGTCTTCAACATAACCAAATGATCTCGAGATGATAACAAGTTATCATCACTTTCGGTGAACCCTATAACCTGTCGGTGAACACATAATCTTCTGGTGAACACAACAATGTAGAACTCCATGAAGACAAGTGTTGACATCAATGACAAAAACAATGTAACACATGACTAAGTCATCCATAATACCAACAATCTCCCCCTTTGGCATTGATGGCAACACTAGATGGAAAAACATCTGAGTGCCAAAAACAGAATGCCAAAAACCAATAAACCAACAATCTCCCAAAGATAGATCAATACAAAGTTGTTACAAAGTTCTGAACCAAAAACAGAAACCAAAACCTAAGTATGTCTCTCCAAATACAAAGTTTTTCCATAGATATCTCTCCCCCTTTGACATCAAATGCCAAAGCAGTTAAGAATCAAAACATATCATATAGCTAACTATTCCCCTTGAGCAATAGCTTTCCTCCATCAAAGCCAGAAAAAGATATATCTGTCAGTTCTTGTCGGTTTGATGCCAATATTCAACATCTAAGTCTCTATCAGTGGGGAAATTACCCCAAGCTGCTCTTTGAGTTATTCAAATCTTTCCTTAGGAAAAGGCTTTGTAAAGATATCTACAATTTTCTCTTTAGTATTCACATAAACCAATCTCACTTCATTTGCTTCAACATTCTCTTTCAGAAAATTATACTTAATAGAAACATGCTTTGTCTTAGAGTGAAATACCAGATTCTTTGATATATCAATTACTGCTGAATTATCACAATAAATAATTATTGGTTTTTTTTCATTTTACCTTTATGTCCTTCAACATTTGCTTAATCCATAATACCTAAGTACAATTAGTTGTTGTTGCAACATATTCTGCTTCTGTTGTTGATAATGATATACAAGTCTACTTCTTACTTATCCATGAAATCAATCTTCTGCCAAGAAAGAATGCAACACCAGTGGTACTCTTTCTATCATCTACATCTCCTACCCAATTAGAATATGTGTATGCACATAACTCAAAAATTTTATTCATAGGATACCATAAACCAAGATTTGTTGTGCCTTGTAAGTACCAGAAAATCCTTTTAACTGATGATTCATGGTTTTCTTTAGGATTGCTTTGAAATCTTGAAATAATACATACTGCATTCATTATATCAGGTTTTGTTTGTGTCAAATACAGTAACATCCAATCATAGATTTGTACCTTGTCGGATTAATAGGAGCTGAATCATCCTTATGAGCTGCAAATGCAAGAAATAGTCTAACTACCTCAATTTTGGCTACCGATGCAAAGGTTTTATTATAATCAATTCCTTCTTTATGTGAATAACCTTTACAAACTAATCTTGCTTTGTTTCTGATTACTTCACCATCCTCATTAAGTTTATTCCTAAATACCCATTTAGTTCCAATTACATTTTTGTCTTTAGGTCAGGAAACCAATGTCCAAGTATTATTCTTTTCAATTTGTTCTAATTCATCTTCCATTGCTTTTATCCAATGTTTATCTTCACATGCTTCAGTAATAGATGCTGGTTCAACTTGAGAAATTAAACATACCTCTTCATTTGCCAGTCTTCCTCTAGTCATAACACCTTGATTCTTGTTTCCAATTATTTGATTCTCTGAATGATTCAATCTTACATACCTAGGTTTATTCTGATTAACATTCACATGTTGTTGTTCTTCAGTCACTGTTGAGTTTCTGATGATGCTGGTGTGACTAGGTCTTCATTCTATACCGGTTCAATCTATGTTGGTTCATTTATAATCATTTCAACTGCTAGTTCTATAGATCTCGAATTTCCTCCAAAATGTTCACCTATCTTTACATTAGTACTTTCAATGATTTTCTACAATCTCTTATTATAACATCTATATGCCTTGCTTCTAGATGAATAATCAAGAAATATTCCTTCATCACTTCTAGGATCAAACTTGCCAACATACTTATCTCTTCTAATATAGAATTTGCTTCCAAATATTCTAAAGTATTTAAGAGTAGGAGTATGACCAAACCATAGTTCAAAAGGGGTCTTACCAGTTTCACTTTTGATGTGAACTCTATTGAAAGTATAAACCGTTGTATTCACTGCTTCTCTCCAATACACATGAGGTAGATTTGCTTCCATCAACATGGTTCTTGCTATATCCAGAATAGTTTTGTTCTTCCTTTCCACAACTCCGTTTTGCTGGGGTGTTCAGGGTGCTAATAGTTGTCTTTTAATCCCATTCACTTCATAGAATGTATTAAATTTCCTAGATGTAAATTCTCCTCCTTGATCTGATCTCAAACATTTGATTTTCTTGTCGGTTTCATTCTCTACCACTGCCTTGTATAACTTGAATTTCCCAAAAGCTTCATATTTCTCCCTGAGAAAAGTAACCCAACACATTCTAGAATAATAATTAATTATTAGCATAAAGTATCTATCACCTTGTAGACTTCTTGTTCTTGTTGGACCTCATAAATCAGTATGAATTAAATCAAGATTATTATTGGATTTCTTAGTAATGCTCTTAAAATTTGTTCTAACTTGCTTTCCCATTTGACATTCCTTACATACCAGATTATGAGGTTTCACAATCTTAGGTAAATCCCTTACTGCCTTAGTTGAACTGATCTTTACAATGAAATCAAAATTCACATGATAGAGTCTTTTATGCCATAACCAACTTTCATCAATATGTGAAATTAAACATGTCTTATCACTGGTATTCAAGTGAAAGATATTACCTTTAGTCTAATTATCGGTAGCAATCTCCAATCTAGTTTTTTTTATGATTTTGCATTTTCCATTCTTGAATTGTAACTGAAATCCATTTTCCACTAACTGACCAACACTCAAAATATTATGCTTCAAACCTTCAACATAATAAACATTGCCAGTGTTGTTCTTACCATCCAACGATATAGTGCCTCTTCCTTTTATTAAACAAGCTTTATCATCTCCAAACCCTACTAGACCTCCATTACATTCCCAAAATGACAAGACTTTTCTTTTATCACTAGTCATATGATGCGAGGAACTAGAATCAATGATCCATTCATCTTTTTCTTTAACGTTAGCTGCCAATGCCTACTCTACCAGTTTGACAATAGGTGTCAGTTGATCTTCTTTTATTGCAACAAATGCCCATCCACTATCTGCTGGATCTTCATCTGAATCATCTATAACACCTTCATCTGCATAGTAACATGACTTATCTATGTTTTTCTTAAATCTGTATCTCTGATATTCAGGGTTAGGCTTATACGATCTTTTTGCTTCCTCCCTTAATCTTGCATGTCTATCAGGACATCTAGATGCTATATGACCAACTTTATTGCAATTAAAATATATGAAAGGTGCTTTACCTTCATACTTACTTCCTACTGGACCTTTAGGCATCTTCCTTGCAAATAATGCTTCAAGTTCTTCAAGTTCTTCATTTTCTCTCCTCATATCTTCAAGTTCTTTTGCATAAAGTGTTTTCCAATCAGTCTTGTCAGATGATGATGCTAATGATGATGCTTTGAAATCTAAATCAGTCTTTATAGTAGCAATAGGACCAAACTCTTCAAGTTCAAATGCAGAGAGTTTTCCAACCAAAGTATCTCTAGAAATTGATGTATTAGGCATTTTTCGCAACTCATTAATAGAAGTAACTTTCATTGTGTAAGCCGGTGGCAATTCTCTTACAACTTTAGACACAATTTCATCATCACTTAAGGATCCTCCACAACATTTTATTCCTAAAACAATTTCATTAACTCTTCCCATAAATGCAGAAATTCTTTCATCTTCTTCCATTTTTAAATTTTCATACCTAACATGGTAACATTCCAAATTTGCAATTTTGACAGTGGTATTTCCTTCATTCAATATTTCCAGTTTGTCCCAAATAGCTTTAGCAATAGATCGGTCTAATAAACCCATGATTTGTTGATCTAATAATGCGCTCAGAAGTTCTTCTCTTGCTTTGCAATCATTGTCCATGTCCTTAGCCAATGTTGGTGGATTAGGTTGATTCGGAGTAGGACCAACATAGCCATTCTTAGTAACTTCTCATATATCTCTTCCAATGCAATTCAGATTTGTTTCCATTCTGATCTTCCATATACCATAATTAGTTCCATCAAATTTTGGACTATCCTTCCTGAAAATATTTGTTGCCATAGGATCTCCTCAAGATGTTAGGCTTTTGCAAAAAGAGTACTTAGCTCTGATACCAATTGTTAGGAACCGGAAGGACAACTGAGAGGGGGTGGGGGGTGAATCAGTTGTTAACCAGATGTATATAAGTTATAACTCAAATGCTAATTATTCCAACTTAAACTTAAATGATGATAAACCAAACTTAAATGTCGATAAAATAGATTAACAGTTATAGCAGTATTGGTATAAGTTAATGCATGAAAGAAAAAGAGAAACAACATCCACAACACATGACACAAAGATTTTGACATGGAAACCCGGTAAGGGGAAAAACCACGGTGGGAAACCTTACCCACAATCAGATGATACTCTTGTAGATAGTAAGTGTATACAAATGGGGTCTGCACATGCAGAAAGGCCAGCTGCCTAGAGCTCACTGCTCAATCACAAAATAGGAGTCACACTGACTACAATTGGATGGTTAAATCCAATACAATGTACTACTTGAAATAGCATCTACAATGTTGGATTCAGTACCGGTTTAAGCTCAGAATATGAGTGCTAAAACACCTTCATAACCTTCCTTCAACCTTCAGATAATGTTTGCGTGATTCGCACAAGGATTTGCTTATTTTCACTCTTCAATATTAGCACCCACTCATAACATTTCCATACCATATCTCATAAATGAGATTTTACATTTATTTATACAAAACCTTAGACCATATCATAAGTTTGGCTTACTAAAGATATTACAATTAAATCAATTACAAATAATTCTTGATGTGATACAATATGTCAGGTTAATACAATATCCAATCAATAAACCATCTCCATAACGTGCCATGTTGATCTGGAATAGATAACATGTACCGGTCCATAACCTAGTCCTATATGTCGGTAAAGGCAAACATGTCAACCCGATTAGACCAATAAGAAAAACACCAAATCCAAACTTCCTTTCCATGTCTTCGACATAACCAAATGATCTCTAGATGATAACAAGTTATCATCACTACCGATGAACCATATAACCTGTTGGTGAACACATAATATGTCGGTGAACACATAATATGTCGGTGAACACAAAAATGTAGAGCTCCATGAAGACAAGTGTTGACATCAATGAAAAAATCAATGCAACTAAGATTGGAAGAAATCAACCTTGAATAGATTATTTGGACACTTTAATACATGTTAAAAAGTTGAAGCCAGAAAATAACAAAGAAATAATAAAGAAAGGAACATTGGCAAGAATGCAACAAATAAAATGTTTGTACTTGAGTGGTGCCTAGCAATGATGGAAAGCTTACCACATGAAATAGTTGCATCATCAAAACTAAAGAAGCTCTAATTAAGCTACCTACAACTAAACAAAGTGGAAATTACAAATTGTAGAGTTCAACATTTAAGCTACATCATTTTGAGCCATTGTGATATGTTAAAAACAATTACTTGGAGTAAATAAACTTGCAAGCCTAAACCAACTCTAGATCATTACTTTCTCCAACCTAGAGATGTTACTATTGGTATTATGGATGACTTAGTCATATGAAATCTTATCCATGCATTTTTTGACCCAACTACACCAAAGTATTCCAAAGACATAAGCTAAGATTCTAAGTGATATAATACTAGAAATATTTACAATGGTCAATGTCCAAAATTCTTAGTGTTAAGCTTATCAATTTTGAAATGTTGTGTCCATTTTTATTTTTCTTAAATTAAAGATATTTCCTAACCTAATCAATTTATAACTAAACTTGGCTAAATAGCATGTTATTTACCTTGTTGGCAATTGACACCTATTTGGCTTAGTTGTGTTGTTATTGATGCCAACACACACCATTTTAGGTTGATCACTTAACCGATACTCACTAGTATTCATTGTTTGGCAACTGACATTCAATCATCCGACACACAAGGAACTGACACTGGCAGGAAAGGGAAACCGGAAATCTAGGAACCAGTATATGAGGCCAACAAAGGAGATTGATCTCGCAGGTCTGCACGGCAATGATTAAAGGCATTGGTCTTGAAGTTTAATGAATTTATTTTTTCTTAGGCCGGCATGTAAATAAATTGTAATATATTTGTAAGCCAACATAAGGCATTTATGTTTGTGTTTGGGAAGGGTATTTAAGTTAGTTTGGTAATGAATAAGGATGCATAAGAAGGTAATGGAATACAATGTTCTATGAGCAATATTGATCAACAGAATGTGAATGTAATATTCTATAGTTGGTCTTGGATTTTGGTTTAGAGGTTTGGGAAGCGAAGAAAGATACGGGTAAGGAAGGACACAATGTAAACCGATACAAACTATGCTTTAACTGGAACTCATCCAACATAGCAGATGCACTCTTAGAGTTCAAAATTTTGTTTGTAACTCCATATGTAGTGTTTGTAGTCAGTGAGGCTCCTTTTGTGATGAGCAGTGTGCTCTAGGATGTTGGCCTTCCTGCATGTGCAGGCCCCTATTGTAATATTTATTCGTTTGGCCAGTGGATAGATATTGTGGATCTCTAATCCCACCGTGGTTTTTCCTCTTTGAGGTTTTCCACATATAAATCTTTGTGTTATGGTGTATGCTCTTGTGGTTGCTTCATTTCTATTTGGTGTTATATTCTTTCATGTTTATCGGTTACTAAATTGCATTGTTAATAAGGTTAAAATTGATTATACTGACAGAACACTGATTCATCCCCCCCTCTCAGTGTTCTTGGATTCCAACACACCTACCACTATTCGTATATATGACCCATCAATTTGCACCATATTGTATCAAGAAAATTAAAAAAATTAAATAGTTGCCAAGATAAGGCATGGAAAGATTCATTAGCTAATGTTTTATAAGCTTATGTGATGATATAGAATGTTGGAAGATTCATTTTATATTTACAACTAAACTTAGCTAAATAGCATGTTATTCACCTACCACTGTTTGTATATATATGACCCATCAATTTGCACCATATAGTATCAAGAAAAATAAAAAAATTAAATAGTTGCCAAGACAAGGCATGGAAAGATTCATTAGCTAATGTTTTATAAGCTTGTGATGGTATAGAATGTTGGAAGATCCATTTTATTCAATTTAGAGGACAATGAAACATTACAATAAGAGTGTCTTTAGCTTTGTTGCTGAGGCAAGTGTGATCCTATATTATAATAATGGTGTTCTTAATTAGTTTGTTAATTATTGTATTAGAAGAGTCTTTTACATTATAGAAGATTTTCACATTCACGTTGAATAAATTTTTGCATAGGTAGAGTTAAGGATATAACTTTCCCACTGCTTTTGCATGTCATTCATTTTCATACATTTAAAAATTGGTTTTGTGTTGCCTTGCAATCATTTAAAAGGTACTTAAGGGAATAAAAATATTCTTAGTTGGAAGATATATAGCTAATAGGCTATAGTATGGATGGCTATAATGGTACTCTAAATTTTTGGTAGTTGGATTGGCCAAGAAATATAAATGCATGGAGACATGAATATTGTGCCTCCTGAATCCCTTGGTCCATCCCCTTACTTTGGGCCCTTAATTGAACCTCTTTAAGTCCACTAAATCTGTCATCTTATTCCAAATTAAATCTGCATTTAAAATAAAAAATGGAATATGCATCAATCTCATTTTTCAATTGAAAATTTTCAATGCATAGTTGTTGCTCTTGAGACTCACTTCTGCAATAAAAGCTAGCTGTAAATGGTTGATAAATACAAATTTTCTCATTTCTTTTGTAATTGCCATGTTCTCCAATTGAAGCATCTGATTATTTATTTTCTCTAACTAAACCCTATATCCATACATATTTATTGAAGCTTGGATTTTTTTCATTGCTTTGTGCATTGCAGGGTACTTGTAGTACCCCTCCTCAATCAAACTCTTTTTCTATTTATGTTTGACTTCAGTTGAATGTTTAGTGGAGAATTATTGTATTTTGATTTAGATTATATGCAATATTATTTCATGCTTTATCTAGATGTGTGGTGTATTCTTTCATGCAGTATCTTAGTGCTTATGATTAATGTTGTTTTATGGATCATTATCATGGACTGACACTCTTACCTTATATGTGCGATGCATTATTTATATGTTGCATGTTTGCATGTGTATGGGATGCGAGGGGATGATTTTCCTTCACTCACTCTGGTGAGATAGGGAACACCATGATTCTCCTTCATCGATGTGTGTGTGACATGTCTGTTTATATATATATATATATATATATATATATATATATATATATATATATATATATATATATATATATATATATATATATATATATATATATATATATATATATATGCACGTGTGGATTCTTTGGTATAGGACATTGCAAGTACTAGTATCGGGTAGGTACGGGGTATCGACTCCACCTGAATTCACAAGTCTGAGCGTATATTATATCTCCAATGGGAGTGGAGGAGATAGTTGTTGGACCCTAACTTGACCCGCAATTACACTCATGTGAGTGTTGTCGGTTGGTTGTCTTTCCCGTCTGGCTGGTATGCGAGTCATAGTACTGTAGTTTGGTTTTTTATAAGTCGTAATTCGATCATCCTTCGTTGTGCGTGTTTCCGTTTATTTAAATGGTTATTTAATTGAGTAGATGATGCTATTTTTATGTTAGCATAATTAGTTAATTAATATGCCCTTGAGATAATTGATTTAATTAAACTAATGAGTTGCTAGCATTAAACGGTTAAATTGGCTTATTTCATTATGAATAGTTATATCATTACATTGTGAAAAGGAAATAAGTATTTGCCTTGCCATTTAAATGTTAAATGCTTATGTTGAAAGAAAGCATTATGGAAAATAGAAAATATAAATGAAATCTTTTCTTTTTACCTTTCCATTTGACTTTTGTATTTTATTTGTTAGAAAAGAATTGTTTTTGGAAAAAGGGTAAATTTGATTGCTTATTACTTTTTTATAATTTAATCTAATTGGATGGAAAAAAATTTAACCTAGAAGTTTAGGTTGAAATTATTTTTCCCATATATTCTTGGAAATTCACAGAAATAGGAGGCAAAAAATTTGAAAGAGAAATTTGGAAAACCATTCTGAAAGAGGAGCTGGAATTTGATTTGGTTTGCAAGGACTGGGATTCTTCCATCATTTTGCTTGCTAGTTTTCTTCAAGGTTGGATAATCTCTTCTTGTTTGAAATTTAAATTTGAATATTCCAGGTGCTTCCTATGTGTTAAAAAATGCAACTCTTTGTAGATTCTTGTGGAATGATTGGAATAGAAGAAAGAGTGCCTGCTATTGTTGATTTTGTGAAACTTATATCATATGTTTGCTTATAGGAAAGAAATGGTTTATTTCTCTATTTGTTGTATGTTTTTGTTCTTGAAAATCAACTTCTTGAATTACCTCTTCTATTGGGAATAGAAAGATTTAGATTTAGATTGTTGTGTTCTTTCTAGTGTCTAATTGCCCAAGATTTGGGGTTTATGTTGGCAAAAATTGGTTATTGCCTTTTGCTAGATGCAAGTAATTCTTCCTGTGTATGGAAGTAAGGAATTTATCTTAACCCTTCTCCTACCTGTTGAATCTTTCTATTGTTGCCTAAATCATTATTTATTGAGTTCTTGTGTGATTTTATTTCACCATTTACCTTATTGGTAAATATCCCTTTGTATTCTGGTTTTTGGTACTCTGTGTGTGTGCCCGTGAAATAAACAGGGGAAGAACTGAGCTCTTGTTTTATCGATTTTATAGGCTTAGAAAGTATGAATTTATTTTATTAAGTCAACCTTACCTTACCCTGTGGTAGGATAGCCCCACCATGCGGGCTAGTAGTGTGTGCTACCCATAGGTAGCAGTACTACCGGTCAGTAGTACTACTATGTGGTAGCAATACTATTGGTCGGTAGTACTGCTATGCAGTAGTAGTACTACCAGTCAGTAGGACTGCTACCAGTTGGTAGCAGTGCTACCGATGGTAGCAGCACTACTGGTCGGTAGGCCTTCTACCAGGCAACAGCAGTACTATCGACAAGTAGTGCCCACTGCCTCGGTAGCAGCACTACCGCAGGTAGGCCTTGGCCCCCACGTGACCTTGTACCCTTTCTGGTATAACTTTTTATGTGCCGTGATTTTAGTTTGTATAAATTGAAATATTTTTAAAGTTGGTTTTTAATGTTAAATAAAAATAGTAATTTTCAAAGTGATTTTTATTGTGTGGCTTAATAAATTTATTTATGGAAATCAAGGCATGAATTTGTAATTCAAATTGGTAAATTTGGATATATTCTAGAAATGGATTAAAATGCCTATTGGGAATTCATGTTTTATTCGGTTCAATATTTAATGTAGATTTTATTCTTGATGGAATATTGATTTGAAAATTGAATTGATGTGAATGTCATAAAAGAGTGTTTTATTTAATTTTCAATCAATGAAGATGCAAGTGCTTATGATGTTGAGTTTCTCAAAGATTGTCTGAGTGCGAACTTAGTGAAATTAGCTTTCCTTGCAAAGAGTTATAATTGAGTTACTTCCAGTCGGTGGTTCAGTCATCCTATGGTGGCGTATTTGGTACCCTTGACCAGGTGATATATGATGACTTCATTGTCTTAACCATGTAGTGTCTTTGCCTTATGGTTAACCAAGAGTCAGTACGTCCTTGTTTTGACCACTTGTTTTTGGATAGTGGTGTTATGGTTGTCTGCTTCGCCATAGGGTCTTCAAGAAGTGACCATGTTTCCTTAGTGTCCTTTGAGAGAGTGGCTTTTGAGTGGTGGCCGTGCCCAAAGTGGTTGGCAGGATAACCCATCGAAAGTCAGATAATAAGTGATAATCTAATTAATTTATTAGGTGGGTAGTTCATAACATTAAATAAGATATTGTACCTCACGCACAGGTGAGTGCTTGTACATGACTCATAATGTAGTGAGAAGGCTTGGAATGGCAAACCGATCACCTTGTCTTCACAAAAGGCTGGTAGGGTCCGCATGAGACTTAGTTGCAGCCAAAAGTTGGGGAAAGGTTACCAGGATAAACCCAGGATGGGGGTCGGGACCTATGGAGGCGGACCATGGTAACCATCATAAGCTATGCGATGACACTCTCTCTTTAGGTTCACTTGTGTATTTGTGATGTTGAGTCACCTGGAATACTGTAGAGTCGTATTGTGTTGTCATGGAGTCATATTGTTCTCTCGGCCATGTCATGCTTTTGCTTGCTTGAGGGTCCTCTGCTATCTCCTATCTTGGTGGGGTGATTTCTAGTTTGAGATCACATGGTCGGGTGGTAGTGCCACTTCCCATCGAATGTTCTTATTTGTACCTTCATGCAAGGATTGGCTTCACAGGTGTTCCTATGGTTCCTGGCTCATGTTTTATCTCATGTTTGGAGATAATTGTTATTTGGAGACCTATGTGGTCAATTGTATCAATGAACTTTTGTAACATTGTATTTGGTTGAGTTGTATCTTTATATGTATATTGAGAGCCATGTAATCCTAAGTTTGGGATGTTTTATATCAGCTTTCTTTATGATTGTGTAAATGCTTATTGAAGAGAAATTATATTGTATCCTTTCAATTTTTCAATGGTGTAATCTTTTATTGCATATGGCTTAATATGTTCTATGAGTTTTGATGGATTATTGGATTAATCTTAATTGTGGAATTTAACTTTTGATTTTATTCTTCGTTGGTAACCCTTAAGGAATTCTGGAGTAAGTCTTCTGCTTGTGTTATTATTGTGCAAACGTTGTTATGATTAATATGAAAAACAGTTTTTAAGGACCCGAAACCTTTAACATAGGAGCATAAAATAGTTCATCTAAAAGCATCCAGACCTGCTAGAAACAACTTACAAAACGACTGGCAAAAAGGCCAGTTAACCAAATGGACAACAAAAGAAAAGAACAACAAAGAGGAACAATTATTAATGCACTTAATATGTTTATACTTTAAAAAAAATAAAAATGTTTCACCATTGTTGTGGGTCTTCCTTTGGGGTTCCTTGCGGGGCATTACAGTACTGTTGCAAATAAATTATATCTAGCTCTATTTTTTGTGAGCAATTTATTATTGCATATATTTTGTTGTTTGTAGCAGTAAGATGGTAATCATCAACATGTGTGTAGTAATGGTATAAAATTGCATATTTGAATAATTCCCACATTTGTCTATAAATCTACCTTTCAAGAATTTGAAACATAACAAGAAGGAAACATTTATTGAAATGGTGTTTTGAGGTCAATCTCATTGCTGGTTATTTTAGAGGATTTAAATTTGATGGCTTTAATTTACACATTTTAATAGTTTATTTAATGTTAACTTATTTTGAAAAATAATTCCATTATTTTCAATACAAATCTAAAATTATAATCATCCTTAAAATTAAAAAAATAGTATTTATTTTTCTCCTGCCCCTATTAAACCCTATTATAATTGCAAAAGTTTAGGTCGCATGCCACAAGCTATTTTTTTATTTATCTCTTTTGTGAACTTCATTTGATATTTTTTTAAGTGAAATAATATTTGAGAATTTTTAATTATATCTCCATCTATAAGATGTGCTTATGTCAATAATTTAATTTTACATAGAAAATTTTGTGAATACAATTATTATATCTTTTGTGCTTGAATACAAGTGTACTCTCTAACATATTAACTTACTTATATTTTTCTATTGGTGTAACCCTTGCATGTCTTTTCCATGCAAGTGCTAGTTCTATTGAAGTTATTTGTTAAATATTTTTTATGACAATTTTATTTTCATAATAGCATATCTAATTAAATTTTTTATTTTGTAGATTGATGGGAATTTTTAGCTCATAGTTGATCCATATCAAATTCCTGAACGATAAGTTTCCATAGTTTATTTTTCATTGCTTTTTCTACAATTGCATTGCTTCCAAAAAAAATCCTATTCACCACAGTGTTGTCAACTTATAATCTCTATTAATAAGTACTTGCCTTAAACGTAGGAAAATTGTAGGAAATGAGTTAATGGGTTTGGCTTTATAATCTCTAAGTATGCAATATGTAATCTCTAATTAAGTTATATTTGGCTTTGAATACTTTGAAACTGACTTCATATAATGCCACTACAGACACAGGTGGACTAGAGGATATGAGGCTCACTTGTGGGACAACATTTGCAAGAGATAGGGCTAGACCAGAAAGGGTCAAAAAGGTTAGATAATGATATCTTGTACTATTTGTTTAATTATTGATAGGTGGATGATGTGTGTCTTACATTTGAAATTGTTTGTTTAATTAGTAGAACATGTCCCCTAAATGATCTCTCCTAGGATTGTTTTCATGAGTCCTAGTACTATCTTTTCTTCATTGTTTTCTCTTTCATTATTTTGCATCAAGTCCTTCTGTTGTTTGGACTGCTCTCAAGCTTATTTATCATCATATTCATACTATTAAATAGCTACCATTATACCTCTGTCTTTATACTTTCTGATTGATGAATAGCCTTTTAAGTCGTTAAACCCTCATCATGGATATTGATATTTCAATATGCTTGTAACCTTGCATAATTTGAACAAGAAAGGGCTTTTCCTTGTATCTTTGAGACCACTGTATCTCTTTTACTGTGCATTGCCTTCGTGAAGAGTTTGTATACTTCTCTAATGACACTATGATGCCCCTATCCTAAGGTCTACAAAAACATATATGTCTTCTCTTTTTGCACCGTACATGTTAATATGCATAGTTTGAATGCACTATTACTATGTAATGGTTATCTTCTTTGATTGATATTCAATATATATTCCTTTGTGACTGTTTACTGGCTAATTGAAGACATCCAATGTTTCTTTGGGACTGTTATACGCTCTTGTGACTGCAACAAATTTATCTTGCTCTTAGTTGTGACCAATGTATTATGGATTATTTCTCTTCAAATCTTCATAACCCTACCATTTTACTGAGACTATGTGACGGCAAATGATACCATTTGGTGTCCATTAGCTATGAAAAAACTTTTTCCACTATTCTTCTGATTTGTAAGGCTTTGACAATGGACTGCTCTTAGACTGGGATTTGATTGATCGCTGCCCTTACCAGTAATAGGACTGCCTTTCTTGTGTTGAGCTTGTAGCTGCTAGGGTTTGTTTTCAAAGCCTAAGGGCTATGAGTCATGCTATTTTGATTATGGCATCTTTCTCATGTTCTGAGTCTTCACCCATTTCTGAGACTTTGTAATCCTTTCTTGAGCTCATTGTTATCTAGTCTTTTGAAGGTGTTATAGGTATGTGATCCTCTTGATGATGATGACTGCTAATATTGGATCCATATCCCTCTCTATGGCTATGACAATCCTTGAGTTGCACGCTAGGACTACTCTTTTAGGGTTTGGCAGGGGTTATAAACTGTAGAATTGCAGGGCTAGTGATTGTTATATCATTTTGACAGTGATTGGGCCTTGTGCTTGCTGAACAGTCATTGCTATGATCTTGAAAACCCCTTTGTTCTCTCTAAATCTGCATTTTTTGAGAGTTCTTTAAAGACTATGACTGCTCCAAGGAATCACTTACCCATATCACATCTTTGGCACAAAAACTATCCATATCTTTTTGAAGGCGTGAGACTATCTTCTCTTTTTAATCTTGTAAGATTTTAATAGCCATCAATTCTTTTCTAAGGGCTAATTTTGTGTCTCTCAGAGGTGTGAGCACTGTCTCCTAAGAAGCTATGATTGTTTCTTCTTTTATGGATGAATAGCTGTTGTCTGCAACATTGTCTTTCAAATTATTAATGGTTGTTAAAGAATAACCCTATGCAATTAATGACTGAGACTGTCTTTTGTTTAATAAATGCATTGTAACCTTAACGATTTACTGACGACCTTCTTTGTACCAAGGAATTGATCCCTATGATGTTGAAGTGGACTCTCTTGACCTTCACTAATTCTTAAGGTCATTGTGATTTGTTGTCTTGGCTGATAGTTGTTAACACTGCAACTTCTTGTTAATGCTTCATCACTATCTTGTGTGACTATGTTTGAAGGCATTTCTGACCATTATATGATTGTAATTTCTCTATATGGGACTGCATCTGGAACTCTTCTGGATCTTTGTTCTTCTTTTAAAGAGGATTGTGTCTTGAATGTCTTGACCTCCAATGTTGATCATTATGATATCTTCACTTTGAATAATGTTATTTGGATGCCCTTTACTGTCATAAAGCGTCTTTTCCCTGGCCCCTTTGGCATCATGGAATGGTCTCATGTATCTTACCTTTCATAACCCTCAGTCTTTATGACTATGATCTTTGATCTAAACTCTTTGTATTTTCTTTCTATAACCCCAATATGATGATTGTTTCAAGGTTGCATTTGTTGTCATTAGGGGCTTCTACAGGTGATTATATCTATGAAGGTTTTACCTTGGCTTTGAATACATATTTTATCACTGTCAAACCTTCATCAAACTGCTCTCTTGTAGTTTTCAACAGCCAACCAAGATATATTTGATTGGAATGCAAGGCTCTTCTTGTATTCATAGCTCCTATCTTGATCTCCTTTTGAACTTAATAACAATCACATATGATAATTATCAATCATTACTTTTATAATTTTGAACTATCCCAATGATGCTTTGGGATTATTTTCTCTAGTTTTGCCACTGTTTTGATGGACCTTCCTGGACTATTATTGTGATAGTGAATGTTATGTCCCCACTGTTCATGCTGGCATACTTTGTAGCACTGCTACAAGGCTTAATGAATGACTACCTTTCCAAGCTTTGTTGTGTTCTTGGAGCTGTCAATCTACTATGACTCGGGCTAAACTCTTTCGTTAAATGGATGCATAGATTTCTCTTTCATTGCTTCACTGTATTTCCTGATAGTGCAGACCTCTGGGTTCTCTACGATATAAGACAACATCTCTTTGGTTGTGTAACTCAACATTGGATTGTTTCAGAGTTGTGATCTATTTCTCTGTGTTTCTTAATGATGACAATAATCATAGAACCCATGAATGGCAACACTGTGGCAACCTTATAGATTTGCACTTGGAGGCTATATATCATGATGACTATGCTTTACGCATTTCTCAAGATGAACAATGATCTTTGTTTCTGTTGTTCTTGTTTTGATGGCTGCTATCTATCTTTGGCACTGTCAGTACTTAGTGTCATTATCTCTTCTTTGGCTACATTTTTTGCATTGTAATCCCCTTCACATATTTTCTGCAACAAATCAATGAATCTCACTATTTTGTCATTGCTCCTAATTGCTTTTATTGTCTTGACGGCTATCCTAAGGCTGCCACTGTGAATTGTGACTGTAAATGAAAAAAATTTGGGCATGGCATTGTTCTTCATGTATTAAGCTGCGACTATGCTTTGTATTAGGCATGGCATTATCTCAAGAAGAACAGGCTAATAACTTTCAGATTTTACTACTTTATTATCCCAAATATCTATTTTGCAAAGCATATTCCTTTGTATACTAGCTTTGTGTATTGGTGAAGGCTGCTAATGTCACCGGTCTCAATCAATTATCAAACCCTTATTATTTTAGATCAATCATTCATTGATCCTTTTTCAATTATCATTCATCAATTTGATCTTTTTGTCATCTTTGACCAATTTGAAATTGGTCTTTGTCAATCAATTCCCAAAATATTTACTATATTGGACTTTGTCAAAATTCTTAAATACATTTTCACCTATATTAATGTGAATCATTCTTAGTGATCGTCATTTCACTTTAAACATACCACATATTATTGTTAAAAAATTTACACTTAATCTCACATTATCCTTTTCTTAGCTCTTTCTGACTTTTGGATATCCTTAATAATAAATTTAAGAAATATTAAGGAAGGATCCTTCTTATGCCTCATTCAATTTTATTTGTGGTCCAATGTCTTTTCCCCACCTTGCATTGATTCTCCATCATGGTCAAGCTTTTAAGTCCACTGTCATGGTGGCCTAGTTTGAATTTATTGTCCTTCACTATAGATCATGTGTTTTTTTGTCATATCTGAATAGTAACTTTCTATTGGTGGTTTCTACTAACTTCTTATCTGAATAGTAACTTTCTATTGGTGATTTCTACTAACTTCTTATAAATTGGGGTACACTAGCCACCTCATGTCAAAAATGTCTGGGTCTAAGATCTATGGTGGACCCTAAATTATCCCACACATCTGAATTGAGTGGTGCTTTGCAAGTCCTTAGTCAAATTTCACGTCCAAACGACTAGAGTTCCACATGCCTACTTTACAAGCAAAATTTTGACAGGAGATCATATGTCTCTAGTGCCCTTTGCAATGACTCTTCACTATCCTTCTGCCTACCTCTTCATATTCCTTTCTTGAAATTAGGGAAATAATATTAAAATGACTTTATTGATTTTTCCGTTGATCTCACCACTACAGTCACTTTAATACTTTATTAAATAATAAAATTAAGTTGTCATTATTTAATTGATTTCTAATGTCAAAATAAAGGGGACATTACATGTGACCTATTTTTTGGGCTTGCATGATGACTGATGAATTCTCAACTGTGCCCTCTTTAAATGCTCATCACTGAAATTGGATTTGAGCTTGTGAAAATGTCTTAAATGCTTTGTCACTATTCTTTTTAGACTATTTTTTTAACAAATTTAGTTTCTCTGCTAATTCTCTAAATCTAGGCTTTAAGCTCTGTCTTTGTCTAGGCTAGTCACTGCTCTTCTAATATGAATGCTACAAGAAGCTTTGTCTTTGTCTAGGATAGTCACTGCTTTTCTAATTTGAATGCTACAAGAAGCTCTGTATCTCTTCTCATATACCCTTTATTCACAATCATTGATGCATGCCTTCACAAATCATTGTTCATAATGGTCATGACCAGTACCTCTTGTAGCCTTTTTATTATGCTTTCACTGTCATGAGGTTGTATTTGGGTTGTTATGCTGAGAATGTCATATATTCATTATTCAGTGCTCTCACTATCCTTGGAGCATGGGTAGACTGTTCACTTTTAATAGTCATCGCTTTTCGCTAGGCTTCTCTGAGTTGTTATTTTACTGATCAAAACATTCGGACTGTACTTAACTTATTGGAAAGAATACTGTCACAATGTTATTCCTTTGAATACACTACTTTCTTGTTATTTGATATTGATATTGTCTTCTTTGGCTTCTTTTTTGTCTCCAAAAACTTCTTATGACTGATATGGAGCCATATCATTGTGTTGATTGTAATTTTCTTTTTGATGGAACTCCCATAGCATGCCTTTGAAACATTGTTTCTCTTTGCTATATAGTAGACCTTTTTACTCACTGTCAATGATAACTTCTTTGTACTTTATCTTTTGCTTCTTGAATTTTTCTGCAATTCCATAAAGACCTTTTCTCTATCCTCATGAGATCTTTATCTTCTATATTCAATTTGACAAATCTGAAACTAGATCATGCCTGAAGAGTTTGATATTCATGTTCCTCTTAAAGGCCTCTTCTCATTTTCTAATAGCCCTTGCATCTTTGTCGGTTGTCCTTATCCCGTCTAATGGATTATAGAATGGAAGTCTCTATTGCTACTACTACAGTACAAGGTCCATGAAAATAATCATAAGACCCTTGTGTATATATTGTATGCTATTGTAATTGATTGTTGTGTTATGATCTGAATTTGCTTCTTCAAAGACTAGACTACTCTCTATCACTATCTCATATATCCTTAAATGGGTGTCCGGGCAAATTAGATCACTTGAGTAATAGATAGTGTGTCTCAAAACTCCATATTATTTGTTGTTATCTCCTCTTTGAGACTATAATGAGGCTGGTGTCTCTTATTGTATTTCTAATTACCATGTTGGTGCATACCTGTGTATTTTGTGTTGTCATATCATTATACCTCTTAGAATGACTTATGTTATTGGATTTATTCATCATTCTCTATCTTGAGGTCGGCATTCTTGAATTATAAGCTCATCCTATCTTGGGACTGCTATTATTGTTGTATGACTGCTACAAAATCGAGGACCAGACTTGTCATTTGTGTAAATGAGAATCTTTCATATAACCTATTGTTACTCTTTCCTAGACTCTGGCCAACTCTTCTCATTGTATCCTTTAGGTTCGCAAGCTTTATGATCTCCTTATGTCAACATTTGTGAGAGTCTTAACAATAATGGCTGCCCCTTTTTGCCTTTGCAAATTGTGAGGGTGTGATTGTCCTCTTTGTGGACTAGTTACCATACTTTATCCCTGTCATTAAAAAAATATGTGGCCTTTCATAGAAAAAGTAAACAAAACCCTTCTCTCATTGAGATGCATATTCATTGTTGTCTTGTAGATATTTTAGCTGAGTGTAGAGTTGTTCATTGGTCATTGAAATCCTCTCTTGTAGATATTTTAGATAGTGATGTGATGTCCTTAAACATTGATTCTTTGTTATCAAATACTTGATTTTGTATTTTGTAAAAATGTATGTTTATAGGCTAACATAGGATACATGGTATAATTATTGTTTAAAGGGTGCTAGCTCAAATGGAAGAGCACCTGCTTTACAAGCAGGAGGATGGTGGTTCGATTCCATCGTACCCTAATATGACTAAATATATGACTAGTTGACAACAATGTAATGATTAAAATGACTAAATATACTACCAATTGACAACAATTAATGACTAAATAAATGACCAAGTAACAACAATCAATGACTAAATTAACCACTAAATCAATGACCAAATCAATGACTAAATCAATGATTAAATAAATGACTAGTCAACATCAATCAATGACTAAATTAACGACTAAATAAATGACTAAATAAATGACTAGATCAATAACCAAATTAATCACTAAATCAATGACCAAATAAATGACCAAATTGATCGATCAAAACAACCAATAAATGACTAAAATAGTTTATTCATAAATTTGGTCCTCTGATTAATGACTAGCAATAAACTACTAATGGTCACGTGATCAAATTTAGTCATTTATATGCAATTTTTGATAGTTTTTTAGTCATATATTGTTGTTTTTGTACTAGTGCATCACCTATCTCTATCTCTAATCAACTAACTATTCTTCTATCTCACATTCTTCTTCATTTGAGAGATCATTCATACCTTTAATGCATAAACAATCTCTCGAGGGGATATTACACCCTAAGCATCACCGGGGCATACTGGGGCATAAATTTTTCATTTTCTTTGAAACAAGGTCGTTTCGACATTGTCTCAAAGAGGGGAAAATGTAGACACCTAAAAATGTCTCATTGATCATGTACTAATTATTCTTTTAATTGATTAAATAATAATTCAATTATTTAATTAAGTTAATTAATCTTATTCTTCTAATTTCATATTTCCTCATAATCTTACTAATTATTCTATTTTCAATTCTATCACCATTTAATCATTTAAACCATTTTCTAATGATTAATTAAATATTTATTATTTAATTAATTGTGATTTTAATCTTTCTATTTAAATAATCTTTGTTATTTAAATAAATTCATTCTCAATTTCTATTTCTAATCAATTAATCATTAACCCTTTTCTAAATATTAATTAAATATTTATTATTTAATTAATTATGATTTCAATCCTTTAATTTAAATAATTTATATTATTTAAATAAATTTAATTTCTAAATAAATAAATAGTTTTTTTAAATCATTTCACTAGCTAATTAATTCTTCAATTCCAAATTCCCAAATTCTAATTTCATTTAATTTCTTATTCTTCTAATTTCATTATTTCTCCAAATTCAAATTTAAATTCTTCTAATTCTTCTAATTTCAAATACATGTGCATGATTTCAAAAATCAAATTGAAAATCAAAATAAGGTTCTAAATATATTCAAATAATAAATTGAATTAAATCTCATGCAAAGATTAAATTGAAAATCAAAGTCAAAGTGAAAGCACATGCTAAACTAATTAATTCAATTAATTTAATTATCTTTTCAATCTCTATTTCTATCGTCCACTTTGTTTTTTTTCCAAAAAGTTTTCAATTAGTTAATTATTCTATCTATTTTAATTGATTATTTCAATTAATTGATTAATTACATCATTTCTTTAATTTCCTCCAGTCATTCTTTTTCTATCTTCTAATTAGCTTTTTTCTAAATAAAGCTTTCAATCAATTATCCTCCAATCATTCTTTTTCATTCTTTCAATCAACTTTTTTCTCAACTAGTTAACTCAATTAACTATTCAATCAATTCCATTCCACCTCCAAATCAACAGTTCAACTATCAATTAGCATGTGACCTCACCTGAGTTCCACCTCTTGATCAATTTGTTCCACCTCTCAATCAATCTCACCCCAAAATATATAAATTGAGCATTCAATTCTCCATTTTCAACAATCACAATGAATCACGAACTTTGAGTCTTTGTGTCAATTGTAGGTTGTCAGCATAATATATAAGAGCCATCATACCACGAAGAAGAGAAGAACAATGGAAGCCATATGCAGTCATGGAATAGGCAGTCTTAATTGAATATTTTATATTCCTATTACTTTTCTTTGCATTATTCATTGGTTTATTTTGGATTCTTTGGTTAGATAGGGATTCATGATTTCCCTTTGATTCTAAGTGAACAATGATAAACTTTACATATGACAACACCATCAAAATTAAATTTGATCTGTAGACACCTAAAAGTTGCACCTGAATTAAGTGAATTTTATTCATTTAATTATTCTTAATTCTTCGAATTAATTAAATTAAGATTTAACAAATATCCATATTCTTCTAATCGCCTATTAATTAAATAAAGATTTAACTAATATAACCTTCTTCTATGTAAGCCATTTAATTAAATACCCCCCCCTCTAGCCCTTTTAGTTAAATTCACATTTAATTAAAAATATCAATTTATCCCCTTTCCCATTTTAATTAAATCTACATTTAATTAAAATCTCCTTTGCATTTAAATAAATCTAAATTTATTTAAAAATCCCCCCACTTTCAAAATCCTACAAATGCAAATTGCATCCCCTATTTGGCTAAAATAAATCTTTTATTTACCAAAAATTGCCTATTTTCTCTCACCCACTTGCATTTTCCTACATCTCCCACTTGCCTCCTAAACCCCTTCTAGATTCTTCTAATCACTTCTAATTTAGCCTAATTCATCTCCTAAATATTGTCACATCCCTAAGCAAAGGGAAGTCACTTCTCAAAACCCTCAAAGTCTTTGAAAACCATTAAAGGCTTTATGTCCTCAACAAGTTAACCCTCAAAGTCTTCCAAACCATTAAAGGCTCTTACATAACCATTAATGGTTAAACTCAACATTCTTGCATGATTAGAGACTTTCTCTCTAACTGAACCCTCATCTAACTCAAGGGTCTCATCAAGCATTCATGGCTTTAACCTTGGTTATCCCTTTAACCTTTGCACAAGAGTTTATCCCTTGGATAAAATCTTTATCCAATGGATAACCCTAACCTTAACCCTTACCTCCTAAGCTAACCTTCATGTCTTTCAAGTATTTAATGCTTCTTACATCTCCTCAAGCAGTCTCTTGTTGACAATTGTCACCATTTCATTGGTGAGAATTGTAAACATGGATTGATAACTTTCAATCCTGGCCCTTGTTAAGATTATCCAATCTTGACCATCCATTGCCCTATTTTTTCTATAAATAGAGCTCTTATTCTCTCATTTTGAGATATCCAAGTTTCATGCATCTAATCTATAGTCATTTTACTAAGCATTTAGCCTCTCTTTGATAAAATCATCTTAATATCATTTTAGAAGTAATTTTAAATATCATAGCATATCCATGTTAGACTAGTGTATCATGCTTGGATAAGCTCACTAATCTTTATCATAGCATCATCTTTTATGCTAGTTTAAATCATCATAGATTCAATATCATATATATCTAGGAATGCATTCATGCTAAATTAATCAAACATCACTCATTCTTGGAGTTGTCATTTCTAAGTTACTTTGCTCAGTGATCTAAGAGCAAAGACATTGACTTGAGGGATCCTGTGAGATAGAGAACAATGGAACATCCCTTGAGAAGTTGAGATATTCAATATAGCTCCATAACTTGCACCAAGGGTCCCATTGATGTGTGGATCTTTTGGAACCTGACTTTTGCATTTTTGAACCCCACCTTTCCCGCACATATTTCCGATGCCCATTGTGGGGCAAGACCCCATTAATCTTATCGTTTTTGATGCAGGAGCAATATTGCAAGAACGTGGAAAAGTTGGTTTAGCGCATTGGGACTTTTCTTTAGTGCGTAGAAACCTTTAGTTAGCGTTTTTGGTATACTATTTAGCGCATTAGACCTCTTCTCTAGCGCATTCAAACTTTTTGTTAATGCCTAATATTCTGGCTTTATTCTATATCATCATAAGCGCATTCGGCAAATAGAGTAGCGTATTCAGTAATTAGCTTAGCGCATAGAAGCCATTCTGTAGCACATCTGTGCAATAGTCTAGCACATAGCCCTGATAGAGGAACAGGCAAAACTATAACCAAAAAAAGAAAATTTTAGGCTTGTGAAGCCCACTCTCAGGATTTGATTGTTTCTGCTAATTGATTTTGTGCAGGATCTAACCTTTTTGTGCAGGAGCAATAGGAGTTAGTTTAAGTTTTTTTCTTTGCTTTCTTTCAAAAGTTAGTTAAAAAGAACTCACCCTCCTTTTTGCAAAAGCTTAAAATGAACCTCATGATTTCTTTGGAATGCTTAAAATGAACTTCATACTTTCTTTTCGTGTTTAAAACAAAACTTCATCTTTTCCTTCTTGCATGGTAAAAAGAACAACAAAGAAAAATTTTCATTCTTGCAAGTTAGGAAAACACTTCATTTGTGTTTAAAAACAACAACAAATTTACTTTTCAGTTAACAAAGGTAAAAATAAGTTCACCTTCCTTTGGTGCCTAGAAGGATTCATTTTAATTTATTGCAAAAATAAAAGAACCTCAG
Source organism: Cryptomeria japonica (assembly GCF_030272615.1). NCBI lineage: Eukaryota > Viridiplantae > Streptophyta > Pinopsida > Cupressales > Cupressaceae > Cryptomeria > Cryptomeria japonica. Next base: position 295,195,958 of record NC_081415.1, read on the forward strand.
CTTTATTTTGTGCAAGGCAAAAGGGAAAGTTTTCGCTTATCGAATTTAATTTTGTTGATCAAAATCACAATTTCTTTTGTTGACCAGGATTTCCAATTTTTAGATAAAAAATCATTGCTATACAAGGTTAAAAAGAACACCATGCTTTTTGGAGCAAAATCTCCAAGTAGAAGTTAGCAAATCATTACTTTGAAAGGTTAAAAAGAACACTTGTGTGCCCTATCTTGAAAGTGGAAGGTATATGCTCTCCCCTTAACTGGGTGACCAAAAAGCCAAACCACTCTTTCATGCTTTCTTCATTTCAAGCAATTAAATCCTTTAGTAGGCCTGCCCTCCTGAGTTGCTCTTAGAGTGCCATTTAAATGGCCGGTGAGAGGGGAACGACCTAAGTGGGAAACAACTTTATCGCCAAGTGTTCCAACCCACTCTAATCAAATGTGGAGGTTGACGAAAGTCCCCTTCAATGGTTTTGCTCAGCGATTAGCCTTCCCCCAGTATCTTTAAAGATATGTAAAGCCTTTTTTCTAAAGGTTGGGAAGACTCCTGAGGGAGTTTATCACTGAAGACCGAATGAAAGCCTGATTATAAACCTTAGAACTAGAAACTTTGAGCTGAGTCAGTATCCAAACATCTTCAATATCATAGTGCAAAGGTGGGAAAGAATCCGCCCCCAAGATCACTCACCATATATCTTCCAAGATAACTACTCAATTGTGAAGCAATTCACTTTGAGTTAATTTCTGGCAAAAGGCAAAAAAACGGGCGACCCCTAGGGGGTCACAAGGCTGTTTGAACTAACGGAGTATCGAGACTAGTGGGCTATGATATTGTTGATGACCCTTGAATAAAGAGTCTATCTGATTTGTCTTACTTGTTATCTAAACCTGTGAAAACATCAAGGATTTGAACACATCCTCACAAAACATACACTATTTGTCTAGCATAGGCAAAATTTGTTATCTCTTTTGTGTGTCGTATCTGCAATTTTTTTCTTCAGAAAATTATCCATAAAAAATACAAGTGTTAAAAATCCCAAAATAGCAGAAAACAAATAAAGCAAGGCAACTTAGCGCATAGGAGCAACTTCCTAGTGCGTATCAACCATTTTGTAGCGCATCTGCACTAAAACTTAGTGCTCTCAGCCTTCACTTTAGCAGCACTAAATGTGGAATTTGTGGTAGTGAAGCGATAGCGCATAACCTCTTCCTCATCCTTGTATAGCCAACTAAGGATGTCTTTCTCTTCTGATTCATTTGTTAGTGTGCCCAATTGGATAAATTTTCCATCAAACTTGGTGATGAGCTGTGTTGTTTGTTGTGTCAATGCAGAAGGTTGTCCATAAGATTTTGGTGATGTTGGCTATTTTGATAGACACATGGGTTCAAAAGAGTATTCTCCCATGCCTTGATCTTTGATTTTCATCTTTTGTTTGAAGTCCATGGATACAGACGCGAGCTTTTCTTGATGATTATCTAATGCTGAAGTGAAGGTTGAGAGGTTGATTGATTTGTTATATGCTAAAGTGAAGTGAAGGTTGAGAGGGTGATTGATTTGTTGGTATGGCCACTATCACTTCACTGCTACAAACTCCAGAGCAACAAAGTTGTGATGAGTTCTTGGTAGAGCAACCCTTTTCCCCAGTCTATGACAATTCTACATCCCACGTCATCTATGCCTTAACCGGTTTAGACTCCCCTCTATACAAGACAATCTATGAATATATTAAGACCAATACCCTACCACTCGACCTATCTTGTAACCAAAAACACAACTTTATCTGGCAAGCCACTTGTTATACCTTAACTGCTGACACACTTTACCATCGAGGTCTAGATGGTACTCTTCTTTGTTGCCTTGATCGTAATGAATCTGACTCTTCTTTACACGAGCTTCACGAGGGTATCTGTGGCATGCATTCAAGTGGTCCTACTCTCGCCAAAAAACTTTTGAGAACGGGATATTATTGGCCAACAATGGAGAAAGACTCTTATCAATTTGCAAAAAAATGTCATAAGTGCCAAATTCATGGCAATATTATCCATGCACAAGCACAAGAGTTGCAACCATTTACAACATCTTGGCCTTTCTGTCAGTGGAGACTTGATTTAGTAGGGAAAATCCATCCTTCCTCTTCAAATGGACACAAGTTCATTATCACTTCAACAAAGTATTTCACAAAATGGATTGAAGTAGTCCCAATGACCATAGTAACTAGAAAATAGATTGTGTCATTTATTCTCAATTATCTCATTTGCAGATATGTGATTCCAAGTTCCATCATCACAGACAACGGGAATCCCTTAAAAAATCAAGATGTGCGAGAACTATGTGATCAATTCAAAATCCAACATCGCTTCTCTACACTTTACTACCCACAAGGGAATGGTCAAGTGGAAGCATCAAACAAAACAATCTTGAAAATCCTCAAGAAAATAGTAAATGATGTGGGTAAGGATTGGCATGTACAACTCAATCCGGCACTATGGGCATACAGGACTAGCATTTGGACACCCACAGGGGCTACACCATATTCATTGGTATACGGATTAGAAGCAATTATACCTCTTGAGGTAGAAATTTCATCACTCAGAGTATCTTTGAAAGGCCTCATACCAGATGATGAATATCGGGTAAACAAATTACATGAACTAGAGCTTCTGGATGAAAAATGACAACATGCCTATGATCATCTCAAAGCATACCAATAGTGCATGTGCAGAAGCTACAACCACAGAGTCATCCCTAGGATTTTTAAAGTCAGTGATCTTGTACTCAAAGAAAATCCCAGAAATCAACAGGATCGAGAAAAGAAGGGGAAGTTTGAACCTAATTGGTTGGGTCCCTATGTCATCATATCATCCTACAGATCAGGTGCCTATCAGCTAACAACTTCAGAAGGAGACATGCTTGACAAAACAACCAACAACATTCATCTAAAGAAATTCTACACTTGAGTCGTCTAATGCATGGAAAAAGTGAAAAAAAATAAAAAATACAAGAAAATAAAAAACAAAACAAAAAAGTGCAATAAAAACAAGTGGTGAAAACTTGGCAACATGTGCTATTTGTGAGAGAATGACTCCTTTATCTATCAGTACTCATATATTTTACATCCATCCAAAGTCAAAGCTAATGGCCATCGCCAAACACTATTCACGTAGCATTATCCCGGACATACTTAGCGTAGTCACTGTCCTTGATTATCTAAAGATCAATTCATCATATCCCACCATGGCTTGGTTATCACTATGTATATCCACATCGATAGATATCTATAGCTAGGGGTAGCGTTCCTCTCAAGTTAACCATTCCAAATGACAAACAACAAGGATCACATCATGCTAAGGAAATCCTGTCAACAACTACTCATCGGGCTAGAAAACACGACCATTATCCAAATACAACTTTAACACACACATGATGGATGATTTTCTGAATTATAATTTTTTTACATCTAGCATAAAGTTTTGACTATTTTGAATCATTGGATCTCCTTAGTTTCTTGAAGATGCATCGAGCTAGAGAAGGCAATGGGGGAGTCTGATATTTTTTGGTTTTCTGTCTGTGAGATGATCACTTGTACGATGCAAATTTGTCTTGAGACATGATTGGAAACATATCATTGAAGACATTGTTCTACTTTGCGCATACAAATAGTTAACTCTTGTCTGTTTTACGCAAGCAACACTCAGGTAGTCTTGGTTCAATTATACCTCGATGCTTGTGTCATCTTGCAATATCAAAATCCATGTGCATTTCACTCAAGTCATTATGGTTCAATTATACCATTATGCTTGTATAAACTTCCAACATATCAAAAGCTCAATGATGACAAACCAAAACAGAGCAAAAACAAGTGACTAAACAGGAATGACAATGATAGAATGAAGGTGATCATTTAGTTGCATATCATCTTAAACTTACATTTAGTTGCATATCATTTTAATCTTGCATTTAGTTGCATATCATCTTAAAATCTTGCATTTATTTGCATACCATCTTAAAATATTGCATTTAGTTGCATATCATTTTAAAAATTGCATACATCTCACATCCTTATCATTATCATACATCTCATTTTCAATAAACATATCATATCATTATCATTATCATGAACATCTCACATCATACTTCTCATTTTCAAGATACATCTCATCATCATCATCTAGTTGCATTCATCATTGCATCCATCACATGCATATCTATTGCATCATCATGGAATCTTTCTTCACTTTCATATCTTCATCATCCATCCAACTATCATATATCATGTCTTATACAGGATGTATCTTTCCTAAAACTAGACATTTTGATCAGCTCTTATACAAGATATATCATTCCTAAAACCAAACATTTTGATTAGCTCTTATACTGGATATATCGTTCCTAAAACCAAACATTATGATTAGGTCTTATACAGGATATATCATTCCTGAAACCAAATGCTTCAATCATCTTTGTCTTATATAGGCGGTATCATTCCTGAAACCAGACACTTAGATCATCTTTGTCTTATACAGGTGGTGTCATTCCTGAAACCAGAAGTTTCGATCATCTTTGTCTTATACAAGAGGTGTCATACCTGAAACCAGATTTGATCTCAATCTGATCACTCTTAATCTCAATCCAATCAATCTAATCAATCTTATCAAACCCATGCATGTCGTCACTATCCACTCTTATATCTTTCCAATAGCATTCTTCTTCTTTCGAGAGATCATTCCTGCCTTTTGTGCATGAACGATCTCCCAAGGGGGCATTATCGTATCAAATCTCGACATCAATTTCATATCAGTTTCATATCGACATCAGTCTCATATCAAATTTTCATATCAAATCAATTCTTCATATCTGGGATATCATATCGACATTTCGACACACAACATCATATCGATCAAATTTTGACAACATATCCGACAATTTTTCTTTGAATCAACATGTGCACGCACGTTAACTCAAAGAGGGGCAAAATGTAGACACCTAAAAGTTGCACAATGAATTAAGTGAATTTTATTCATTTAATTATTCTTAATTCGTCCAATTAATTAAATTGAGATTTAATTAATATCCATATTCTTCTAATCGGCTATTAATTAAATAATTATTTAATTAATATACCCTTCTTCTATTTAAGACATTTAATTAAAAATATCAATTTATCCCCTTTCCCATTTTAATTAAATCTACATTTAATTAAAATATTCTTTGCATTTAAATAAATCTAAATTTATTTAAAAATCCCCCCACTTGCAAAATCCTACAAATGCAAGTTGCATCCCCTATTTGGCTAAAATAAATCTTTTATTTACCAAAAATTACCTATTTTTCCTCACCCACTTGCATTTTCCTACATCTCCCACTTGCCTCCTAGATCCCTTCTAGATTCTTCTAATCACTTCCAATTTAGCCTAATTCATCTCCTAAATATTGTCACATCCCTAAGAAAAGGGAAGTCACTTCTCAAAACCCTCAAAGTCTTTGAAAACCATTAAAGGCTTTATGTCCTCAACAAGTTAACCCTCAAAGTCTTCCAAACAATTAAATGCTCTTACATAACCATTAATGGTTAAACTCAACATTCTTGCATGATTAGAGACTTTCTCTCTAACTGAACCCTCATCTAACCCAAGGGTCTCATCAAGCATTCATGGCTTTAACCTTGGTTATCCCTTTAACCTTTGCACAAGAGATTATCCCTTTGATAAAAGCTTTATCCAATGGATAATCCTAACCTAACCTTAACCCTTACCTCCTAAGGTAACCTTCATGGCTTCTCAAGCATTTAATGCTTCTTACATCTCCTCTCAAGTAGTCTCTTGTTGACAATTGTCGTCATTTCATTGGTGAGAATTGTAAACATGGATTGATAACTTTCAATCCTGGCCCTTGTTAAGATTATCCAATCTTGACCATCCATTGCCCTATTTTTCCTATAAATAGATCTCTTATTCTCTCATTTTGAGATATACAAGTTTCATTCATCTAATCTATAGTCATTTTACTAAGCATTTAGCCTCTCTTTGATAAAATCATCTTAATAGCATTTTAGAAGTAATTTTAAATATCATAGCATATCCATGTTAGACTAGTGTATCATGCTAGGATAAGCTCACTAATATTTATCATAGCATCATCTTTTATGCTAGTTTAAATCATCATAGATTCAATATCATATATATCTAGAAATGCATTCATGCTAAATTAATCAAACATCACTCATTCTTGGAGTTGTCATTCCTAAGTCACTTTGCTCAGTGATCTGAGAGCAAAGGCATTGACTTGAGGGATCCTGTGAGATAGAGAACAATGGAACATCCCTTGGGAAGTTGAGCAATTCAATATAGGTCCATAACTTGCACCAAGAGTCCTATTAGTGTGTGGATCTTTTGGAACCTAACTTTTGAATTTCTGAACCCCACTTTTCCTGCACACATGATCCATCCTTCATTTGTGCTGGATGAAAATTTTGTAAACTGGGGAAGTTCACAAAAGTGTGGTTTCAACCACAATATGCAAGATTAAATCTCTCCTAATTATAAGGAAAGGCTCCCCCTTTTTCTTACTACTCTTTCTACTTAGAACACAAAATTAATCTATAAATTCTAATCTAAATTTGGGAATTACATCATCTTATTCTCTCTTTTAGAACAAATGTTATTCTTTTCTCTCTTTTTTCAGAAAAAAAAATTACAATTTGGAGAAGTAATGATTAATATGACTTTGAAGTTACTACAGAATAACTTCAAACATGCTAATGAACAATACAAATAAAGAGAAACAAAGTTTCCATAAAGGCACAAAGTCCTATGTTGCTTCTCCGAAATGAGAAAATAGTGGTCAAGAACAAAGTCTTACAACCACTACAATCCTATCAACCTTCTACAAATAACTTTTCTAACCCACGATATCTAATAAGGTAACAAGATGAAGCACACAGTATTCGTATTGATATCCAATTACAATTTTAACAATTTTGTTTGAAATAACAAAGTGAAACACAAAGTCTTCAAATAGCTATCTCTTGTACAAATTCTATTTCACAAATGTTAAATTGTAACACAAAGTTTACAAGACAAAATTCATTATACTCTTTAATACTATTTCGCCACAATTCTTTTATTTAATCAAAATAAGATTTTATCACAAGAATGACATACGAATACTCTCACCATAAACCACAATGTATTCAACACAAAGTTTGAATACCAAATATGTCTTCTTATTTGATCAAATTTACAAAATAACAATATGAACTCAAATTCTCACTTTTCTTTTTACTTCGGTAGAGTTTCATTGCATAAGATTAAAGATGCTAATTACAATGAGAAAACTCATATATATAGGTGAGGTGCAATGAGCTAATCTAGGAAAACTATGAATAAATCAAATAAGAGTCATATTTGACTTAGAACTCGTGCATATTCTAGATGTTAACATAAGAATAAAAAATGACACTTGAGGTGTCGAAATCTAACTGCAAAAATGCACCTAGAACTTTAGAAAATATGAAAACTGATGAGTGTCATCAGGCACTCCATTATGATCTTGCTTCATGAATTCTTTAAAATTTTGAAGAGTAATCTTCATCTGTTCTTCAACAGGTCTCTTGTTATGAATCGCGATGACTTTGACTCGTCTGATGGAATCTCCGAGGCTCACATAACACTTTTGTGCTTAGTCAAAAGAGAAGTGAAATTATCCAGATTAACTTGAATGTCTATTAACTTATCAAAGGAAGATATTAAGAAAATTTATTTATCTACTTCCTCTCCAATGAGAAAACTGAACTCTTTGATAATAACATCTTCATGAAGAGGCTTTTGGTTCTTGTTCAGTCCAACAATAGGAATAATAACTATAGTTAAAGTCTCAACCTGAAGTTTGGACATTCACTTTGTGAAGTTGCTATCTCCATAGCTGGAGTTCATTTGATTGTCAACCCAAGGACGTAATACTTGAAATGGGTCTGCACTATATATGCACTAATTTCCTGTGATAGCTACCTTGCATTACTGCAGCAACTAAAATCTATGCGGGAAAAGTAAGCAAGAATCAAAACAACCGAATGGCTAAAGGAAAAAATCTGCATTAACATAAATTTCACTCAAGAAATAATAAGTCCAAAGCTACCAAACATGAATTACTTTGTTTTCTTTGGCTGCAGGAACAGTCAATGGATTTGTTTCCAATGGCTGCAGGAATAGTCAATGCAAGGACGTCTACTATAGCGAAAGAAGAAAACTAAATTTAACAAAGGCACAGGAACAATCACCAAGTGGCCCCCCTTGGATGAATGCTTCCAGGCTTCCAAAATAACTCTAAGTGATCAGAATAACATATCTTTATTTATTGTTTCTCAAAAGTCGATACATTATTCAGATTGAAAAGAAACTCAAAACACTCTGTAACTTTATTTCTAAATCTTCTGATCTTTTTCCTTCTCTTTTCTTTCTAACCTTAGAAAAGAGACAAAGACACTTATTTAAAAGAAAACAATAACTTCCTACAATTAAGATCACGCCGATGAGAAGAGGCAGATAATATTCATGAAGGAGAATAGTCAAAGTTAAGCCACTAAAAACGTGGATCTAAACCAAACTACAACCAAAACATAGCATGGCGGTATTACAAGATTGATTTCAACTAGAGTTAGACATAAATGAGTCTTGTGCACCTACTTCTCCTCTTTCATTCCTTACGCTCATTACCATCTTCATTGATTTGAACTTTTAGTCGCCTCCTTGAATATCTCAAACTGCAATTGGCATGATAGGAGAACCTTCTTCGCAACATCTCATTTATTCCTGCAATTCAAAAGAGAGAACATACAAGAATACACATATCGATTTTAATTAATCATAACATCTATTAATTTCACACATGATATCACCTATGACAATCTGTATGGCAACATGAATAAATCGCATGGCTGTAGGAATAACTGGCAAAGACAAAACATGATTTAATGGGTTTAGTTAACATCTAAAATGCATATAGTCAAACTTTAATACATCATAACATCCCATCATATAAATCAAAACATGACAAAAACTTATGAGTTCTAGGAATAAAAGAAGCTAATATATCAGCTCATCATGCCCCCCAACTTAGTGTCTTGTTGATCCTCTAGTAAGAGGAAAGTTTCTGATTTGGGCACTAACTCTTAAGTCACCAATAGTTCCCTGACCTATCCCTCCTGAAGCCAAATTCCAATCAAATCCCTTCATCTTTTCTAGTCTGGCCCATCTGGCTTCTTCTATAGCCGCATCATAGGGTTTGTTTGAAATCCTGCATCCCAACAATGGCCACATGAGGATAGGGGGCTAGAAGATCAAGAGTCGCCAGTCATTGTTTTTCACCCTACCCAAATGGATGTATTTAGGGGCTCATTGTATAATTGCATGAAAATTTGGCAGTGAATGAGGTTCACCCTATTTCAAGTCCTCTGACAGATTATTCCAACTTTGAATCAGGTAGTCAATTGCAGTTCCAGTTTCATTCTTAATCAAGTGTTCATATGCTTGGAATATTTCTTCCCTCAATGGTAATACCTGACTCCTTACATCTGGCCTTGCTAATAGCTTCTACCAATCATAATAAAGAACCCTTGGGTCTTTGGCTTCAGTCCTAAGTGCCAATAGACAATCAAATTCAAGATTTTTATATGCTTTGGTCTGAGTTCCCATACTAATTTCATTTTGCACCCATGACATTAATTCTTTTATGTGGATATAACCGATGTATAACAAGGGATTCCACTCATTGTCAGAAGTCACAACATAGTTATGCAAGTAGAATTCACACAATAAATTTTTAATAGTTGCTGGAGAGGTCTGATAAGCATCATAAAATTCTTTCAGGGTGTCTAAAGAAGGGCTAAGGTCTCTAATAATGAGGTTTAGCTTAAAACTTAAATACTGCGCTTTTAGATGCAAAGCATAAAGTCTTGGCAGAGCCCTACATTGCATTAATTCAGGGACCATACTGGTAATTGTATCAATCTTAGCTTCCAATTCTTCAATCTTATCATCCCTCCTTTCAATTTCCCTCTGTTGCTTATCAGTAATTCCATGTAACCTAGCCCTCTCTATCTCCCACTGCCTATAAAATGTTAATGCAATAGACAAACTAGTGAGAGATGATGGAGATCTAATAGTTGTTACCTTAGGGTGTGGAATTTCTTCAACAAGTTCTTCAAATTGTTTTGCCACATATGCCAAACTTGAAAGTCTGTCAATGCCATGTTCTTCTTGGATTTTAACCTCTACTGGACTCCCACATTCCTCTTCTGATGTTTCAACTGAAATAACCTCTGTTGCATCACCTGTTGCACGAACTTTCTATGTACTACTCCGAGTCCTTCTTGCATATACCTTTGGAGTAGCTGCAGGAACGGTTTCTATGAGAGGCTTTGCTGCAGGAGTATTTCCCTTTGGCTTACATCTCTTGGCTATGGGAGAAACCTGCGTTGCTTGAGGCTGAACCATAGTTTCATCTTTTGTATTAATTGTTTCTAATTATTTCCCTTTTCTTTTTGAAGATGTCCCTCCTCTTTGGAAATAAGTGGAGGGTTGCACAATGTTTGTTTCCACCATCTCTTCCTCTATCACAGTCAAAGCTTCTTTGGCAATAGGAGGTTCATTTCCTACAGAAATTATAGGAGATGAGGGCTCTCCTATATCCTCCTCTTGAGTTGCTAATTCCTCTACAACAGGAGCATCTTCAAATACTCCCCATGCCATTTGAGAAACATCCCTAAGTGAACATTCTACCAACAATTTTATCAAACCATGATGACTTACAAAATGATTTCCATTCTTCCATGTTTCTTTGGCACTTATGGAAATAAGTTGGTATAGAAAATTTGGAACATTTACCCTTCGGCCATGCCATAAATGACTAAGCAATTTGAAATGGACTGAATGGAAATTTGAATACCTTCCAACACAAGTAATGTATTTCATTATATATAATTCCAACTATGGCCATTCTATTGGAAGAGATACTCGTCTGGCTCCCTACTTGTCCACCGTTAGAGGTCCATCTAAGGGGTGTGTAAATTCTTCTCTGGCACTTCTTGCATCCTTTGATTCAGGAAATGGTTCTCCTTCCTACAACAACCCAATAACTTCACCTATTCGATGTTTTGTAGCAATAACCATTAATCCTTTAACAAAATCTTCCCCTTGATTGAATGAATACATGAACTCAGAAGCAATTTCCTCACTATAATCTGTTATTTTCAGAAAGTAATCAACCCACCCATGTAGCTAGAAATAATGCTCACATAGGGCATCTTGTAGCAACGCATCATGGATTATTGGTTCATGGTGGATAGGATCTCCACCCATGACTATCTTAGCTCACAAAATAATTTTCACAGCTGAGAAGGAGGACCTGAAGTAATCTATAGACTGAAAATATTTGCTTGAAAATTCCTTCCTTACTTACTTCCAGTTTTGGCAGCAGAATTCATTACTTACTCATACCAAAGAATATCTCATTAAAAATAATGATGGTAGGCAATCAAATCAAGTTACTGAAAAGGATGGATAATTACTAATCTTGGAAATCAGACCATAAAATACCCCCCCACAACTTATTTTGGCACATGTCAACACATGCAGAAAGGATATAGGGAAGTGTACATGGATTTGAAATAGGCAATAATCACAGTAAAATAATAAATGCATAATTAATTAAAAAAAAAGATATGTACATACCTGCAGTCATGCGAATAAATGTTGCATGAAATAGTTAGCCAAAAGAATAGTGAAATGAAATGATGTGACATTAATGACATGATAGATAAAGAAATGAGGTGGGATGTGTTAGTTGGATGAGAGGGAGGGGTGAATCAGATAACCTCAATAATACTTACTCTAATCAGATTCAACCTCGGTAGCATTTACTTGATATGCAACTTATGACTGTAAATCATTCAAACTCATAAATAGATAAACATGAAACATTAAATCACATTTGACAACAAATTTAATATGGAAACCCTAATAGGGAAAAACCACTGTGGGAGTTCAGACCCACAAGAAAATATACTCTTCTAGAGTATGCTCGGTTAAAAGCAAATCCTGTTAAAGATTACATACACATTTCTAGATGTGACCTGGTCAAGGGATTTCCCTCAGATCTGTTAGAATCTTCACTTTGTTAGAAATGACCTTGTCAAAGGATTTCAAACACTCATTCAGAATGTTACCTTCCAAGAGGATTTACGAATAAGACTGTTAAGTCCACTCGGTTAAGAGATTTCCTGTCACTTACAAACATAAATAACAGTAATAAAATATATTTGCAACTTCACATCTAAAATGTTAAAGCAGATTGTATGTGCTCAATATGCTCAAGATAATCTTGTCATAAGACTTATCTTTCTCCTTGTTGGGCTTCTCAATCTGTTCTCCAATCAGATCTTCAATCTTCTATACTCGGTAATCACTTCTGTAGCATCACTATGCTTCAATTTGCCCCTTGAATAACTTATTACTCCCCTTTATTTTCACATTCTTTCTGTGTCACTTACCGACATCTTTATACTCATCAAAACATACTTTTTAAGATATGGCAACATCATCCTAAATCAAAAAATCAATTGCTTGACATCAATGACAAAATAATAATATTAAGACAGTAATCATCCTTTATCAATTATATCATTCATCTCCAACAACCTTCTCAATATCATCAACCATCAAACTTATTGTAATGCCAACAATATCCCAACTTATTGTAATGCCAACAATCTCCCCCTTTGGCATTGATGGCAATACCAACTTGATTTATTCCAATTTCTTTAATCTTCTCCTATTATCGTTGAGCTATGAACAATCATCTCCCCCTTTTACAACAATGCTAAAAGTAAGACTGATCCATAATTACTCCCCCTGTGAAGTAATTTCCTTGTAGTTCAAACATATACAAATGTATCTCGATCAAAGAAACTTGTCTTCATTCACTATTTCCTGCACAACTTTAGACATCCTTCTAAAGTGTGTAAATTAGCATCAACTTACAAATAGTATTCTTTGGAGTCATAGAATTGATGTTGTCACCGAACTCTGTAAGTGAGTGCTAGATAGGGGTAGGACCCCTAACTTACTTCTAAGATACTCAAAAGTGTCCCTTGGCAGTGGCTATGTGAAGATGTCTGCGATTTGTTCCTTTGTGCTAACATATTCCAACGCAACATTCTTTTCTTGAACTTCTTCTCTAAGATAATGATACTTTATAGAGATATGTTTTGTCTTAGAGTGCATTACTAGATTCTTTGAAATGTTAATAACACTTGTATTATCACAAAATATAGTTACTGGCCTAGCAACTGTCTCATTCATTCCTTCCAATAGTTGTTTGATCCATGCTATATTGGTACAATTCAATGCTGTAGCGACATATTCAGCTTCAGCTGTTGACTATGAAATGCATCCTTGTTTCTTGCTAAGCCAACTTACTAGTCTTTCTCCCAAAAAGAAAGCTCCACTGCTTGTGCTTTTCCTTTCATCAATATTTCCTACCCAATCAACATCAGTATATACTTTTAAGTCAAAATCATTCCTCTTTTCATATAGTAGACCATAATCTTCAGTGCCTCTCAAATATGTGCAAATTCTCTTGACTGTTGTCATACGAGTTTCTTTGGGATCTACAGAAAATCTTGCAACTATACCTACTGCATGTGCTATATTAGGCTTGTTGTGAACTACATATTGCAACTTTCCAATCATAGATCAGTAAATTGTCTCATCAACAGATGCAGATTCATCATTCTTTGATAGTTTACAATTAGTAGTCATAGGAGTACTTACAAGTTTAGAATCCTCCATTCAAAATTTCTTCAAGATTTCCTTTATATACTTGGATTGAGTAATAAAAATCCCATTTTTCATTTGCAGTATTTGTAAACCTATAAAATACTTTATCTCACCGATTAATGACATCTCCAATTCTTTGCACATTTCATTTCCAAAGTTCTTACATAAAGAATCATTTCCACAAAAAATAATATCATCAATAAATATGGTTGACATTAGTATTCCATTCTCATCATTCTTCATATACATGTTGTTGTTCTCACTAGTCCTCATAAATCCAATCTTTAATAAGTAAGAGTGTAAACTTTCATACTATGCTCTAGGTGCTTGCTTTAGACCATATAAAGCTTTGTTCAGCTTACATACCTGATCTCTATTCTTCTCTTCAATAAATCCTTCAGGTTGTTCAATATAGACTTCTTCTTCTAGTATACCATTCAAAAATGCAGATTTAACATCCATTTGATATACCTTGAAATTTTTGTAAGTAGCATATGCCAACAATGTTCTTACTCCTTCAAGTCTTGCTATAGGTGCAAAATTTTCTCCATAGTTTATTCCTTCTTCTTGAGCATAACCTTTGAAAACTAGCCTTGCTTTATTCTGAATGACCTCACCTTTTTCATTTAGCTTATTCCTGAAAATCCACTTTGTACCGATTACATTTTTCTCTTTTGGTCTTGGGACCAGTGTCCATGTTTCATTTTTCTTGATTTGATCAATCTCTTCTATCATAGCATTTACCCAATCTTCATTGCTTAATGCTTCTTTTACTATCCTCAATTCAATTTTGGATATCAGACATGTGTTGTGTCTCAGTTTGTTCCTTGTCATCACTGGAGCATCCTTATCTCCTATAATATGACTTGATGCATGATTTCTTCTGACATATTTTGCTAATATAGGCTCGGTAGGCTCTAGATGATCTTCTTCATCACTCGATAACTAAGTATTTTCTTCATTGGATTTCTCAGTAAAACTGGTCAGTTGTACATATACAAACTCTTCATAATCTTCTGGTTCTCTGGAGTTTCCTTCATCATTCCTTTCTGCAAATTCATCAATTTTCACATTTGCACTTTCCACAATTTTGTTAGATGAATTGATCAGACATTTAAATGCTTTACTCCTAAAGGAATAACCAAGAAATGTTCCTTCCTTTCTTTTCTGATCAAATTTTCCATTTCTATCATCTTTGTGAACATAACATCTACTTCCAAATATTTTAAAATAGCTTACATTTGGTTTCTTGTCATACCAGATTTCATAAGGTGTCTTCATACTTCCTTTCTTCAGTTGTACTCGGTTCAAGGTGTAAACTGCAGTGCTTATTGCTTCTCTACAAAATATTTGAGGTACTCTCTTTTCTATCATCAAAGTTCTGGCACAATCTACAATTAATATGTTCCTTCTTTCAGCTATTCCATTTTTCTATGGTGTCCTTGGTGCTGACACTTGTCTCTATATACCATGATCATTGGAAAATAAGTTAAATTCATCAGAAATGAATTCTCCTCCTCTATCAGATCTAAGACATTTCAACTATCTTCCTGTTTCTTTTTCAACTCTTGCCTTATACCATTTGAACTTTTGAAAAGCTTCTAATTTCTCTTTTAGAAACATAACTGACATCATCCTTGAGTAATTATCCACAAATAATATGAAGTATTTATCACCATAGTAACTTTGAACTTTCATAGGACCACAAAGATCAGTGTGTACAAGATCTAAAATTCCTTTAGAAGTGTAAGACTTACTTGTAAAGCTTGATTTTGTAATCTTACCCATCTGGCATCCTCGACATATTGCATTCTCAGGTTTTTTAAAGCTCGATAGTGTGTAGGGGAAAAAAGCGAGACTAGGCTAACATAACCTAATCCTACCTTTTGACACACATTGTGGAATACAAAAGAGCCTAGAGGTATCACACAATTGGCTACTTCTTTTTGTGGAAGAGAGAGCCACGGGCTACCTATTAGGATTTCTATTCCTTTGTTGTAATTGAAAGATAAAATGATGCAAGTTCAATTCCTAACCCCAAAGTGCAAGTATGAGCTAATAACAAGATTGCAGAATCAAAGTTAAACAATGGAAAGCTGTAAACACAAGGACAAGACAAGAGTGCAGATGCGTACCTAGAGTTAAAATCTGAGTGAAAATGTTCAGGACGGGGGCGCAGGCGCCACTGTCCTGATTCTGCTCCTGAAACTACTCTGAAACTGCTGTTTGGTAACTTGAAAAGCTGTCTGAAACTTGTTGTCTGATAGAAGGACTAGGGCACCTAGGACTCTTGTCCTAGGGACCAGGGCACCTAGCGCCCCTTTCCTGGTAGGACCAGGGAGCCCCATGCCCCTGTCCTGGTCTTTTGCCCTGAAATTTGGTGTGAAGTTCTGTCTCAGTCTGCTTCCGTCGGATCTGTAACTTGCGACGTCGTCCGAATCCCGAAACCTGCATTTATATCTGAAAAGGTATGGTGGGCGGCTATATAGGGTTTTGCCTTAGTTAAACCCTCGCTTTGGTGATTTCCACCTCCATGAATAGCCAAGTTGTATTGTAAAAGTAGTGTGTGTGCAGACCTTATGTGTGTGCAAGATCCTAAAATGCAAGTAAGCAAACTAGAGCAACCTAGAAAGTAAACCCTAATTGCTTGTAAATGATAATGTAAATGCTCCAAATCAAGATGCAAAGTGATCTAAAGCATGAATACAAATGATATAATGAGGCTTATGCAAAGACCTGAAAACAACATGAAATCATACCCAACCCCAAGGGAGGGGTACAAGCCAATCTTCAGTTGGTGATCCCTTATTGCTCTTCAATGTCTTCAAAGCCCTAAATGGATGAATGAAATTGATGAATGCTTGATGGGTGGATGTTGAATGTTGTTGAAGTCTTCAAAGATCTGCTCTTTCATTGCATAGAAGGCCCCTGAAACCAAAATTTGGATCCTTTCAAATGAAGAAAGAGAGCTTTTATATATGAAACCCTAGGTCTTAATTTCAACTTTTGGCCGACCTAGAGATTGAATCTCCCGCCAATTTCTTGGGGTTAAGCTTTATTTTATGATTGGATTGCACTCCTAAAATTTGGGGAAAAATGTTCGGGACTGTGTGCACTTCGGGCGCCATGGTCCCGACAACTTTTCACCAAATTTTCAGGGCCGTCGGATATGATGATTTTAGATAGAATCCCGAAGTTACAGGTGATTTCGAGATGTTTTGACCCCCGAAATCAAGCCCCCAAGTTCAAAATAGGACCTAATTAGGGTTTTTGATTAAATGATGTATTAGAGGAATGAAAGGGGCACACTTTAATGAAAGGGCCCAACTGGAAGATGATGAAATAGGACCTTAGACCTAATTAATTTGATTAATTAAGTGCTAAAGGGGAAATGTAATGCAAAATGCAAAATGCGCCAAGGCGGGTGCTAAACTAGGTGTGAAATTGTACTGCTTTAGCAAGTGCGTACAATTTACGATGCTACATTTAGCCCCCACTTTAGCGGTCATATGAGTACTACGTGCATATGCAAGCTAAAGTACAGGAAAGTAAACATTATTTGAAAAAGGATATATCCATAAGTCTGTCGAACGAAGCCCCTAGCGGTATCTGCAGTACACAGTTAGGAACCGCACCCTACAAAACACACGTTAGATCACAAAATCACCTAATGCTTACTAAGGAAAGTGATGAAATTTGCGAGTAGCTATATGCCCCCCCTATTTCGGCTTGCTTATTAGGGAGGTGAAATAGGATAGCATGTTTACTTACGACAAATTATGTGAGAGATTATTGATGAGAGATGTTCACTGAAGAGGCTTCATCAAAGCACATTTTGGAACATCCAGGGAGTAAGGGAATGAAAATACAATTCCTACGCAACAAATGGTTTGGAAATTGCATCTCCCAAACCCAAGTTATGATGAAATGAGTGATAGAGGAAAATTAGGGTTTTGAAACCAAAATGAAAATATATACCTTGAAAGTGACTATTGCATTTGTCACTTTGTTGATTTATGAGTATTGTTTATTGCAACGGAGCCCACATAGCCATCATCATGCCTTCATGACGACCGGAGCATCCCACGAGGATGGAGCTCATGTGACAGGCCGTGATCGATGATGAGCCACTAGACGAGGTGAGTTGATTGAACTTTGACTTTGACTTTCTGCATTTCTGTTGACTGTGAGTTTCTATGATCGAATGCGGGCCCTAGAATCAAACCCTGGGTCCCACCCAGGGCGCCATGGTCCCTATGGGGTGCCATGGTCCTTGACAGAGCACCATGGTCCCAATCAGGACTTAGCAAGGGGTGTCAGGGTTAGCTTTCGATGTTCGACAGTTTTTGTTTTTTGCATAGATGATTTTGATGATTGAGTACTGATTACACTGATGTTTTTGCATCGCAGGGTCTCCCATACATGAGAGAGCACACTACAGGGAAAATTATTTGCAGTCTGCGAGATCAGATTCCCCAGCTGACTCAAGCAGAGAGGGATACGCTATCAATAGTAGGTTTGTGGTATGTGATCCTTATGTCGGCCATTCGATTCGATCCTGCGATGTTGATGGCACTTATGGAGCGATGGGATCCTGACGCATGTACATTCCATCTCCCAGTAGGAGAGATGATGGTTACACTTGAGGATGTGTATCGCATACTTCGCCTACCTATCAGAGGAGCTACCGTGACATACGCGACTGATCGGTCAGTGGAGGACCATCAGAGGGAGCAAATATACTACATAGGGAGAGTCATGCCGAGTGAGATGAGAGCTCGCATCATGATCAGTTGGCTCTTACATCCTACAGGAGAGGTGCCCCTTGTGAGACGTCTTATGATTGCCATCATTGCACTAGCCATCTGCCCTAATGAGCGAGGTACGCACATGCATGGGGGTCTCACATGGTGCATCAAGGCTATGGAGAGACATAGGAGAGTATATGCCTAGGGTCGGAGTATGCTTGCACATCTCTATCACAACCTCGAGGAGTATGTGTTTGGACAAGGTTGTAGCTTGATGACATGCACACTTCTACAAGTGTGGATATTTGAGCACTTCACATGCACCAGGCCTGTCGGCTATTCGATGAGTGTCGCTAGCGAGCGACCTAGGGTGTTTGCCTATCCACTTACCAGCGAGTGGAGATTTGGGGATCTACTATATTGGAGAGTGACATTCGATAGATTGACAGCTGAGGTGACACTATGGAGACCATATCTGCAGATGCACAGATGGGATGGAATGGAGAGGCAGCTAGCATGCTTATAGAGGAACCGCCTACTAAGAGGACAATAGTCACATATCATAGTCCCATTCTACTTTGACCGAGTACGAAGGCAGTTTGGGCTAGAGCAGTGTGTTCCAGCCGATGTACCTATCTATACTCGACACTCATGAGTCCTTCCCAGACCAAGAGTAGTAGCAAGACCTACAACAGATGATATCGAGATTATAGATATAGAGGGGTCCGATCAGGATGTGGTCACTGATTACTCCGCAGATCCCGGAGCACAATGCAGGTATCTCTCATGGTTTGTGAGGACATACCCAGAGCCTATCTTTCCACCGGATTACCCAACAGGCCATCCAGGTCCATGGAGACATGGAGACTGAGATGAGGATCAGGGATCTAGATCGGAGGAGCTAGAGGAGGGAGAGGGTCCTGAGGAGGTAGGAGATCCTGATCCACCCATAGGAGATCAGCCTAGTGCCGAGGAGGAGGAGGAGGATAGAGATGATGAGGAGAAGTCAGATGCAGCTCCCCACCATTCAGGAGATGATACCATAGCCTTGGATCCTCCTCATATTCCCCAAAAGGGGGAACACGAGGTGATATGGAGACCTATACCCATCGAGCACAAATCATTTGAGCGTGGGGAGCCTAGTAGTTCCTAGTCACAGATGCTACCATATCACGATCCCTACTGGCACGAGGGAGATCCAAGTATAGTAGGTTTATATTGATTGATTAATGTTTTGATGATATAGAATGGTACTAATACAAAATCTGTTCTACTGCTACATCTAATGTGCAGGACTGGCGTTCCTTGATCCAGCAAGCAGTGACAGATATTTCCATGATGGCACAGATCCCTAGTTCCTCATAGGTTGCTTATAGGCCTTAGGGGAACGCGGGTCGGCTTGAGGACTTGTTTTCCCCATTTCGAGTATAGGTGGAAATATGGAGGGAGAGAGAGAGAGTTCTATCAGAGGACCTTTAGCGGGCACAGCGTGACCTAGCAGCAGCTCAGGCCGAGGCTACCTCGTATCGTGTGATCCTTATGGATAGGGATCATAGGAGTTCCTCTCGGAGTCATTCATGGTCTATATCACGCTATACACCTATGGGTCCACCTTCATGGCCGGATCAGGAGGGAGCGTCTAGTCGTCACTCTCCAGCCACTAGCCCTAGGGATAGGAGATGATCTCATGATGTAGGATAGGTAACATTTTGGATGTATAGTGACCTACTTTTGTATATGAACACACGATCCACATATATATATATATACATGCTTCTCTTTGTCTCAAATATGTTATCTTTAATGCCTAAAACAATGTATATTTTGATTAAAGTTAATACATTTGGTAGATGTACATGTATGTTCTAAATTTTAATTTCCATGTGATTGATTTTTCAATGCTCCGTGATTAAATTGATACATGTGTGACTTGACTAAATAAAATATTTAATCAAGTACTACATTGATGATAGAGAAGAAATATTTATTAAGCCTAAGAATCATATAACTAATGTGATTTAATTTGAACTTAAACACAACATGATACAATTCTACTTAACACCTAAAGACATTGTATAATATGCCAGCATAATGGAAATGTAAATCTTTTGAAATTTACATAAATGAATTCAAGACAAACTATAGAGTAAAGAAACACGCTTGTCAAGAACAAAGCAATATAGATTAAACAAAATATCACTTAATTCTATTTGCTCTAACAAAGATATGCTAACATATTATCCAATTTTGAAGAAGTGAAAAGAAGATAGATGAAATGAAAGATAAGGAATGAGGAATTAAGCATAGTATCTACGCAAGTGCATAGCATTTATAGGTTCTTTAAGAGGCGTACCATCTACATCCGCTATTTTTTAAGCACCTGATCCATAATCTTCAATAACAATATACGGTCCAAGCCAATTAGGACTAAATTTTCCCTTTTTTTAAGGTAAGGCATTCACATTGCGCTGATTCTCATAGAGAACTAAGTCACCTACTGAGAAGGAACATTGAATAACCTTATCATTATAGTTTCGTTGTAGAGTTTTGTGATACGCCTGAATATGCTCCAGAGCATTTATACACTGTTCATCAAGCATCTCAAGCTATTGAAGTCTTTGTTCTCTATAAGAGTCATCATCTACTATACCTTTGAGAGAAACTCTAAGTGATGGAATCTCTAACTCTAAAGGCATAATAGCATCAGCACCATAAACAAGATTATAAGGGGTGATTCCTGTAGCAATTGGTACACTCGTTCGGTAGGCCCAAAGAGCATAGATTAGCTGAGTACTCCAATCCTTACCATGCTTATTCACGGTTTTGCAAAGAATTTGTTCAATTATCCTATTGGATGATTCGGCTTGACTATTTGATTGAGGATAGTATGGTGTAGAAAATCGATGTTTGATATGATATTTCTCGAGGAATTTCTTCATGTCTTTGTTCTTAAATGATGTCCCATTATCTGAGATTATAGTGGAAGGTATCCCGAATCGAGAAATAATGTTTTCTAGAAGAAATCAACAAATCACTTCAGCAGTAGTAGAGCGAAGGGGAACAACTTCTACCCACTTTGTAAAGTAATCTGTTGCGGTTATAATGAAAGTATGTCCTTGAGATGAAGGAGGAGAGATTTTATTGATGAGATCCAACCCCCATGTAGAAAAAGGCCAAGAAGCTACATGAGAACGAAGTTCTTGGGCAGGAGCATGAATTAGATTATTGTGTTGTTGACATTGATGACATTTCTTAACAAATGAAAAAGAATCCTTCTGCATAGTTTGCCAATAATATCCCATACGAAGCAATCTTTGAACCAAGGATTTGCCTCCAAAATGCCCCCCATAGGCACCTCAATGTGCCTCTTCAAGAGCAATAGGGATTTTCGATTTGTTAAGACAGCGAAGGAGAAGACCGTTATAACCCCTTCAGTAAAGAACATTAGAAAGAATGATATATCTAGCGGACAGCTTGCGAATTCTAGCCCTAGTGTTCCTATTGGCGGAATCAGGAAAGGTACCATCGGTCAAGTATCTTACGATATGCGAATACCATTCATCTGAGTCTATAAAGTCACAACATGTCACCAAGCTAGAATCATCTTCAATAGCTGGAGAAATAAGGTTGTGAATAACAAATTTAAGATCAACTACAGGGTCCTCTAAAGATACAAGAGAAGCCACACATGCCATTGCGTCCGCATGTCGATTATCTTTTCGAGGAATAGGTTCCATGGTATAAGAATCAAATTTTTGTAACAAAGAGATAGCAAGGTCTTTATATTGTGATAATTTGTCTTGTTTTGCTTGATACAGTCCTGTTACTTGTCTTATAATCAATTGAGAATCTCCATAAATATGTATGTGCTTTACATTCAAAGCCAAGGCTACCTTTATTCTTGCTATAAGAGCCTCATACTCAGCAATGTTATTGGTACATAGGAAATTGAGACGATAAGATAAGGGAATGGATTTCTTTGTAGGAGAAATCAGAATAACACCTACCCCCGATCCCGTACGACACTTAGAGCCATCAAAGTACAACTCCCAAGTTTCATCTTTCTCTTTACAAAGAATGAAGTCGTCGGGAAAAGACTCAGGGTTAGGGGAGGAGAAAGGTGAAGGGGCCTCAACTAAGTGATCAGTCAACGCTTGCCCTTTAATTGCTCTTTGTGAAACAAATTTAAGGTCAAATTCTATTAACATCATAACCCACTTAGCTAGGCGCCCTGATAAATCAGTTTTAGAGAAAAGATGCTTCAAAGGATCAAACTTTACCATGACATGGACTTCTAAATTTAAAAGATAATGTCTCAATTTCTGAGTCGCAAACACCAAGGCCAAGCATTGTCTTTCTATCGCAGAATATACGGTTTCATAATCGAGTAAGGTATGACTTATATAATAAACTGGACATTCCTTACCATCTTTACCATGTTGTGCCAATAATGCTGCGAGAGCATGAGAGGAAGCAACTGTATAAAGAAGAAAGGGTTTAGAAGGTTCGGTAGGTTGAAGGATAGGAGGATTAGCCAAATATACTTTTAAATCTTCAAATGCTTGCTGACAATCTTCGCTCCATTGAAAAGTGATATTCTTTTTGAGAAGTTGAGTAAAAGGAAAAGTACGATCTACAAGTTGAGATACAAACCTATGAATAGCTTGAATCTTTCCTTGTAAGCTTTTGAGTTGAGACACATTTCTAGGAGGTGGCATGTTGACAATAGCATCTATTTTTTTAGTGTCCACCTCAATCCCATGATGCGAAACTATGAATCCTAATAGTTTTCCACTATCCACACCAAAAACACATTTTCGGGGATTCAAGCGCATGTGATATTTATGAATTCTTTCAAAGATTTGATGAAGGATCTTAATATGATCTATACGAAGAATGGATTTGGCTAGAATATCATCCACATAATCTTCTAAAATCTTATGCATGTAATCATGAAAGATAAGGGTCATCGCTTGTTGATAAGTTGCGCCAACATTTTTAAGTCCAAAAGGCATCATCACCCAACAAAACATACCCCAAGGAGTGGTGAAAGCAGTTTTGAATTGATCTTGAGGATTAATGAAAATTTGATTGTATCCTGAAAAACCATCCATGAAGGATAACAAAGCATGTCCTGCTGTAGAATCAACTATCATGTCAATGTTTGGGAGAGGGAAATCATCTTTTAAATAAGCCTTATTTAAATCTTGAAAGTCGGTACACATTCTTATTTTATTATCTGATTTAGCCACAACGACAATATTTGAAATCCACGGGGAATAATCAATAGGGCGGATAAATCCAGCCTCCAAAAATTTTTCAATCTCAGCCTTAACAAGCAAAGCTACCTTAGGATTCATTTTTTGAATCTTTTGTTTCACAGGCTTAGCATCAGGAACTAAGACAATATTATGAGTAACAATCTTAGGATCTATACCAGGCATGTCAGAATATGTCCAAGAAAAGATCTCAGGGAATTCATGCAATAAATCTGCATATTGTTTTTGTTCTTCTTCATCCAAACATTTTCCAATTTTAATAACTTTTTCTTCATTGCAAGGATCCATCTTAACATCAATGGTGTCACTTATGAGAAGATTACTTTGTTGAGGAGTATCCTTTAAATGAGGGAATTCTTCCACAATCTCATCATTATCAGTCTCTTTTCCAAAATAAGCTTCAGTGTTCAAACAATAAGGAAATCCCCTATTGTGATGATAACGAGGAAGAGTGTCATATGCTCCCAAAAACTCAGCTAAAGCATCATCGGTAGGAAAGACATCCAAAGCATAGGCACACGAAGGATCCCCATCGATATACTCAAGGTGTCTCATTGGTAGAGATGTAGAAATAACATTAACACTAATACATGGTCTTTTAGAAGCTTTAGTGTGCTTGCAAGGATTATAACCAAGTCCAAAGGTCTCATCATAAAGATTATTCCCTAGAGGAACCTTTATCCCTTGTTCGTGAGCACCACAACCATTTCCATTATACCCATACTTAGCTAAAATATGAAAACCATGACCATAACGATTAGCCATTTCAGAAAGAGAAGGGGGTTTTCCATAAGACAAAGAACCAAATTCTTCAGAATTAGAGGTGTGAGGAGAAGAAGTCTGAGAAGCGGCCACAAAATTATTGCTCATAGGTTCAGGTAAGACTGATTGATTTTTAGTTTCTTCCTTCTTTTTAACTTTAAGCTCTCTAGGAGGAACCCTATACTCACCTACAAAGGTGGGATTAAAATCAAAAGATCCCCAATTGTCTTCTACGAGAACCTTCTCAGGATCAAAAGCCTTTTCATGTGTAGATTCAAGTTGAGAAGAATCTTCTTTAGGAACTTCAGACTCGTCCAAAGAATTTTGATCATCAGAGAGTGAGGATTCATCCATAGGTATCTTGTTTAAAGAGTCATCACTAGAAGAGGAAGGCTTAGAAGAACTCCCTTTGGAAGTAGATGTTTGCAAACAAGCTTGAAAACTAGTATCACCTATCAAGGTATATGTCTTATTGTTATAAATAAATTTAACTTGTCTATGCAATGTAGAGGGGATAGCTTGCATATTGTGAATCCAAGGTCTCCCTAATAACAAGTTGTATGTTAAATTTCCTGACATAACATGGATAGGAGTAGGTAAAGTAACAGGCCCCGCCGTGATGGGTAAGGTGATAATACCTAGTGAAGGCTTAGCCACATTATCAAAGCCTCAAATGGGACGAGAGTCAGGCTCAATAAGGGATGTATCCACATTCATCTTATGCAATAGATTAATGCTACACACATTAAGGCCAGAGCCATTATCTACCAGTGTTCATCTTATAGCAGTGTCATTTATGATAACCACAATCATCAAGGGATCATATTGATGTTGAATTTCATTAGTAGGCAATTCATCTTGAGTAAACACAACTTGAGCTTTAGGATTCATCATAGAGTTAACCAAAGACACTATATTACTAGATGTATTAGGTAGAGGAACATTCAAATCTTTCAAGGTGTCTTGTAACATTTCATGATGAGCAGAAGAAGTTTGAATCAGATCCCAAAGGGATATCTTAGCAGGGGTAGCCTTAAGTTGTTCTATGAGATCATATTCCTTACCAAGAACTTGTGAAATACATGGATCTTGCAGAAGAATTGGTTGAGGATTAGGAAGAGAAACTGGAGTAACAGGAGGAGGATTAGGCTGCCTATTATTTCTAGTATGATAAGTATGGGCGACCGCATTATAACTCTCTCTAGTTAATTGCTTGGCATAACTATAAGGACTTATAGGTTTTCTTCCTTACACAGTGATGATAGGTTTATTCGGAGTAAGAAAGGAATAATGACCATACCCTCCTTGGACAGTAAGGAGAGGTGATCTAGGAACTTGAAAGGTGGGAGAAGGATAAGCACCTTGGACTTCAAAGAGAGGCTTATTATGCTCTTTTAGGTTTATCATGTTAACTAATTTAGAAGTTTTGTTCTTGTTTAAAGATTTCGATAAAGCCACAAAGTCATCAAGAGCATCATCCAACAAAGCATGATCATATCTATTAAAAGGTTTATCTTTTGATTCAAAAGGAGACATCTCTTCATAGAGGGGATCATTGAAAACAACCATGTTACTAGATTTAGTGGAAGAGTTGATAGGAATGTATCCTTGAGAGGAATCATTCGACTTATCTTTCTCATCACAACGAAATGGCATAGTAACAATGTTTATGAGATTTTGGTAAAATGAAGGTTTGGTATCTTTAGGGTTCAAAAACTCATCTAAGGCTTCATCTATTTCATCTTGGCTATACTCATAATCGACATAATTGAATACATCATCATATATATGAACATCTTGCAAATAAAAATCTGACATTTTGAAATAAAAGTTGCATAAAACTTAAACACACAATGTAAAGAAACACACTCTTTTTTTTTTTTCTCTTTTTTTTTCTTTTTTTTTTTGAAAATGAAACTTAAATGACACAAACTAAATCTAGATCTAGATCTAACAAATGCAAGAGAAAGCAATAATAAGATTCACGTCGGGTTCACCAAAATGTGTAGGGGAAAAAAGCGAGACTAGGCTAACATACCCTAATCCTACCTTTTGACACACATTGTGGAATACAAAAGAGCCTAGAGGTATCACACAATTGGCTACTTCTTTTTGTGGAAGAGAGAGCCATGGGCTACCTATTAGGATTTCTATTCCTTTGTTGTAATTGAAAGATAAAATGATGCAAGTTCAATTCCTAACCCCAAAGTGCAAGTATGAGCTAATAACAAGATTGCAGAATCAAAGTTAAACAATGGAAAGATGTAAACACAAGGACAAGACAAGAGTGTAGATGCGTACCCAGAGATAAAATCTGAGTGAAAATGTTCAGGACGGGGGCGCAAGCACCACTGTCCTGATTCTGCTCCTGAAACTACTCTGAAACTGCTGTTTGGTAACTTGAAAAGCTGTCAAACTTGTTGTCTGACAGAAGGACCAGGGCACCCAACGCTCTTGTCCTAGGGACCAGGGCGCCTAGCGCCCCTGTCTTGGCAGGACCAGGGCACCCCATGCCCCTGTCCTGGTCTTTTGCCCTAAAATTTGGTGTGAAATTCTATCTCGGTCTGCTTCCGTCAGATCTGTAACTTGCGGCGTCGTCCGAATCCCGAAACCTGCACTTATATCTGAAAAGGTATGGTGGGCGGCTATATAGGGTTTTTCCTTAGTCAAACCCTCACTTTGGTGATTTCCACCTCCACAAATAGCCAAGTTGTATTGTAAAAGTAGTGTGTGTGCAGACCTTGTGTGTGTGCAAGATTCTAAAATGCAAGTAAGCAAACTAGAGCAACCTAGAAAGTAAACCCTAATTGCTTGTAAATGATAATGTAAATGCTCCAAATCAAGATGCAAAGTGATCTAAAGCATGAATACAAATGATATAATGAGGCTTATGCAAAGACTTGAAAACAACATGAAATCATACCCAACCCCAAGGGAGGGGTACAAGCCAATCTTCAGTCGGTGATCCCTTATTACTCTTCAATGTCTTCAAAGCCCTAAATGGATGAATGAAACTGATGAATGCTTAATGGGTGGATGTTGAATGTTGTTGAAGTCTTCAAAGATCTGCTCTTTCACTACATAGAAGGCCCCTAAAGCCAAAATTCAGATTCTTTCAAATGAAGAAAGAGAGCTTTTATATATGAAACCCTAGGTCTTAATTTCAACTTTTGGCCGACCTAGAGATTGAATCTCCCGCCAATTTCTTAGGGTTAAGCTTTATTTTATGATTGGATTGCGCTCCTAAAATTTGGGGAAAAATGTCCAGGACCGTGTGCACTCTGGGCGCCATGGTCCCGACAACTTTTCACCAAATTTTCAGGGCCGTCGAATATGATGATTTTAGATAGAATCCCGAAGTTACAGGTGATTTTGAGATGTTTTGATCCCCTTAATCAAGCCCCCAAGTTCAAAATAGGACCTAATTAGGGTTTTTGATTAAATGATGTATTAGAGGAATGAAAGGGGCACACTTTAATGAAAGGGCCCAACTGGAAGATGATGAAATAGGATCTTAGACCTAATTAATTTGATTAATTAAGTGCTAAAGGGGAAATGTAATGCAAAATGCAAAATGCGCCAAGGCGGGTGCTAAACTAGGTGTGAAATTGTACTACTTTAGCAAGTGCGTACAATTTACGATGCTATAGATAGACCTCTTACACGATGCTTCTTACTTATTTTGATCATATTATCAAAATTTACATGACAAAACCTTTTATTCCATAACCAGGTATCTTCTATTTTTGCATACAGACAATCGTTCCTAGTTGAGTCAAGGTGAAATGTATTACCTCTTGTTTGAGTCCCGGTAGTAGCCAAGTTTCCATGTTTGTCATGAACTTTGACAATTCCTTTCTGAAATTCTATTCGGTATCCTGTATTATTTAGTTGTGCTACACTCAACAAATTGTATTTTAGACCTTTAACCCAATATACATCATCACATTTAGCATTGTCAAGAAGTGTAATAGAACCTTTACCTTTCATAGGACATGGTGCATCATTACCAAATCTTACATAACCTCCATCATAATCTTCTAATTCAACAAACTTGTGTTTATCACCTATCATGTGATGTGAGCATCCACTATCTATGATCCAAGAAACATTTATTTA
The DNA here is from genome assembly GCF_030272615.1 of Cryptomeria japonica. Classification (NCBI taxonomy): domain Eukaryota; kingdom Viridiplantae; phylum Streptophyta; class Pinopsida; order Cupressales; family Cupressaceae; genus Cryptomeria; species Cryptomeria japonica. Next base: position 295,224,695 of record NC_081415.1, read on the forward strand.
TGTGTGATATTAAGGCTTTTTCTTCATACCTTTCTTCATCTGATCCATCTTTGATAGCCACATATACAACTTCCTCTGTCTCAATCTCATTAGATTTATCATCATTGGATTCCTCATCAGCTACTAGGCATGTCTTTCTTTCTCTCCTTCTAAAGTCTCGGTGTCTTCTATATTGGTTGTCTTTCTGTCTATCATCTCGGTAATCTTTCTTTTCATCATCTTTGTCAGGACAATTAGAAGCCATATGTCCAATTTTATCACAGTTAAAACATTTTAAGGGTAACTTCCCTTTATACTTACCTTTGCCTCTCGATAAACTTTTGGCCAATAATGCTTCAAATTCTTCTTGCTTTATGATTTCCTCATATAGTTTGTGTACTTCTTCCATGTTTTTGCGAAATCTCTCACTTGCTCCATTGTGATTTCCTTCAGCATAATTAGACATTCTATCATTGCAATCTTCAGATTCACTGAGATGAAAAGAACTGAATGTAGATTCAACTTTATTTACCGAAGACCCACTGTTATCAAAATTACTTAACTCAAAAGCATGTAGCTTATCGATAGTAGCATCCAAGGAGACTGGCATGTTTGGTACAAACCTCAATTCATTTATTGCAGAGACTCTAATGGCATAAGCAGGTAGAAGTGTTCTCAGCAACTTACTTGTTACATCCTTTTCTTCAATAGTTCCTCCTGATCCTTTGATTTGATTGACAATTTCCTTTAACCTTGTACTGTATTGACTTATGTTTTCACCTTCATTTATTCTCATGGATTCAAGTTGTCCTCTTAGACTGTCTGCTTTTTCTCTTTGAACATGTTCATCTCCACCATACATAGATGTGAGCTTATTCCACATTGCTTTGACATCATTACAACCTTCTAGATCATTAAACTCTAAGTCGATCAAAGATGATGTTATTTCTACCATTGCTTGAATGTGTTCTTTATTTGCCTTTATTTCTTCCATTGTCATAGGGTAGGTGCTAGGTGCACTGTAATCATTCTCTAGATAATATGTTGCATATTCTTCAATTCCTGATAAGTGAAGCCTCAATTACCTTATACATCTTCGGATCTTGCCTCAAGTACCTTTAAACTTTTTCTTCTAGAGTCCTAGCTCTGATACCAATTGTTAGTTAGATGAGAGGGGGGGGGGTGTGAATCAGATAACCTCAATAATACTTACTCTAATCAAATTCAACCTCGGTAGCATTTACTTGATATGCAACTTATGATTGTAAATCATTCAAACTCATAAACAGATAAACATGAAACATTAAATCACATTTGACACCAGATTTAACGTGGAAACCCTAATAAGGAAAAACCATTGTGGGATTTCAGACCCAAAAGAAAATATACTCTTCTAGAGTATGCTCAGTTAAAAGCAAATCCTATTAAAGTTTACATACACATTGTTAGTTGTGACCTGGTCAAGGGATTTCCCTCAGATCTGTTAGAATCTTCACTTTGTTAGAAGTGACCTTGTCAAAAGATTTCAAACACTCATTCAGAATGTTACCTTCCAAGAGGATTTACAAATAAGACTATCAAGTCCACTCGGTTAAGAGATTTCCTATCACTTATAGACATAAATAACAGTAATAAAATATATCTGCAACTTCACATCTAAAATGTTAAAGCAGATTCTATGTGCTCAATATGCTCAAGATAATCTTGTCATAAGACTTATCTTTCTCCTTGTTGGGCTTCTCAATTTGTTCTCCAATCAGATCTTCAATCTTCTGTACTCAGTAATCACTTCTGTAGCAACACTATGCTTCAGTTTGCCCCTTGAATAACTTATTACTCCCCTTTATTTTCACATTCTTTCTATGTCACTTACTGACATCTTTATACTCATCAAAACATACTTTTTAAGTGTAGCATCCTAAAATTGTGACACTTGGAATTTCGACTGCATTTGGGTCTTCATGATGGCGGTGCGACGATGAGCCTGAATGGAGACCTCGAAACCTGCTTGCGACATCAAAAACTGCATATTTCTGCACCTTGGCCTGATCCTCCTTGCACCCTGCTGTCCCGGGAGGTGGGACCATGGTGCCCAGCGCCCTGGTCCTTCAGGACCATGGCACCTAGCGCCCTGGTCCCTCAGGACCATGGCACCCAACGCCCTGGTCCCTGGCCCTATTTTGGGCCCGGTCTCTTGTTGGGCATCAGGTCTTCAAGTTTGCAATTTGGAAAATAATGTTCCTGGGTCGGCCTAAGGTCGGAAAAATCAGTCTCCTAACCCTAATTGACAAGTATATAAACTACTTTTCCTCTCCTAGAAAGGGAGGAAGGAAGTAAGAAAGAGCAAGACGCGGAAGCGATATTCAAATATTCAAACATTCAAACATTCAAACATTCAAGCATTCAAGCATTCCTTCAAGCAATTGAGTATTCTAAGTCTCCATTCAAGGCTAGGTGTTGCATTCAAAGACAAGGATTCAACCATTGAAGAGGAGATCACCTACAACATACAACATACAACATCATTACACCTTCGCATGTAAGAATACATACATTCTTACAACAAGGTATCAGTACTTGATTACATTACAAACACTTACATTTGCAACATTCTCATTTCTTGGTTAATTCCAAAACTGGGGTTTGACCTAAAGGCAAACCCCTAATCCCTAACCCCCCAATCGTCCTCTCTTTGTTGTGTGTAGGTTGTAGGTACGCGGCTGTAATTGAAGATCTGGAATCCTTGTGCAGAGACAAATAGATCCACCTTCGTTTTGTGGATTTTTCGGAGGACCGTGTGCACTCCGGGCGCCATCGTCTCGTCAACTTTCACTCAAATTTGCAAGACAGCATTGTCTCGACATTTTACTGCTAAATTCAAGTCCGTAGCTTCATCCCGTGTCCCTATCTCTGTCTATAAGTGAATCTTTCTTACTTTTACATACATTCCTAGTTCGATCTTTCTATCTACATTCTTTACAAAAGAGGGTATCCTTGATGTCTCAACCCTTGAAACTCATTTAGAATCCAGTCTTGCATTGTGTGAGATTGGATCTTGTGGGTTTCAACCCCTCTTTTGAATGTAAAGTCTCTCCTAAGTGAAAACCGTCAATCCTAGTGACCTCCTTTCTTTCTCCTTGGAGTGGGGGGAACACCTAGGGTTCAATTTTCCACTTTACATTAAGATATGGCAACATCATACTGAATCAGAAAATCAATTGCTTGACATCAATGACAAAATAATAATATTAAGATAGTAATCATCCTTTATCAATTATATCATTCATCTCCAACAACCTTCTCAATATCATCAACCATCAAACTTATTGTAATGCCAACAATCTCCCAACTTATTGTAATGCCAATAGGATGACGTGGATGGAAAACTTATTTACGGAGAATAATATTTCCATAAGACATGGAAATATCATTATGAAATGATGCTTGAAGAATTATGGAGTGTTAGGAAAGTTCCCTGCAGAAGCTGCAGGAACCGCACCCTGAATTATTCCTTCAGTGGCAGCAGGAACTTGTCAGTTGCTGCAGGAACTGATATTTAATCTTTACTAGTGAATTGTTGTAGGAACTTTTCTTTGGTTGTAGGCTTATGATAGAGGCGTAGTCGATGACCATTTACTAAAAGTATGAATCAAACTGGATCAATAGTGGTCAAGCAAACTGCTCCATTTTTTAAAACTTCTTCTATCTCATATGGGCCTAACCATCTTGTTTGCATCTTTCCCATAGTATCCTTATATCGAGAATCATACAGCAGTGCCTAGTCACCTACTTGAAATTTCTTCTCCTTTATGTACTTATCATGCCACTTGGCTCTATGATTTTGAATAGGTTTTGTTTGTTGGACAATCATTTTTCTCAACTCATCCAAAGCATTCAATTGCTGAATACGGTCTTTTTGTGCTTCAGAAAGTGTCATATTCAATTGTAGATTTGTTCTTAGAGTTTTATGTTCAAACTCAATAGGCATCATTGCTGCTTTTCCATACGCCATTTCAAAAGGTGTAAAACCAATTGGTGTTTTCCATGTTGTTCTATATGCCTAAATGGCTTCAGGAAGTCTTTGAGACCAATCTTTTTTATGAATAGATACTATTTTAGTAAGAATGGCTTCTAGATCCCTATTTGTGACTTCTACTTGTCCATTTGCTTGTGGATGGTATGGGGTAGACTTTCTGTGCCTTATATTGTATTCATTGACCAATGCTACAATAAATGTGGAAGTAAATTGTGGTCCTTGGTCTGAGACAATATTCCTTGGAACTCCATACATGGTAAATATTTCTTTATAGATAAACTCAACCACTTTATTATCTCTTGCATGTGTCATAGCTCGTGCTTCCACCCATTTGGTTACATAATCAGTACATACCAGAATATAAGATTTTCCATTGGAAGGGGGATCAATTGGCCCAACAAAATCTAATCCCTATTTATCAAATGGTGCAACTAATATCTGTGGATATAATGGCATCTCATTAGATCTAGTAGGCCTACCCATGCGATGGTATCTATCACATTTCCTTATATATTGTGTTTCATCCTTATATAATGTTGGCCAATAATATCATGTGCTCAATATTTTAAGTGTTGTTCTCTTAGCAACAAAATGTCCTCCACATGGTTCATCATGACATGCATGTAGGATATCATATGTTTTATCTTCTCTAACACATCTTATCATGACTTGGTCAGGTCCAGTATAGAATAAACAATCAATAATCTATGAGAAGTTAAAGAATATCTCAACCAATAATCTTCTTTCTTTAGGAGAGAAATGAATTGGCATTTTATTAGTAGCTAAATAATTGGCAATATCAGCATACCAGGGAGTGTGTGCATGTATAAGGAATAAATGTTCATCTGGAAAAGCAACATCTATGGTTGTAGGATCATCCTGCAATTGAAGCCTAGAAAGATAATCTATAACCATATTGGACTTTCTTGGCTTATCAATAACTATGATATCAAATTCTTGCATCAACAGTAACCAGTGAGCCAATCTTCCTGTAATTGAAGGTTTGCTCATGAGATATCTGATTGCGGTATGATCAATATGCACAAATATAGGATATCCTATTATATAATGCCTAAATTTGTTGAGTGCATAGATAACCACTAACATTTCCTTTTTAGTAACTGTGCAATTTAGCTCAGACCCCTACATGTTCTTGTTGATATAATAAATTGCACTCTCCAAATTATCAATCTTCTATCCTAAGACTTCTCCTATGGCATAATCAGATGCATCTATGTAATTTTGAAATGGTAAGGACCAATTTGGACCTTTAAGAACTAGTACTTGGGTCAAAGCTTGTGTGAGCTTCAAGAAAGCTTCATTGCATGAGGAAGTCCATTTAAATTCCATATCCTTGGTCAAAAGAGAATATAAAGGGCTTGCAATTTTGTTGAAATCTTTGATAAACCTCCTATAATATCCAACATGACCAAGAAAACTTTTGACATCTTTTTGCTTTACCAGTGTTGTGATATTTTGAGTAACTTCTATTTTTGTTGGGTCAACTCATATCCCATTTATAGAGATATGATGACCAATAACTATACCTTCTTGCATCATCATGAAGCACTTTTCACTATTCAATGATAAATTACAGTCTTCCCACCATTGCAAAACTTTCTTCAGGTTCTCCATTGCTTCTTCAAATTCTAAACCATATGTTGTAAAATCATCCATATAAATTTCCATGTTGTCCTAAGAAATATCTGAGAATATGCTTATCACTGCTCTTTGAAAAGTAGCTGGAGCATTACATAATCCAAAAGGAAGAACAAAATATGCATATGTTCCCCAAGGACAAGTAAATGTAGTCTTTTCTTGATCCTTTGGGGCAATTTGAATCTAGTTGTAGCCACTGAATCCATCAAGAAATGACAAATATATCGCTTCCCTGCCAGGGATTCTAATACCTGATCCACAAATGGTAATGGAAAATGATCCTTTATAGTTGCCAATTTCGAGGCTATGTAATCAACATATACTCTCCATTTTCCTCCTTTCTTGGGAACTATCACTAAAGGTGATACCCATTGACTATCTGAAATAGGATAGATAAATCTAGCATTTAACAATTTATGCAATTCTTCTTTAACTATTTCTCTTAATACGGGATTGATTCTTCTCTATGGCTATCTAAGTGGTCTACAGTCTTCTTTTATGTAGATACGATGGTTACAAACTGTAGTATAAATTTCATGCATATCCTTGTAATCCCATGCAAAATCATGTTTATGACATTTGAGCAAGTTCACAAGTTCTACTCTTTGAGTTTCTATAAGATTACTGTTGATATTCAAATATTTGTTTGAATCAACTTCCACTTTGATAGTAAGATCAATTTGAGATACATCAAAAAAATGAGAAGTGCAGACCTCATGTGGCAACAAAAAATGCAATATATCAGTGGCTACAGAAAAAGTCTGATTCTGAAATATTTGATACTAACTCCTGCGACTGCTGCTCTTTCCTTAACTCATTTTTCACAATTTTATAAATAATTGAGTCATCATCATGAATTTGGATGAATGGTCCTCTATTAATTATCATAAGGTGATTGATAGAGTCAACTCCTTCTTCAAATTCTTCTCCCAAGTTAGGCCAAACAACTTGTTGTTGATCAAATTGGGGTTGAGTAGGAGAATACAGAGCTAATGTTTTGGTAGTATTTCCATCTAAAATAGTCATATCCCCTGACCGACATCCAATATATGCATCTGCTATAGCAAGCCAAGGTCTTCCCAAGATCACTGGATATCCTCCCAATGTGGCCTTAGGAGATAGGGTCATAAAGTCTGCAGGGTGTTCCCAAGAATCCAAAGCATCAACTATATCTTCAATCATACCATTAGGTTGAACTGTAGAACTATCAACAAGCTGTAGGACTGTAGGTGTAGGTCTAAGACTAGTTATTTCAAATCATTGCATAATATCCCCTGTCATAACATTAATGGTTTCTCCCAAATCTATCAAAGCATTCTTTATCTGAGTGTCATTGATGACTATATTCACAACAGGGTTACCAGGATTAGCATACTTAGGAATTGAAACTTTTCCTAACATAATATTAACCAATTGACCCATTACATGCACTGTTTGTGGATATTTTTTCTTTCTACCAGGCTTCTTTAGAAATGCTTTCCTAAGTGCCTTACTATATATAGGGACATCCTTTATAGCTTGTAACAATGGGATTTTAACACATTGCAGTCGATCTATAATATCCAAACTTTGTTCCTGTTCTGGAAGAATCTCTTTTTCTTGCAACCTTTGAGGAAATGGGGGTAGTTGTTAATTTTGAGGTATTGGGGCTGTTGGACTAGAGATTTCTTGTTCTTTGGGTATTTTAGTTATAACTAGAGGGGAAGGATTAGGAAAACTTGTCCCAGATTTGAGGTGAATATCACTTATAGATAGAGAATAGGTTGGGTATTGATTAGGATCAATTAAATAAACTTGTTGTTGTTGCTGAGATTTGCTATTAGGATTCGACATTGGTTGAGTGAGCAACTGTGTGGGTTAAGGAAGAATGGTAGTGGCTATAGGGGAGGAATTATTGTAGGTGGTTGTGGCTGATGCATAGGCTGTTGATATCCAGAAAACTGATTTGTCCATGGCTGAATCCCCCTCCATTGAGGAGAAGATTGCCAATTTCCTTGAAATTGTTGCCATGGTCCCTAAGGTGGAGACCAATTTCCTTGTGGTTGCTGCCACTATGGAGTTTGACTAGAAAAATGCTGCCCTTGGCCTTGAGGACCATACCAATTTGGATAACTACCAAAATTTTAAGAATATGGAGATTGCCATTGCTTATTTGGTAAATAGGAATTTCCACTATAACCAGAAAAAGAAAGTGGATCAGGAGGCATACCTTGTCTTGGAAAATTTGGCCTTATTTGAGCAACATAGAAAACTTGTTCATCATCACCTTGTATTGTCTTGAAGTCAGGAACTTCAAGATTTGCAACCATTTTACATCTACAGTCTCTTTTCCTTTGTCTACAATGAGGGCAAAATTCTGCAAGAACTGCATCACCTTCCTCATTCTTCTTCTTAGTTGAGACTGTGTCTAGTTGAGTAGACATATTATTTATGATATCCTCCTTAAATTCCTTCAACAAATGGCCAAGTTCCATTCTAGAAACTCCATTACCAGATGTTGATGAAGAAACTCCTGGCTTGAACTGCCTATTTTTCTTAGAAGCAGATCTAGAATACTTCTGACAAATTTTTCCAATGTCATTCCATGTGGATTGTGTTATGTCACCTCCTCCCATAAGATCCAAAGCATCAATGCATTCATCATTGATTCCTCTAAAAAATATCAACTTGAGAGAATCTTCATTTAGAGTGTTATGCTTGGACTTTTTAACACTGAATAGAAACCTCTCCAGATAATCTTCAAGACTCTCATCTTCTTTCTGTGTCATTCTAAAAATATCATCCCCATGGCAATTAGTGCCTCTACAATAATCCTTATATTTTGTGATAAACAATTGTAGAGGCAGGAAATATTTTGAGTCTATGGGCATCTGTAGTATAATCAAAACTCCTACATAGGACATCAAACTCATACAAGAATGTGTTTGGGTCCTCTTTCACTAATCCATAGAATTTAGGGAGGGAAGAAGATGGAATGTTCTTGAGATTAGCATTATCATGTTGATTAGAGATAGGAAACTCAAATGTTGGTGCCAAAGGTGGGGGTGGATTATTCCCACTAGGAGGTGGATTTCCTTGCATTAGGCTTGTGGGAGAATTCACTAAATGAAGTTCTTCTTTTGGAGGTCCAAAAAGAAAATGGAGGTTGTTCTCAAGAAATTCAGATTCAGGATGGTACAAATTTTCTGGGATTTGATAAAGTTCAGAAAAAGGATTTACATCTGGGGGGTCAATTCCTGCAAGATTTGGATGACTGGGGAGGAATCTACCTTGAGCATCTCTTCTTCGCCTATGCATGCAGGTTCATAGAAATAACTTAACAATCAAGTCTATGAAAAACAATTAAACTAAAAGCTAAAAAGATAATAACCATAACAAATTCTTAGTTTGACACCATCCCTGATAATGGTACCAAAAATGTTTAGTCCAACAATAGGAATAATAACTATAGTTAAAGTCTCAACCCGAAGTTTGGACATTTACTCTTTGAAGTTACTATCTCCATAGCTAGAGTTCATTTGATTGTTGACCTAGAGACGTAATACTTGAAATGGGTATGCACTATATATGCACTAAGTTCCTGTGATAGCTACCCTACATTACTGCAACAACTAAAATCTATGTGGGAAAAGTAAGAAAGAATCAAAACAACTGAATGGCTACAGGAAAAACTCTGCATTAACATAAATTTTACTCAATAAATACTAAGTCCAAAGCTGCCAAACAAGAATTACTCTGTTTGCTTTGGCTGTAGGAATAGTCAATGGATTTGTTTCCAATGGCTACAGGAACAATCAACACAAGGACGTCTACTACAGTGAAAGAAGAAAACTAAATTTAACAAAGGCACAGGAACACTCACCAAGTGGGCCCCCTTGGATGAGTGCTTCCAGGCTTCCAAAATAACTCTAAGTGCTCAGAATAACATATCTTTATTCATTGTTTCTCAAAAGTTGATACATTATTCAGAATGAAAAGAAACTCAAAACACTTTGTAACTTTATTTCTAAATATTTTGATCTTTTTCCTTCTCTTTTCTTTCTAACCTCAGAAAAGAGACAAAGACATTTATTTAAAAGAAAACAATAACTTCCTATAATTAAGATCACATCGATGAGAAGAGGTGGATAACATTCATGAAGGAGAACAATCAGAGTTAAGCCACTAAAAACATGGATCTAAACCAAATCACAGCCAAAACATAGCATGACAGTATTACAAGATTGATGCCCACTAGAGTCATACATAAATGAGTCTTGCACACCTACTTCTCCTTGGTCGTTCCTTATGCTCATTATCCTCTTCACTGATTTGAACTTTTAGTCACCTCCTTGAATATCTCAAACTGCAATTGGCATGACAGGAGAACCTTCTCCGCAACATCTCATTTATTCCTTCGATTCAAAAGAGAGAACATACAAGCATACACATATCTATTTTAATTAATCATAACATCTATTAATTTCACACATGATATCACCTATGACAATCCATATGGAAAGAGGAATAAATCACATGGCTATAGGAATAACTAGCAAAGACAAAACATGATTTAATGGGTTCAGTTAACATCTGAAATGCATATAGTCAAACTTTAATACATTATTCCCATCCCATCATATAAATCAAAACATGACAAAAACTTATGAGTTCTAGGAATAAAAGGAGCTAATATATCATCTCATCAGTTCTCATCAAGGAAAGTACAAGGAAGTGTTGATATCTTTTCAATGATCTCCTTTTATTTTTCATTACATTCCCTTTGGGCCTTTCTCATATCCTTGATAAGCATTTACAGGGTGTTCATTTGATGTTCTAGTGCTTCCCTTTGTTCAATGTACATATCCCTTGAAGGAAGCACTTCATCATCAATCAGAACATCTAATTGAAAATCTTCTAACTTCAACCATGAGTTGAAGTCCTTCTCTTGTGTCTCGAACACCTGTGAGAATAGATCCAATGTTTTATCTATCTTAGACTTAACACCCTCCAAATTATTGATTAGGATAAATACATAACTTATGAGATGTGTTCCCTGACTGAGTATCCTATCCATCCACTCACCAACTGATCTTCCTCATGAACTGACTTGCTTAGCTTTCTTGATGATTTGTTCATCAACTAATGAGGTGACTAGCTTTATTATCTTTAATGACTTTGTTATCTTGATTAAGATATTTGTGAGTTGTTCCACATGTTTCTTCAATCTATCCTTCTTGACGTTTTCCTCATTATACCTCACCACAAGATTATCAAAAAGATTATTGAGCATCTTCTACCATTCCTTCATGAGTTTGCTTACCTAAATCAATACTTTTAATAACATAATATGTGGGCTGACTATTGTCTATGTCTATATCAAGAGGAGGAATCATCATTTCTACTTGTGCTTTGACTTATCCAACTTTACCCTAGATAATTTTTTTGCTTTCTTTGTAGCCTTGGGTTTTATAGGAATGAAATAGCTAAAATCAAAGTCATCTAGGGAGATGGATTGCTTCTTCCTTTTAAGGGTATTGGAAACTAGCTAGGGTGGCAAAGGTCTATCATCTTCTACTCCCATGGTCAATACCTGAGATGCAAACTCTTAATTTTGTATGTTTGTGGTCACAATAGGAGTGGTAATTACTACTTCATGTGGATTCTCAACAAATGAAACCTTGGGAAGAAGAACAGTTTTTTACATGAACTTATCAAAATCTTCTAACATGGAGGAAGTCACTTCAGACAAATTATAAAGGAAAACATTCTCAATGTTATGTTATGGGGTATCTAGAGCTAACTCACTGGTCATTGTTGAAGGGATGGTGTGAATCATTACACTAGGAGTTTCAAATGCATATGAAATGGTAGGACCAAAAGGAATAGGATTAGAAACTAAAACCGAAGGGGTAATTGTACATGAAGTACCATGAGATGTAGGAGGAATAATTTCTTGCATCCCTTTGGAATGGGAAGTAATGGGAATTTCTAGTAACCCCTCCTCATCATACTCCTCTTCTTGTTCCTTTTCTAACTCTTCTTGTTGTTGTTGTTGAATCTCTTCCTCAAGAAACTCTTCTTTAGCCTCATCCTATGTTTGAGTATCTTAGGCCGAGGATTCTTCTTAACTCTTATCCTTACCTTTTCCAACTGTGAATTTGAACTTTGGGGCCTTTGGAGTTGCTGGATCTTCTCTATTCTTAGTTCTCAATTCAAAATTTTTTCCCAATTGGCCCTACAATGTTATCATCTAATCTATTTTGGAAAGGTTTTAACTTAATCCCCTTCTGTGTAAGCTATACATTGGTATTGGCAATGATATTATGAAATCTGGCCTTAACTGAAGTGTTTTCTTTCTGAGACCATTAAATAAGAGGCAAGGGTGAATTTGCAACCTTATTCTTTTCATACATAGGATCAAGAAAATCTCCATCATCTTCAAGATCCTTAATAATATCAGCAAGATTTAGGTTCTCAATTTGATCCACAGTAAGGCAACAATAGTCGAGCCTTCTGATAGCCTCTTTTATTCTATAATCAATCCAAATATCCTCTACCTAGTGAACATGACTATAACTTTTCTTAAGTTTGTTCTTCATACCTTTGTAGTCAAAATGTTTCCTAGCCTTGAAGAACATCATTGTCATTCTTCTCATCTCTTCATCCATGGCTATGGCTTTGTAGATGGAATTGATTGAATATCTTTCAATAGTGAGATAGAAATTGAAACTAGTCTTATGCAAACTAGATTGGTGTTCATGCACTGCCACCATTTGACAAGCTAGTTACATGAGTACAATTTTTTCTGATGGGTACCTGAGAAGCATGAAAGGTTCACCATCAAAGAATCCTACTCCGAGATATGTAAAAGTAGGGAATTGTAAGAATATGCACCCATATTGGTTCACCACATTCCAAGCTTTATCTGACACTCTCTTCTTCTGAAGATCTTTATCTTACATGCACATATAATGATAAAAGAAAGCATCATTCACTCTCCTAAAATTATGTAAACTATTCTTGAGAGTCAATTGTGAGCAATACTAATATATAGGAATTTGAATCCTATCTCAGGTGTGATAGACAACCCTAGAAAATGCCTCATTGAGGTTGCTGCATATACTAGACATGAAGTCATATAGAACTTCAAAGTGGTAGGAAATTTGGTTAACTGCTCACACAAAACATCACTTATCTATTTACCCCAATAGATCTTCTTCTTATTTTGTTGGATAATATGGATGTATTGGTACATCCACTTATGATAAGTATCTGAAATAGGAAATCCCTTTACTCTACTGAGAAGAGTAATCAAATCATTTATTTCTTTAATGAATTCACTTCGATGAATAGTCTTAGGCCATCTTTTGATAGTGGGCCTTGGAGTCTTTATCTAATTATCATTGATGTTTCTTCTACACTTATCTGAGTTGTTGTCATAGTATGCATGTGTTGATTGCATGTCAATATTGGCATATTGGTCAATGTTATCACACTTGAAGATAGTGTCAAAGAAATCATCATCCAATTTGATGAGTGTTTTCTTTCCCTCTCCATCCTTGATTGACCTACTTACTAGATCATAACTATTAGCTAATGCCAACACAAACTCAGGATTTTTGAGCTTGTGCTAGATTTGGGAAAGTCACAACCAAATGAATGCCACTGTTGACGGTTGCCTCCATTTTGTAGTACTGTGGTGACTCTTTGACTCTCTTTAGGAAGTCTTCGAGATCTATGTGCCTTATCTTTGTGTCCCTAATATTGTCAATAGTAGATGACACAACTGAAGATGGAAAGACCGGATGAGGGTCTTGCTTCTTGAACTTCATTTCTTTCTTGTTGGTGATGGCTCCATCATTTGACTTTTATTGCAACTACAATATTTTGTAAAGATCATCACCATGCTTTAGTTCATTAGAATCACCATATTAGGATTCCAAAAACCCCAATTTGTTGATAGAACAAAAATGCCTTTGAGTACAAATTAGATTTTTATCTCCAATCTACATTTGTGTGTATCTAGTGTAAATCGGGCTTATAAGTCTGATTTACACCAAAAATTGGTGAAAAGAAAAATAATGCATTTTGGACTTATAAGCCCAATTTACATTTTGGGAAGCTCAAAAACATAAAATGGTGTAAATTGGGCTTGAAAGTATGATTCGCACCTAGGGATATCAAATAATGATAAATGGTGGAAATCAGACTTTCAAACCTGATTTGCACCATGTAAAAAGAAAAGGGAAGAATACACTACATTTGATGTCCGTCAGGGTTATATCCCCAACATTCACCATGGGAAGGAACCATGGTGTATGATGGGGGTATGATCTCAACATGCACCATATACATATCATAGACTACATAATATGGTAATGGCGTAGGTCGGGGGTGTGGCCACAACATACACCAAAAGCTAAGGCTTTGGTTTAGGCCAAGGTCAATACCCTGCCCTGCACTAAAGAAACCATGATACCAAAAATATGTATGATAGGAATGTGATCATGACATACATCAAATGTCCAAACTTCACATGAAACTTGGTGAAAGAAAAAGAAATAGTGTATTTTGAGATAAAGGCCCGCATACATCACATGAATACTGGTGTATGTTGAGTCTTAAGCTATAGTATACACTATTAAAACAAAAATGAGAACGATAAGAAAGAAAGAAAGAAATACATACCGAGAAGAAAAATATTTGGCCTCGCTTGATCACTCTCCAAAATCCACTAAAAGACCTCAAACAAATGAGGGTGAAAGAAAGACAAAAAAGAAAATAAAGAAGAAGAAATCAATGGTATTTAGAAATCCTAAAACAATTAATACACAAACGTGCAACATAATATGCTTCTCAGGTTTATCAGTCCGGTTCTCAAAAAAGACCCAAAATGATACAATTCAAACTTATAAACTCGATAAGAATAATGAGAAATGGTAAGAGTGCAATGTCGGAGTGAAACTCTGACCTTGCACACAAAACCCAAAAGTGGTGTAATGTCAAATTTTAAGTCTGATTTTGGACCAAAAGACAAAAGAATTGTTTAAATTTTCAAATTTAACCAACAAAACAAAGATTGGGAAATGGCCACAAAGTTTTCCAATGACTAAAAAGGAAGACAAAATGTCTCAAAAAACAAACCCTCTGAGAAATGAGAATGAATTAGAAGAAATATTCATAGGGGTTATCCAATTTTTGCTTCCAGCAAAAATAAGGATTAGAATTTGGACTATTCTAGTCAACCTATTTCTCCTAGTTTGATGCTGAATTATTCCACTGAGGCCCATTAATAGGTCAAAACTTAAGAAGAGGCCACCTCTCTTGCAACTTTGAGTTTGATTTTTCAAAGGGATGCTTGAAATTGATGGTATGATGAAAGAACAAGGATCCGGTCAACTACTGAGAGGGGGGGTGAATCAATAGATAGAAAAACTAATAAAATTTCACCAATCTCAAAATCAATCTCTTAAAGTAAACTTAGAACTATCAATGCAATATCTCTGTCAAGATAAAAACTATCAAACTAAACTAGTTGACTGTTACAACAGAGAACAATAATCAACTTGTAACTTACAAACATTCAAATACTTTTACTGATATAAGTAAAACTTCATATTGCTATCGGTTATCATGACTTATCAAAGTGGATTAAATAGTTAAGAAAATCAACCATAATAAAACATAACCACGAAAACATTCACCACTTGACACAATATTTTTGACATGGAAACCCAAATGGAAAAAACCATGGTGAGATGAGACTCACAAGATAATGATTTGAACTCTTCTGAAGTTCACCCTGTTAGGAGCCAAGCCCGTTAAAGCTCTTACAAAAAGTCTTGTTAAGATTTGATCATGTTAGGGACCACCCAGTTAAGGGATTGACTATAATGCCTTGTTAGAAGAAATACCCTATGAGGAGTAACCTTTGTAAAGGATTTAGAAGCCAAGCTAATGGATCACCTTGTTAGAGGATTTGAATAACACCAAGCTTGTTAGAGCTTACCTGGTTAGGGGATTTAACTGTTGTAATTATTAGAAAACAACAGGAGTTTGTTGATCTATTTGAATAGCACTTCACTTTCTTGTTCAGATCCTTTTCATGCTCCTATCTGCCTTTACTCAAACTGTAGATACAACATCTTGTTCGGCAACCACACACTCAATTCAATTTTTCCAACACAACCAAACTAAAACAACTCATCAACCTTATAAACAAATCAACTAGGTCGGTAAAACAAAAAAAACCTAATTCTTATAGAGATTATAAACAAGTCGGTTCAAGTATGACCATTGGATTACATAACAATCTCTACACATCATTCAAGAAAGCCTCGACCACTCCTTGATCATTGCTTCATCGAGCTTAGTAAACATCACACGCTTTGCATTACATGCAGTATACTTGCTCATTCCCAAGACAAAAAACCGTTACCTCAACATGCCAAAATCACTTTGAAACTCTCTTCATAGAATATGCATACATGTCATAATCATTACTGCTCATCATCAGATCATAAACCAATATAACCAATTCACTAAACTTAATCGGCTAGAGTTTATCAAAACAACAGGTAGGGTTTACCAATTCAACTCTCCAATACTTAGCAACACCAATTCACTCCTCGAACTAACCTACCGGTTACAGTTTCCTTTCACTAGCTCTTTCTACCAGTTACAAAACAACATTACAACAACATCATTACCGGTTAATTGACATCAATGACAATATAACAAATCATTAATGCAATCTTCATGCAAATGCCAACATAAATAATTGTGAGAAGGGGCAGATGAATTAAGAATCTTATATATAATTCTTTCGAACAGTGAATATTTTCTTTCTAGGATTCCTCTTGTTCTCTAAAGACCTATCTATTCCTTTCTTTCCAAACTTCCCAAATTAGGGATGACGGGGCAATCTTCCATATACTTTAAAAGATAAATTTTCTAACAGTTGGATTTCAACTCTGAAAGAGCTCCTTTATTGTAGATGGGAGTGGGGCTTGCCATTCTAATTTATTTAAGAGGAACTTCCAACACTGATTCGTGTATTCACAATTGAGGAGGAGATGATCCAAGGATTCCTTAGTCATCTTGTACAATAGACACCTAAAGGGACCATTGAATCTAATCTTCAAAATCCTTTCACCCATAAGAATCTTGTCTTTTAACGCCAACCAAATAAAGGCACCCACTTTTGGTAAAACATATTTATTCTAGTACAGCTAGTGTGGCCACCCTTCCTCTTCTATTGAGTGTTCAAGTAGCTTATACCCAATTTTAAATACATATTTCCCTATTTTAGCTCCATAACACACAATCTTATCTTGTTCTCTTGTAAACAACACTTTCCTGTATTCTACCACTTTTTTGAATCTATCAAAAAGTTAGGGATGCAAGTGAAGGTCTCCTAAATTCTTCCATGTCCATCACTCAATTCCATTTTCCATATACATTTCTAGATAATTTATGACTTTGGTTCCCCATCTATTTTCTATGGCCTTCCTGATCTCCATGAGATTAATGTCTTATTTCAATGCCTTCAACCCTTCCCAAGAATCATCCCAAAACTTAGCATCCTCCCCATTCCCAATCTACCATGTCATGTAATATGTAATGGTTGACCTACAAGAAATGAGAAAGTTCCAAATAGCTAAACCCTTGATTAGATTAAGGATGGTAAATATACTTTCTCTTGAATTGTTATCCAAATACTTGTTTTTAAGAATCTTGGCCCATTTTTTATAGAGATTTTTATACATGCTCCAAAAAACATTTAGCGCCCATAGCTTCATTCATTACATTCCACTTTCTAAGACCTACACCTCCTATTGATTTTAGTAGACATACTTTATCTCATGCTAACAATTGGATTTTATCGTCATCTTGTTTACCATTCTAGAAAAACTTTCTCATTTTTTGTTCTACTGATTTAATAATTTTGGTAGGAATCTTAAGACACATCATTGATAAAATGGGGATCATCAAAATAACTGACTTGGGCATTAATATTCTACTTACACCCATTAACCAATGACTTTTCTAACCTTCCAACTTGCCCAAACACCTATCAATTAGATTTGTCCAGAGTGTTCATTTACTTACCACATGAAACAGAGAGATACCAAAAAATCTGCTAGGGTGCTTGCCCAAACAAATGCCAAGAATCCTACATTTTTGTTTGTCTGGCTTTGTATTAAAAAAGAAAAAATCTGATTTGTGCCAATTAACCTTTTTCCCAAAATTTAAATATTATTTGTCAAGAGTTGATTTGATACATCGTTCTTCCCAGAGAGATGTTTTCCCAAAGAGAAAAGATTCATCAGCAAAATGTTGGTGCATGGTAACCACCATATCTAGAACAATTCTCACCCCTTTCCAATTCCCTAAGCTGACTATAACTTACCAATAAACCAACCTAGTTTTTCTGCCATTATGGTGAATAGAAAAGGAGACAAAGGATCTCCCTGGCGTAGCCCCCTGGAAGCATGAGAAAAACCTTCTAGACTAACATTGACCAAAATGAAGAATTAAGGCATAATGATATAGTTCTTTATCCAAGCAAACCATTCTTTAAAAAAACCAAATCTATCCAAAACCTTCAATAGAAATGATCTACCCACATGGCCATAAGCTTTTTGGATGTCTATTTTCACCAACATTTTTTCTGTAATTGCTTTCCTGATCAAATGTATGGCTTCGTGTGCAATTCTACTACCTTCCACAATGGATCTGTATGGAACAAACCCACTCTATTCCTCTAAGATAAATTCAGTGAGTATATTATTCATTCTAATAATCATAAACTTTGCAACAACTTTATAGACTGTATTACATAATGAAATTGGTTTAAAGTCATCAAAGGTGTCGGTCTTAAACTTCTTTGGGATAAACTCCACTAGTATATTATTAAAATCTTTGAGTATGTAGTCTTGCAACTCCGATTCCACCACCACCTCCCAAAGCTCATTATGGATGACTCCCCAAAAAATTTAAAACAAGAAAGTTGGAAATCCATCCAGCCCTAGAGCATGATCATCCACCATGGAGAAGACTGAACCAAGGGAAAATCTACGTCAGGGTTAATGGTTAGTTTAATCCACATTAATATCAAAACATTTAAATAACCTTTAAAACAAGATAAAACAGCATTATACCTTCACAAATATTCTCTTGCCCCTCAAATTGAGCCTTTGATGAAGTGGAATGCGCCCCAAATGCTCCACTTGATTGGATTGGCTCCAAGATGGGATGTGGATTTCTCTCCAATGTTGCACAATAGTTATGGATAAAAGGGGATTGGATGATGGATGCTCAAGTTATGGATATGGATCTTATGGATTTTTGCCTATAATTATGATGGATTTATAGAGCTATGTGGACAACATGAGATTATTTTATTGGAGATGGAGAATGAAGGGGAGGAGACCCCAATTTATAGATTTGAGAGAGAAGGAATGGATGGTAAAGATTGAATGGAAATAGAGGGTTGAGATTGAAGGGGAGGGAGTACATGAATTGAGAGGACTGTTAGGCCCAATATGGAAAGCTAATGTACTGAGAGGGGAGGGGTGAATCAGTACCTCAAAACTTCTCTTTAATAATAACCTTACTGTTATGCATAAACAGAATAGTGTAGTAACATAAAATAAAGTAAAAAAAAATAGATAACAATCATACATGATTCACTCCATAACACATATATTTTGGTTACGTAGAAAATCTTGGTTAGAGAGAAAAACTGTGGTGGGGATGGCACCCACAACTTCACTACTGCAATAATAAAGATGCTCGGTTAGAGCTACATGTTTATCTATTTCTGATAACTTACCCTATTAGGAGTAACAAGATCTATTAGATCTACCTTGCTAAAGGATATCACAACATTTATTCTGAATGCTGCACCTGGTTAGAGGCTTTACAATTTATAAACTTGGTTAGAGTCTTTTACCCTATTAAAGGTTTCTCTTTCAAATTCACAATATTAAAATAAAATCATTACAAACATCTGCAACTTCACATCTGAAATGTTATAGCAGATTCTATGTGCTCAGGATAAGATTACCTTGCTTATAGAATACCTCAGTAACTCATATAGTAACTCGGTAAACCCTTCTATTTACTCTGTTCTTTGACTGTTCTTTGAAAACCTTCTCAGTGACCTCTGTGTCTCTGTAATAGTCTTCCTTCATACATATATGCACACACCTTGCTCTTAATTCATGTTGTATAAATAGATTTCTTAAAATGGTGATCCAATTCATTACTTTGATCTTACAAACAAGATTCCTCGAATGAATAACTAAACAAAATATTTCATTGGTTAGATTGTCCTTGTAATCATACACAATCTTCTAGTGTAATTTCCAATGTAATAATGGTTAGTTGTGCCTCGATCTTGTAACATGTTTTCATATGCATGTCCAGGTTCAATGTATCTAGTAACACGTTTCACTCGGTGAATATCAACTTGGTGTGTTAACTTCACTGCTCGGTAGCCATAAAAGATACTCGGTAGATAGCTTCGGTGTATACTGTGTTCTGTGACTGCTTTCTTCTGTAAGTGACTAGACTATGCATACCGACTTCTCTATTTATACCGACTGCATGATTTGGTAGTGCTAACCAACTAGAATATATAGTATGACTTTGAATATAAAAACTAATGGCAACTTGATAAGTAGTAACAATCTCCCCTTTTGACATTAGTTGAGATGTTTGACAAAAACTACTTTCAAAGTCATAACTCAAAAATCTATATACTTGCAAAATGACTACACTTGACAATATATACAATAGTCAATGAAATAGTATATGCAGATATACTCCCCTTATCATTATTCTATATATTACTCAGATTTTGCATGCTCGGTTCTATTCTATGCTTGTGTGCTCTGCTAGCTCTGCATGCTCTGCTCGGTATACTCCCCTGTATACAATACTCAAAACTATATTACCAAAACTGTATCACTCTCCAAATATAGTATATTACTCCCCTTATGTAGTATTACTCCCCTTTTTTGACAAACATCAAAAACTTAATTTCCATTCAGGGGCGATAACTGATCAAAAATAGATTTATACTTGTTCCAAGCATCGGTGAGTGCGACTGAGAGTGCATCCTTTACACTTTCCATTAAAGAATTTTGTGCTTGAATATCAGCCAATAGTGATATTAAGCCATCAAGAGTGCTTCCCTCTCATGTAGTTGATAGGCGTGTAGCTCAATTAATCTGCTCTTGAATTGATGAGAGATGAGGAAGGAATAATGTCTGGAGGGTCATTATATCCATCCTGATCTTATGCTTTTCATTTCTGAGTTCTAACTATTGAGCCAAGAGCTGTTGAAGCTTGGTATAAATTTTTTGAACTGAATTAGGCTTAGTGGTCAACTTAGTTGAGAGATCGGTGATCTCTTTCTCAATTGCATTAGTTTTATTCTTGATATCTTTAATGAATAAGGAAAATGTACAAAGTTTCTGAAATAAATAAAGAATATGCTTGAGTTGAGGGGATAACTCAACAATGAATTTGACAAGCTTTAATTTTCCTATAGCAAGAGCTTTTTGTACCTCTTCTATCATCTTTGCAGTAAGCTCTTTATCTTTTAGCTTGCTCAAGTACTCAGATGCATCAACTCCAAATGTTTCTATTTGAGTAAGGAGTTCATCCAGTTGAATGTGGCTGGCTGCATCGGTTGACACTGTTGCTGAAGGTAGCATATTTGTTAGTAGTGTCTTCACCTTTTGTAGTACTTTATTCTTTTTTTGAATGGCCAATTGTTTTTCTTGTTCGGCCTTTGCTTTGCATAGTTCACCAAAATCAATAAGTGCTTGCCCTTTTAATTTTGAGATATCCACATTGGGCAACACTATCAGTTTAGTTAAATCAACTTTGAAACTATGCTTTCTCACCTTCTTCTCTTTACCTTTGGTCAGTTGTACTAAGACAAGTGCTTGTGAGGCTTGCTGACCCTTGGTAGGTTGCTCAGTAGATGCAATACTTTGGTCGGTTCCTGTAGCCGTTGTGGTGTCCTTGGGTGTCTCGATACTAGGGGTCTCAACTGTAACATTTTCAGTGCTTGACAGTGCTTGAGACTTCTGATCTTTAGTTGTATCTTCTGCTGCTTTAGACTTGTGACCTTTGATGCCTTGTTCTGTATCCCTAGGAGCTTTGGTATAGACAGGTGGCTTGACCGGTGGATAAGGCTGAACTTGTTCTAAGATAGATTCACTAGATACAAGTTTTGCATAGGTAGTGCCTTCTATCATTTCCTGCTCCGGTGCTTCTGCATCCATGACATCTTCATCAATTTGAATAGTGTCAGCTGGGTCTGGCTTGGTAGCATCACGACCTTTCTCGGTGACATCAGGATCGTGCTCAGTGACATCAACAATTTCAATTTGAGATTGTTCACTGACATCCTTTCATTTGAAGATTTCCTGCCATTTGGCTTTTGTCTCATTTTCTACATCAATGTATAGCCCATTCATCAATTTTAAGGCTCTCTGTTTGACAAGAAATTTAAAATTGTAGGTTGTCAAATGCTCCTTTATTTCTACTACAGACATATCAGGAAATAGATGGACTAGACTTCTTTCTCTTATTTGTTTCTCTGAGTCCATTGCATATTTCCATCTGTTATCAATATGTAAGTATAATTCACTCAGAAGTGACTTTACTAGTTCTAATGGAGCTAGCCGAAACTTTAGAAGTGTGCAAATGATAGCTTCTTCAATTTGTCGCTTCTCATCATTATTCCTAGTCTCATACTTGACATATCTAAATCCTACAAATCCACCATATTCTTTAAGATTGGCACAAAAGTTTTCAACACTATGAATATTTACCTTCTTGCTTTTTACAATCTAAATTTTTTTTGTATTATTGGATTCTGTATCACTAGACTCTTTTGCCAAAATGAGTCTCCAAGTATATTTCTTGTAGGTGTTGGTTACCTTGGGAACAATAACACTCTTTTGTTTCTTACTCGGTGATGCAGCTGATACTCTAGTGTTGGGTCTCTTTGTTGGTGGAGTCGGTAGGGCCTTTGAAATGTCCTGTTTCTTTCTTTTCAAAACTTTACCCTTAGGCAACTCAGTACTTAATGTTATTGCTGCCTCTTGAGCTTCTGATTCCTCTTCAGTGATGGCAAGAGTGCCTTTGATAGGTGTAGAGGAGGATTCTTCTCCAAATTTCTCAAATAAAACATTTATCATCTTTGTAGCCTTTCTTGTAGCTTTAGGTACTACAATGCTCATTTTCACCTTTTCTTTCACCTCTTCATAAGTTCCATATCTTAGTTCAGTAGCATGCCTTGGCAATGAAAGATAGGCATCAATTTGCTATTGTGTAATATCATAGTCAATCTCATAACCCATTGGTGGCAAAGATTGAGTGCTTGGTTCAACAACATTCATATAATAGTAATCGGTGTCTACCTCAAAACATATATCATCCTTATATTTCTCTACCAGCTGTGGTGGAATCTGGTACCTGTTGTGCATCTTCTCTTGAAATTTGCTGAAATAGTCATCCATGATATCATTAAAATTATCTCCCAATTTCTTGATACAATCATTGATCTGATGGGTGATAGGTCGGTGTAGCTCCTAAACTACTTTACCAACTAAGGGAAAGAACTTCTCAAAGTAGAAAAACATGCATACAAGAAGTGAACCAAACTTCAGTTTGTTTGCCGAGTTGTTCTTCTTCGGCTTCCTTATTGTGTTCAGGTTCTCAAACAAGTTCTTCAGTAGCACTTCACATAAATCTACTTTCATTCCCTTTTTCACTATTTTATAGGCTAAGTCAACTGCTGCACATGGTACACTGTTTTCCCTTGCTAATTGGAAGAAATAGTAACCAATTACTCTAATTGCAAACTTAAGTTCTGCATCAGTGACATTTTTCAATTTCAGTCCTCGGTAATCAGATTCTACTCCAGTTAGACTGATTAACTCCTTCTGTGATATCATTTTCTGTGCTCGTGCATGATCATAGATAGGATACCCAGTGATCACATGAATGATTTCCTTAGTGATTTTGAATGGTTGCTCCTCTAGCCACATAAAATCATCATGAAATCTGCTTAAAACAAACTTAACCCACTGGGGTTTGAACACACGGGGATAGGCTAGGGCTTCAGTTAATCCCTTGATTTTGATATGCTCATACTTGCTATCCATTTTGCCATCGGTACAAAGTTCATCATATGTGTCACTAATCTCAACATGACCGAGTTCTTCAACATGACATTTTGTGAAGAATCTAACATCTTTAACTAACAAGACTCGATCAGGGATGAGTGAAAATGTAGTTTTGTCATTCGGTTCAGAGGCGACTTTAGGAGTCAAAGAGTACTTCAGCAAGGGCTTCTCCACATTCTTGACAACTACGGGATCTTGGATCTTGGACACCATTGTAGATTTCAGGTAAAAACTTAGCAAACTATCCTTAGGGTTTGACGGTTTACAAACGACTGATGCTTCACACTCGGTAGATAATAGCAATTTGACAAGATCAGAAACCAGCTTAATAGTGTGATGAGATTTGATGTAAATACCTTGAAATTCGCTCTAAATGAAGTTTGATCACCTTGATTCGCTCTGCTCTGATCTCTTGAAAACTTGGTGAATGAGAATGACCGCGAAAATACCTTTAAGTACACAAAATACCTTATCAATCTTCGTGCGGGTTAGGTCAAAACATTAAATGCACTCAGTTTACCTTTAACCGATTTACTCCTTTTTTTTCATTTTAACCGAGTAACCAAATTTCCTTCATTTACCGACTTGACAGGCTTCCTGTATACACC
Organism: Cryptomeria japonica; assembly: GCF_030272615.1. Taxonomy (NCBI): domain Eukaryota; kingdom Viridiplantae; phylum Streptophyta; class Pinopsida; order Cupressales; family Cupressaceae; genus Cryptomeria; species Cryptomeria japonica. Next base: position 295,249,174 of record NC_081415.1, read on the forward strand.
GACTTGACAGGTTTCCTATAAAGTACTTTTGATAGAATTTCAAACTTACTAATGCATCTTAACTATGCAGATTTTGACTTTTGTACATAATAGAATAGGAACTGTTATGATTTAACCTTTAGAGAATGTAGTCCCTTCATACCATTTCTGATTAATTTGGAATAGGTGCACCTAACTCGGTAGGTAAGGTGCTTTCTTCATCTGACATTATTTCCTTCTTTTTCCAAATCATCTTAATTTTTTCTTTTATTTCTTCAGTGTCTCTTCTAGGTTGATCTCTGCAATCTCCAACTAAATGTCCAACTTTGTGACAATGAAAACATGCCATACTAGGATTTCTCCATGATCTTCGGTTGTTCATTCCAAACCTTACAAAATAGTTGGCACTAATATGTCCATATCTTTCACAACATTTGCACCATATCCTTGTATTGTAATCCCATGGTACTGCTACATATTGTCGGTAAGGATTTGTGTGAGTTCGGTTAACCACTAGTGTTTGCTCGGTGTGCAGACCGCATGTAGTTCATTTGCTTAAACCAGCATTTCTTAGTACTATGTCCATATCTATTTTAGTTTTTACAAAACCCTTTGAATTTTGCCTTCTGATAGTTGTTAAGAGACTTTGTCCTACATTGATTAGATGTGTGACCATATTTATTGCAATTGTAACAATATCCATTGGACTTAGTGATATTCGGTTGCTTACCTTTTCTAATCTGGCATATGTTGGCAGTATGACCTTGATTTCCACAGTAGTAGCAAATAGGCTTCTTCCTTTTGATGTTATTCCTGTTTCCAGCTTGCTTTGATGATTTTCCTCTCTCGGTAGTATGAATTCCTTTCTTAGTTGATTCTTTTCCTTTGTAACCGAGTCCTGCATCTTTGTTGGGTCTTCTTGTATTTAGTTTCTCATCCAACATCTTTGATGCATCATAACTCTTCTTCAATGTTTCTTTGGATTTCTTCTCTATTTCAAGTTCATCAGTCAACCTTAATACTTCAAGTTTTAATGCTTGATTTTCATCATTCTTTAGAATTACTTCATGATGTGCATAACCTAGTTGATCTATCATATTTTGTTGAATCCCAGTTAACCTTATGATTTCATCATTCTTATCAGATACTAAGACTTCAAGTTGTTGTCTCTCTCTTTGTAGATCTCTTGCTTTATGCTCAGTTGTCCTCAATGCATCTAGATTTTCAATCATCTGTGTACTAAAATGTTCATGTTCTCTTTTCATTGCTTTTAGTTGATCAACCAATGCTTTTTTATTTTCTTTCAATACTCCAATCATTTCTTCAGTCTCTTTAGATATACTATTCTCAGATGATGTCTCAATTTTTTTCACTAACTCTTGAGAATCCTACAAGTCATCAGATAATCTTCTTCTTACTTTCAAAGATTTTGGCATTTTCCTTTGCATGTCTGCAATCACTTGATTTGCATGATCCAACTCTTCTTGTAGATACACAATCCTCCAAGATTGTTTATAGCCTTCCATTGATAAGATCTTTCTCTTTAGGTAGTTAAACCCTTTTCCAAGATTAGAGCTCTGATACCAATTGTTAGGCCCAATATGGAAAGCTAATGTACTGAGAGGGGAGGGGTGAATCAGTACCTCAAAACTTCTCTTTAATAATAACCTTACTGTTATGCATAAACAGAATAGTGCAGTAACATAAAATAAAGTTAAAACAAACAGATAACAATCATACATGATTCACTCCATAACACATATATTTTGGTTACGTAGAAACTCTTGGTTAGAGAGAATGGGGATGGCACCCACAACTTCACTACTGCAATAATAAAGATGCTCGGTTAGAGCTACATGTTTATCTATTTCTGATAACTTACCCTATTAGGAGTAAAAAGATCTATTAGATCTACCTTGCTAAAGGATTTCACAACATTTATTTTGAATGTTGCACCTAGTTAGAGGCTTTACAATTTATAGACTTGGTTAGAGTCTTTTACCCTATTAAAGGTTTCTCTTTCAACTTCACAATATTACAATAAAATCATTACAAACATCTGCAACTTCACATTTGAAATGTTATAGCAGATTCTATGTGCTCAGGATAAGATTACCTTGCTTATAGCATACCTTGATAACTCATATAGTAACTCAGTAAACCCTTCTATTTACTTTGTTCTTTGACTGTTCTCTAAAAACCTTCTCAGTGACCTCTATGTCTTTGTAACAGTCTTCCTTCATACATATATGCACACACCTTGCTCTTAATTCATGCTGTATAAATAGATTTCTTAAAACGGTGATCCAATTCATTACTTTGATCTTACAAACAAGATTCCTTGAATGAATAACTAAACAAAATATTTCATTGGTTAGATTGTCCTTGTAATCATACACAATCTTCTAGTGCAATTTCCAATGTAATAACGGTTAGATGTGCCTCGACCTTGTAACATGTTTTCATATGCATGTCCAGGTTCAATGTATCTAGTAACACATTTCACTCGGTGAATATCAACTCGATGTGTTAACTTCACTACTTGGTAGCCATAACAGATACTCGGTAAATAGCTTCAGTGTATACTGTGTTCTGTGACTGCTTTCTTCTGTAACTGACTAGACTGTGCATACCGACTTCTCTGTTTATACCGACTGCATGATTCGATAGTGCTAACCGACTAGAATATATAGTATGACTTTGAATATAAAAACTAATGGCAACTTGATAAGTAGTAACAATCTCCCCTTTTGACATTAGTTGAGATATTTGACAAAAACTACTTTCAAAGTCATAACTCAAAAATCTATATACTTGCAAAATGACTACACTTGACAATATATACAATAGTCAATGAAATAGTATATGCAAATATACTCCCCTTATCATTATTCTGTATATTACTCAAATTTTGCATGCTCAGTTCTGTTCTGTGCTTGTGTGCTCTGCTAGCTCTGCATGCTCTGCTCGGTATACTCCCCTGTATACAATACTCAAAACTATATTACTAATGGGGAATTAGAGAGAGTGATTTATAGGAATCACTTGATTTAGTTAATTAATTTAGATTATTTAACTAAGTGGTTTTTAGAAGAAATAATTAATTAGATAAACTTAGAAGAATAGGAAATAATTGATTTAAATAAATAAATTATCTAGACTAAGATCAGAAGTTTTTATATGTAGTATTGCCACTACTTTTTATATTGTAATAATATTTCATCTAGCTTTCAAGCAATACAGACAGTTCCCATTTATGCATGCAAAGATGGTCACAAGAGGAGAATGCACATTTCCAGCAAAATTGGAAGAAGAGAATGTCAGAGTGTGTTGTCTCTCAAGCCCTTTGCCATTGTTGTCAAAGGGGGAGAAATTGAGAAGAGGTTTGTATGGTTGACATCAATGCCAAAGGGGAAGATTGTTGGCTTTAGATTGTCATTGATGTCAACAAAAGAGAAGATACAAAGAAGATAAGTGTCATAGAGAGTAAGCACACTTGCAAAAATGGATAACACATCATGTTAGTTGACAGGAGAAAGGTGAAGTGCATAACACGATAGGTTTTCAAAGTGTATGTGTTTATGCCAGGTCATGATAGGTTTTTGGAGTGTATGTGTTTGTTCTAGGTGGCGGCATTTTGGTGGATCGTGCATGCCAAGGTGTGAGCGTAGGGCCTCATCTTCCTCAACCTCAACTAGCAGAAATGCCTTTTCAACAAGACCATTATCTCCTCTTATCGGTTCCCTTATGTTATACCGACACTGCTTCCCTTTGGTGGAACCACTGTCAAACCCATTTGGCTCAATGTTCGCATGCATCTAGCTGACTCATGCTCATTGGTCCATCTATGTGATGAGTTGATCTTGTGGGGCCCTTAATGATGTTTCAGTATCTGTCTCCTCAGCAAGAGTTCTACAGGGGCCACTTTGTCCAAGTTTTCAAGGGTATACAATTGGTAGTCATTTTGTGGTGCACATTGTTCGAGAAGTGTTTGTGTGGGGGCGATTTTTTTTATTTTCGGCATGAGATGGGGCTTTAGTATGACTCAAAGTGCCCTTTTGTTGGTGGTATATGTTTTAATGAAATGGGGCCCATGATGGAAGGCTAAATTTTTTGATGTGACACGTAGTCTGTCACATCAATATACATTTGACCATGTGAACAGGTAAAGACATCCAGTTGGTGAGTATTGATTGCTCCATCTTGGTAGCGCTGTTTAGTGGCATCCACCTTATCCAAGATGGAGTAATGTTGGATCAATGTCATTGGTCTACGCAGATGATGAGGTGTTATTGTGGGGCCCATCTACCTTTTCAATGTGATATTATGTTTCAGTGAAACCCTTTTCACCTCTTATCAGCCTGTAATAACTTTGGTGAAATCCTTTTTTAAGTGTGACTAAAGATTTATGTTGGCGACATTGTTGGGTTTTGGTGTAACATAGACTATAGGTGTGACCTGATATTACCTCTTGTAGAACCTTGGAAGATATAGCAATAGGATTTTGACTTTGATGTGATGATCGATGGGTCTTGACAAAATGCATCTACTTGCACAGATCAATCAAATGACTTTATTTTCTTCTCATAGGTGGATGTTAATAGATGAATTGTCTACATGGGGTTGTTGACCAATGTTGATGACATAGAAGGATGCTGAGGACATGGCAGTTTGACCAACATTGACTAGAGGGAAATCTTTCCATGAAATGCTCATAACATGAGTATTATTCAAACTACAGAATATGCCAGTTCAACACACTGTCATCATGGCTCATTTGACCAAGTCTTTTTGGCCATATCTAGAAGATCAACAGTCTAGATTTAAAGTCCTTGAAGAATACAGGTTGGTGTGTCTAGGAACTTGAAGTGCTTAACTGGAGAAAGTATAAACCAACTAATTGGATGTATATGGTGTAGCATAGGAAATTGAACATATCACATTGCACAACAATGATGCAAATTGCCTGTGATGATCTATGATTAACTGACCTCATGGAGGTGAATGCGGGTTGCATAAAGATATGGTATGTCGATCATCCTAGTTGATGAAAAAGTGTGTATGATGATACTACTGTTGATGAAGAAAAAGAGAGATATGTTGAACTAAGGAGAAGAGTTAGTTGGAGATGATAAAAGACTGGTAGAATACAAAATAGAGTGTTACTTGTAGATACAAAATAGAAAGTGATAAGAGAAGAAATCAGAGTGCAGAGGATCAAGCTTGTGAGAAGAATATAATTAGTAAGGTGTTACAAAGTTTCATGTGTAACAAGGTGCTTAATTTTTGTTAAATATTTATTCATTGTAATTCTTTGAGTAGGTTCTTATAGCAGGGGTTGGCGTTGTTGATAGCAGGGTAGCAACAATGCAAGAAAACTGAGAGGACAGGGGAGGGGGGGGGTGAATCAGTTTTCACCAAACTTAATCAAATTAACCTTAACTTTAGATCTAATTAGGAACAACAATAGCAAAGATAAACACCACATCAACCATACACATAACATATGGATTTTGACATGGAAAACCCAATTAAGGGAAAAATCACGGTGGGAACCTACCCACAATAAGATGATACTTTGCAGTAGTATGTGTAAATATTAAAATGGGGAATACACATGCATTCAGGCACACTGCCTAGAGATCACTGCTCAAATATAAGAAGGGCCACAACCTTGAGGAAGGCTCGCTTCCTTACAGAGATCAAACAATAATCTAGATTACATGAACCAAAGGAATAACATCTCCAAATGACTGATTACTGTAGATAGGAATTTGGAAATTCATCAAAGCAAATAGATATTAAACTAGCTCAACCACAAAAACTAAATTGCAATGATAAGAAATCCTAAAAACATTCAATAGAGATATGAAAACAAGACATTCAAATCAAATGCAAACCATTACAAACGCAAATGTCTCCTCCATAATTCTCCATTGTCCTTCTTTCTCCTTCAAATTGCTTTGTTTGTGGATCTCACCTACAAATGCAAAGGCATAGTATGAAAGCAAGATTTTTAAGATGAAATGGCAGCGTAAGGATACTAGAAGCGTGATTGATTCTCTAAAAAATGTGATTAGATTCAATAATGTGATTAATTGATCCCTTGATTGAAGAAACTCATCCAATTTATAGACAAATTGGAGAGATGACAAGATTAGCATGAAGAGATTTGAAAGGAAATTTCAAATCAAGAATGACAAATATGACAAATTATGACAAAATTGACACTTTCTATGCAAGATTGATTGATTGACAAATTATGACAAAATTGACAAGATTGCTATGAAAAATTGATTGATTGACAAATTATGACAAAATTGACAAAATTGAAAATGCCATTCCCATGAAATTAGGAGAAATATTAGAAAAATAGGAGAAATAGAAAATTAGGTTAGAAATGATGAATTGGAAATTAGGAAATTAGAAAATCAGGTAAATTAATTAATAATTTTTTATTCATTAATTAATTCACAAAAAGAGGGGGAATTAATTAGCCAATTAAATAAATATTTAATTGTGACAAGAAGACTTAGGATAAATAAATAAAATATTTAATCTAGAGGGAAAATGACAAACAAGATTAAATGAATAAATCATAAAACCTAGAAGATGAATTAGAAATGCAAGGATGACAATTAGGTCTTGACAAAAGATAATTGATGTAGGGTCGATTTGATCATGATTTTGATTGACAAAGGACCAATGCTGATAAATGATTGAGATTGATAAAGAGATCAAATTGATAGGCACCAATTGACATGATTGAAGAGGACAAGGATTGATGACGAATCGTCGCAAAATGACAAGATTGACAAGTTGATAAGGATCGATGATGAATTGATTGCAAGATGACAAGATTGATGACAAATTGATCACAAAATGACAAGATTGACAAGTTGATAAGGATCGATGACGAATCGATCGCAAGATGACAAGATTGAAAAGAGGACAAAACCCTAATTCTATCATCGATTAGGATTGACGATGTCCAAAATGATGATAAATGAGCACGCATATTGATGCGACAGGATAAGATCGACCAAAATCATGACTGAAGATTATTATCGACAAGACCAAATTTGAAAGCGAGAAAAATGAGGAATGCAGAAGAAGGGACTCAATGCTCACAAATGATAAAGACCAAGTGCGCAACATAGAAGAAATGTTAATGTGATGCAAGAACCCTAAAATAAGGCAATGCGCAAATGTTAAAGTGACTCCGCAAGCGTTGACCATTTTTAGACGTCTACATTTTGCCCCTCTTTGAGACAATGCAATTCTAAGCATTGTTTCAAAGAACAATAATGAAAATGCCCTAGACAATAACAATAACATATGCATGCCCCCTCGAGGAATTGGCCGGAAAAATCTAGAAAAGAGGCCAAGTGATCAATAAGAATGACAGAAGATGATAGGTTCGAATGGATCAAAAATCGAAGGTCGGATGCACAAAGGACAAGCAGTGGAAGGCACAAATGAGAACTAGACCGAACGGACTGCCAAGACTGACGGAAGAAATGTTAGTAAGAAGAAATTAGACAAAGGACAGTTAGAGATGAAGGAAAACTTGCTTTCACAAATGCACATAAGTAGGTGAGAACCTTTATTTATTGTAGCAAAGTGGATGCAGAGCATCATGGCATTAAAGGCCAGAGCTAGAACGCAACCCCTTTTGCAAAAGATAGACACATCCCACACAAAGAATGAGTGAAGCATCCTAGGGTGCATACATCAAGGGTCGAGGTATGTGCGGCGTTCACAAAGCGAACGTACTTATCACAGACACCCAATGATATAGTTGCCCCAGTTTGTGACAAACATTCCACAAACAACAAACACAACAAAAAAGGAAAGGGACCATGAACCATCCTGGTCACTCTAAATCACTCAATGACATCATCGAGCAACATAGGAACATGATCAAAGCCAAAGATAAATCAATAAAAAGATAAGATGCACAAATTCGACCAAGTCAAATAAATAGTCTGATTGTCATTGTCAAAAGTGGAACACAAGAATGATCATGTTGTTTGGTTCCAGGGAATGCGGTACCCCGTCTAAGACAGGACATAGTCTGGTTTCAAGTATACCAAACCCTGTATAAGACCCATGATAATAATGACAAGGAAACATGATATTGATGTTGATTGATGTGACAACTATGATCAGGTTGAATGCTTGCTTGGTTGAACAGTTCATCTGTTAATGCTTGATTTCATTAAAGCACAACGTTGTAACATGTTATCTGTTTGTTGTCTACACAAATGTTTGATCGATTTGTCATTGGATGTATGCTCAGCGATTTGTCTATGCACAGAGGGTACCATTTATTGACAAAATGCAAAATGCCAAAGAAATTGTTTTTTGTTTTTTTTTGATTTTGATGTTTTGAAATTTTTTTGTTCGTTTTTTTCAGGACTTTATTTGACTTTTTAGGGATTTTTTTAGGACATTTTTTCAATTTGTTTGGATTTTTTCAAGACATTTTTTTTTTTTTTGGATTATTTCAAGATCATATTTGATTTTTTTTTTTTTTTTGGATTATTTCAGGATCATATTTGATTTTTATGATTTTTTCAAGACATTTTTCAATTTTTATGATTTTTTCAGGATATTTTTCAATTTTTATGATTTTTTCAGGACTTTTTTCAATTTTTATGATTTTTTCAGGACATTTTTCAATTTTTATGATTTTTTCAGGACATTTTTTCAATTTTTATGATTTTTTCAGGACATTTTTCAATTTTTATGATTTTTTCAGGACATTTTTCAATTTGAAAACTCCAGTAATTGATCATGACAAGGGAGGCGCACGCACCTAATGAACATTTGAAAGACATATACAGTGACCTAGACCGAAACATATGCACAAGGACTGGAAACCTGGGTATGCAAGACAATGATGTTGACCAATCACAGGCCTGGAACAGAACATTGGGTTAGGACAAGGATAAGCGTGATAAAGCTGCAGAGGAAAAGTATAGCTAGGGGTCATGATAGATGACAGAGCAATAATCTTTTACACATGGTGCCTATTTGCCAGGTTTTCACCATGGTACTTGCCCAAAGCGCCTGTTTGCCAGGTTTTCACTAGAGGGCGAACTATTTTTCTTTACTTTTGTTTGTTTTTTTCTTTTTGATTTTTTTGATTTTTTTGATTTTTTTTATTTTTTTGATTATTTCAGGACATTTTATGATTTTTTTTTTTTGGATTATTTTAGGACATTATTTGATTTTTAGGGATTTTTTATGATTTTGCCCCCAGTTTTTAGTAAGGCAAGGAATATGACAGGTGAATAAATAGGCTTGCTGAAATGATGGTGGATAGAGGGAAGACAAAGGCCTTTTATTATGGAGACAATATGGATGCAATTTTCAAGGGCTATGGCATGATGGGACAAGAGACTGGATATGACAATGTAAAGCAGTGACATGGCATGAGGGACATGTCAAGAGGTTTTTGAAAAATATGTTTTGCATTTCACATCCTTATGTTAAATCAAGATCAAGGAATGAAAAGAGTGTATGGATAGTGATAAGATATGGATAGGATAAGCAAGACCAAGAATGGATAAGGGACATGGACTAAAGGTCGGGGTAGGCTAAGGGATAGTGGCAGAAAGTTGCAATAAGCTAGGGAATATGGATGAAATGTTATAATAAGCAAATGGATAAAGACCAAAATCTGCAAACAAGATGCATGATGCTCATGAAGATCCTCAGCCTTATCAAGATCAAAGGTGGAAAGAGGAAACTGGACATAAGGGACAATAGGATATGAAGAGTAATGACAGGGGTTCAATAGGATAATGAAGGGCAATAGGATATGAAGGAGGAAACCTGCCCCCAAGTGTGGTGTGCAAGAAGTTCATAGATTACGCATGACACCTATTTGCCAGATTTTCATCACGGTACTTGCCCAAGGCACTTGTTTGCCAAGTTTTCACTAGTGGACGAATTATTTTGCTTTAATTTTTTTTTTCTTTTTTCTTTTTTTTTTTTGGATTTTGACATTTTCAATAGAAGATGGACACATGACAAGGGATGGAAGAAGGACTCAAGCATCTTTTTTTTTTTGGATAGTAGCCTTGAAAAAAATGGACCATGACCTTTAAAAGTATGCTCAAAGATGTTGGTAGGATAAGGACATGGAAAATAAGATTAAACTAAGGCAAGGATTTATGTAAAGGATTGGACCAGAGGGATGGAAGGATGGAAAATATGCACTGGATAATGGATAGGGTATTGGAAGAATTGGGCTTCACTGGATGGAAATGAAGGCAAGATCAACATTGGCACACACCTTGATGGGTGGTGGATTGATGGAGAAAAAATGGATCTCAAATTGTGAGATTTGGATGGAGGAATAGCTTGGGATTTTGGGACATAAGGGCCCAAAATGGATGAAGAAGGCAGTGGAGGAACAAATTTAAGAGGTTTGGATGGAGGAATAGCAACTTTGGATGCCAATTTTGATGTTTCTTTAGGCTTTTGTGCTTCAAGGAGCCACTTAGAGATCCACATGGTTTTTGATTTTTCATGCTTTTGTGGTTCCTTGGAGTGCATTTCTTGCACAGGGGATTTAGGAACCCATATATATTTTGACTTTTGTTTTTGAGCAATGGGCCTTTGTGACCTTTTGGATATTTCTTTTTCTTTATAGATCATATTGTTCTTTGTTTTGACATGTCGATTGTATTGGACATGTTGATCCTTGAATACATGTGGATTGCTAGACTTATGACATTTATACTTGGCATCCAAATTGCTTGGAGGAGGAAAGGAATGCATGGATGGATATGAATGAAATGGAGTTCTTTTGGATTGATGAAATTTACTCAAGGATGTGTGCCTTTGCTGACCTTGCATAGAGGACGAAGGGATATAAGGACCTAAGATGGATGGAAAGTATGATGGGGAAGGTTTATGTTTTGATTTTGATGGAGGGATACCAACGTCTTGAGAGTGAGTTGTGTAGACATGACCCTTAATATTTTCTTTAACATGAAGGGATTCTTGCTTATGAAGATCTACTCCTTTGCCTTTATGAATATCTTGACTTGTAGGATACTCTTTTCTTTGGGAAGAAGACGCGAGTCCATTATGAGGTGGATATGATATGAGAGAAATAATGAGATCTTGAAGTGGATCAGATTGCACCAAAGTGGAAGAACCCATTATGCATGTCAAGGGTTCATGAACATCTTGCATTGACACGTTAGAATCATGAGGGGGATTAGGATCATGAGGGAGGCTAGGATTGTGAGGGGGACTAGGATTGTGAGGGGGAGTAGGATTGTGTAGTGGACATGGTTCAATGATAGGCTCTTCAAGAGATGGAATGGGAGAAATAATGGGATCATCAAAAGAAATGCGATCTTGGAGTGTATATGGAGCATTAAGACAAGGAGATGGAGGAACAAAAAGATATTTTGGAGGATTTAAAGGAATAATTTGATCTTGACAAGGAGGAAGATCATTGGAATCCTCTTTAAAGGTGCTTTGCTCTTGACTTTTAATGGGATCATCGGAAAGGATGGAAGGCATATCTTGATCTTTCTTAGGAAGTGGAATGTCAATGGGATTTGAAAGGACATTTTTTTCATGAAATGGAATGGTGTCATCTGGGATTGGATGGACTGGGATATCTTGATCTTGCTCGGGGAATGGAGTGTCAATAGGACTTTGGATAGGATGGACAACAATAGGGGAATCATCGTGAGTGTCTGGGAAGATGGGGTCCTGGTCAACAATTGGATGGGATGATAAGGTTTCAGGATCTTGATCTTGATTTTCTTTAGGACTCATTTCTTCATGCTCTAAATTATCCTCTTGACATGAGTTTGGACTTTGGATATGCATGGGGGATTCTAGCAAGGGATTAATGCTTTGACATGAAGGAAATGCACTTTGAACATTTGTGATGGATTCTGGCAAGGAATCAATGCTTGAACATGAGGAAGAGGGACTTCGAATGGGGTCCTCTAAAACAGGTAATGGCAATAAAGTGCATGGTGGCATTGGGTTTGTATTTCTGAAACATGACAAGGATGTGCATCATGAATTGGATTATCTTGGCAATCAATTATGGATAGCCCTTGGATAATTTCATCCTTGGGTGTATTATTTGATGAGGACAAAATGAAAGGTTCTTGTGAAACTTCTAAAGGTGTAGGGATAGATGCCATTGGAGAGTCAATTTGTTTGCAGGGGGATGAGGCATTTCTAGACATAATTGTATTATCTTGATCTTCCTCAAATAACTCACTTGGTAGGTTCCTTAAGATCCTTGCAATAAAGCCACCCTTCTTTCGGGGTTTTGACATGGTTGTATCTAGAATTTGAACTTGTTTGGAAAGGAGTTGGTCTTGGTTTGATGTCATGTTTTGATATTGGACTTGGTTCAATTGTTCTGACATGTTTGAAACTTGGGTTGGTGTGTGTTGCAACCTTTGTTTTTGAATGTTTGGTTGTAGTTGTTGACATTGATATTCCACCATTGGTTGAACTATTTGTTGACATTGTATAGTTGGTTGGAAATATTGTTGAAATTGGACCATTGGTTGTATATGTTGGACCATTGGTTGTGTCTATTGGATATGTTGTACCATTGGTTGTGTCTATTGGAAATGTTCAAACTGTTGAACAATTGGTTGTGATGGTTGAAAATCTGATTGATAGTAAACACCTTCTTGTTTTTGTTGTGAAGGCACATAATGTTGTTGTCTCTTTTCTTGAAATTGTTTCATCGTCTCTATTTGTGAGATGAGAGCTAGTATGTTTGATCGTTCGATAAGAGATCTTACATCAATTGGCTCAATCTTTGGATTTCAACCTGGAAATTTTTGAAACATTTTGGACATTTGTGATCTGTTCTTCTCAATGTTTTTCACTCTTTGTTCCAATATCTCCTTTTCTTGAGCTAGTTTCTCCTCTAGTTTTTGTATTTGGAGCCCTGTTTCATCATAAAAAGTTTGACCGATATTGCCTTGTTGTTGGGTTGGATATAATTGTGATTGCCTTGGATTAAAATTCAATTGCATTGTTGGTTGATACGTCAAACTTTGTTGCATCATTGGTGCTTGGAACCTTGTTTCAATAGACATGTCACTATGCAATGTTTTTGGGATTTTTGATTTTAAAAGGATGATGTATGATATGCAACTAAATGCAACCTAAATAAATGAAAATGCAATCTATGGCAAGAATGCAACCTATGTTTTTGTTGTTTTTCAAGATTTGGACAAACTTTTTGAAATGCAAACCTAAAGACTCAACCTTGGGAAGTTGAAATGAAGCCAAGACCTTAAAGGACAAAGGACCAAATGACAATAGGACAAATTGACAATGTCTCACCTATATGCTTGGATACTAAGCTAGGTTTGACAAAAATGATATTAATGAAAAGACAAAATTTAGACAAGGTCAAGACTTCCTAACAACAACTTAGGGTATCATCCAAAGTGTTTGATTTTTTAAGTTTGACAAACCAAATTTTTGAGACTAAATGCAAGAAGGCAATGATTATGAAAATGAATTAGGATATGACAATGAAATGCAAACTTAAGGAAATGATTTTAAACCTAAGTGCAAAATGAGGACTCTTCCAATGAAAATGGACTAAAATGAAGGAAGATGACAATATGCCCTAGGACCTAAGTTGGACTATGCAAAACCTAGCCTAAAGTGACATGAATGTTGAGACAAAGTTTTTTATTTCAATGTGTTTGAAAGCCATGTTTTGAAAATGTTTTGAACTATGTTGGATGAGTGTTCTCTTTTTAAAAACCTTGTTTGGACAATGTTTGGACTTGTTTGACAAATGATGTTTTGTGACAATTGTATAGTTCAACTTTTGACAATCACAGAAGACAAGATGTTTGGACTTAGACCCAAGACAATCATGCTCATTCACAACAAATCCTATGGCTAGCAAGGGCAATATCTATTGAATCCTCTACTCGAAATACAACACTTAGCCAGATAGCTAGACACTTGGTAGCACTGGCTCCCCCTTACAATGCACTCACTTCTCGGGCATACCAAGCTTCGAGTTCAAGGGGCATCACTTCCCAAGAACTTGCTATCTCTAACTAAGGAGTACATGAGAGGTGTCTTCGGCATGCACGTATCACAACGCCTGAGCCAACAGATAGAAGGATTTTGGCCTCTATGAATAAGAGATTCTAATAAGGGCATCCGTTCGGGTGGGTATTGATCTGGCGAATAAATCGTCGCAATACCATTCCAGCACCTGTTGTCTACAACTTTCGTTGCATCCACAGTTATTTAGAGTGGTTCGGAAGAGCTTGGTTTTAGCCCGTCACCACTTAGGGTCGTTCCCTCTCACCAATGCCTGTGCGAAGTGCCAGGCAAATCGGGAGGCAGGCCCAATTCTAAGGGTTAAAACATGCAATCAAACTAAAAGAAAACAAAGCATGCATGGTGTTTATTAACCTTTAAAAAATTAAATGTGCAACTACTTTAAAAATCACATGCAAGATGTTTTTAATAAAAGTCTTTGACCGCGTCCTGCATAAGATTCGTTAGTAGTTTCATTTTCAATCTTCGTCACACGTAACGCCAAGGTGCTGCACAGAGAATTAGTACCAAAGAAAAACTAGAATATAAGAACAGAATGAAGACAAAATAATTTGCAAGTAAAAACACTGGTTTCACCTCTGTTTCTGGCCTTACACAGGCACAAAATGTCTCAACACAGGCGCAGAATGCCTTGACACAGGCGCAGAATGCCTTGACACAGGCGCATAATGCCTTGACATAGGTGTAGATCTCTTTGACACACGCGTAGATCTCCTTGACACAGGTGCAGATCCCTCCTACACAGGCGCAAAAGTGTCCAAAAAACCCTGAGTTGCCCTGTTTCTTGGGTTTTTCACCTACAAACAGCTCAAAAGGCACTTAAAACATGGTTAAATGGTTAGTTCACGTCGGGTTCACCAATTAATGTAGATAGGAATTTGGAAATTCATCAAAGCAAATAGACATTAAACTAGCTCAACCATGAAAACTAAATTGCAATGATAAGAAACCCTAAAAACATTCAATAAAGATATGAAGACAAGATAATCAAACCAAATGCAAACCATTACAAATGCAAATATCTCCTCCATAATTCTCCATTGTCCTTCTTTCTCCTTCAAATTGCTTTGTTTGTGGATCTCACCTACAAATGCAAAGGCATAGTATGAAAGCAAGACTTTTAAGATGAAATGGTAGCGTAAGGATACTAGAAGCGTGATTGATTCTCTAAAAAATGTGATTAGATTGGATAATGTGATTAATTGATCCCTTGATTGAAGAAACTCATCCAATTTATAGACAAATTGGACAGATGACAAGATTAACATTAAGAGATTTGAAAGGAAATTTCAAATCAAGAATGACAAATATGACAAATTATGACAAAATTGACACTTTCTATGCAAGATTGATTGATTGACAAATTATGACAAAATTGACAAGATTGCTATGCAAAATTGATTGATTGACAAATTATGACAAAATTGACAAAAT
Organism: Cryptomeria japonica; assembly: GCF_030272615.1. Classification (NCBI taxonomy): domain Eukaryota; kingdom Viridiplantae; phylum Streptophyta; class Pinopsida; order Cupressales; family Cupressaceae; genus Cryptomeria; species Cryptomeria japonica. Next base: position 295,264,693 of record NC_081415.1, read on the forward strand.
TGAAAATGCCATTCCCATGAAATTAGGAGAAATATTAGAAAAATAGGAGAAATAGAAAATTAGGTTAGAAATGATGAATTGGAAATTAGGAAATTAGAAATTGATGAAATTAGAAAATTAGGTAAATTAATTAATAATTTTTCATTCATTAATTAATTCACAAAAAGAGGGGGAATTAATTAGCCAATTAAATAAATATTTAATTGTGACAAGAAGACTTAGGATAAATAAATAAATTATTTAAGCTAGAGGGAAAATGACAAACAAGATTAAATGAATAAATCATAAAACCTAGAAGATGAATTAGAAATGCAAGGATGACAATTAGGTCTTGACAAAAGATAATTGATGTAGGGTCGATTTGATCATGATTTTGATTGAAAAAGGACCAATGCTGATAAATGATTGAGATTGATAAAGAGATCAAATTGATAGGCACCAATTGACATGATTGAAGAGGACAAGGATTGATGATGAATCGATCGCAAAATGACAAGATTGACAAGTTGATAAGGATCAATGATGAATTGATCGCAAGATGACAAGATTGATGACAAATTGATCGCAAAATGACAAGATTGACAAGTTGATAAGGATCGATGATGAATCGATCGCAAGATGACAAGATTGACAAGAGGACAAAACCCTAATTCTATCATCAATTAGGATTGACGATGTCCAAAATGATGATAAATGAGCACGCACATTGATACGACAGGATAAGACCGACCAAAATCATGATTGAAGATTATTATCGACAAGACCAAATTAGAAAGCGAGAAAAATGAGGAATGCAGAAGGAGGACTCAATGCTCGCAAATGATAAAGACCAAGTGCGTAACATAGAAGAAATGTTAATGCGACGCAAGAACCCTAAAATAAGGCAATGTGCAAATGTTAAAGTGACTCCACAAGCGTTGACCATTTTTAGATGTCTACAATTACAGTTCTGGTTAAGCACACTATTTGCACAATAAATCTCCTCTACTATTTTCTACTTTTGAATGATAAATTTGCTTTCTTGCACATACAATATACTCTCAGATCATAAACACAACCACAAACACACAACTAACATGATTACATCACCTATTTATACAATTCATCAACCTTGCCCTTAAGGTCGGCTCAACACATAAGACCTAATTACAAAATTATGTCACACGGTACATAAATCCACAACTAGACCAATACAATATCAGTAAGGACATAGCATGGACCCAAATCAAATCCTTGAACACGCAACACCATCAAATAATTTCCAAGATCATCCTCAACATGCTACACCATTGAATATGTCGTATAACATGAAAAACACCACCGAGCCAATAAAATCTCCATTAACATGTACCATGATCAATGCTGACAACCAAAATGCATATGACATGATCAAATAACATCAACAAGCAATGTGAATTCCACCACAATCACCGCAACAACTCAGATAATCAGATTCATCATTATTGCATCATCAAAGCTCAAGAACACCAACTGACAAACTGAAAGATACACTTGCGAAGTTCCAAATCATGAACCACCTGATTAGAGGACAAATATGAATGTCCCAAACATTCTCCAAAATCCACAGCTCAAGATATAATTATTTTGGAGCAATATGGATCAAATATTATAATTTTGCAACATAGAACACTGAAAAACTAGTCCAAATACCGAACCTCAGAACTCAACCAAATCACCTCATAGCATCATCAAACTCCAACTGAATCAACTAGAGATAAGTATCTCAAAACCCAATAAACCACATTAGCACATCTGCATTAGATCACCAAAAGCAGCTTTCTGTAATAACCAATTCTTTGCAGCACAGGAATATGTTGACATCAATGACAACAACATATCCCAACAACTCTAATATCCAACAATATCTCCCTTTGGCATTGATGGCAACTTATGAATGTGAAAAACAATCAATGCAAATAAATAAATCAATAACCAACAATCTCTCCCTGAGATCATAAGAATCAACTCTCCCTTTAAGGGTTTTTCAATGCTTCTCTCCCCCTTTGACAACAATGTCAAAGACACATACAAATCATGCATCTCTCTCTCTAAGAAGGACAATCTCTCCCCCTTAGAATAAACTCACAAATCTGAACAACTGAAACATACACTGACTACTCCCCCAAAGTAGCAACACCCACTCATCGATCCAGATAACAATATAAGACAATGAAGTCCACTATATCAATGCAACCCAATGCATCTAGTTTCCAGTAGGAGGGGAAATCACCCCTATCTTATCTCTCAGATATACAAATGTATCTTTAGGCAAGGGCTTAGTAAAGATATCTGCAATCTATTCCTTAGTAGATACATACTCCAATCTAACTTCCTTATCACTGACTTTCTCTCTCAGAAAATGAAACTTAATTGATATATGCTTGGTCTTAGAATGGAACATTGGATTCTTATAAATATTGATAGCACTAGAATTATCACAATATATGATAGTAGGCTCATGATAAACAACTCTAATATCCTTCAGCATCTGCTTCATTCAAAGTACTTGAGTACAAGCTCTAAAAGCAACAATGTATTCAGCTTCTACAGTAGATAAAGAAATAGAATCTTGATTCTTACTTGTCTATGCAACCAACTTCTTACCCAAAAATAATGCTCCACCGGTAGTACTCTTCCAATCATCAACATCACCTGCCCAATCAACATCAGTATAAGCATTTAAAGTGAAATAATCATCCTTCAGATACCATAGACCATAACCAATTGTCCCCTTCAAGTATCCAAATATCCTCTTCACAGCAGTAACATGACTTTCCTTTGGATCATCTTGAAATCTACAAACAAGGAATAAAACATTCATAATATTAGGCCCAATCTGAGTCAAGTAATGTAGTCCACCAATAATAGATCTACATAGGGTCTGATTAGCCTTCAAAGATTCATCATCTTTTTTCATCTTGCATCCGGTCACCATAGGAGTTCCAACATGTTTGGAATCATCTAAGCCAAACTTCTTTAACAATCCCTTCACATACTTAGATTGAGATATGAAAATGTCTTTATCAGTCTGTGTAATTTGCAATCTTAGAAAGAACTTTATCTCACCTATCATAGACATCTCAAATTATTTTTGTATATCATCAGCAAACTTCTTACTCAAGTCATCATCACCTCCAAAAATAATATCATCAACAAAGACTTCAACAATCAAAATATTATCATTAACAACCTTGAAGTACAAATTACTATCAGCAGTACCTTTATAGAATCCCAATTTTATCAAATACCTGTCCAATCTAGCATACCAGGCTCTAGGGGCTTGTTTAAGACCATATAGTGCTTTCTTCAATCTGCATACCATGTCTTCTTCATTTGTCAATGAAAATCCATCTGGTTTCTCAATGTAGACTTTATCTACCAATTCACCATTCAAAAAGGCTGACTTCACATCCATCTGATATACCTTGAATTTCTTATGAGTAGCATATGCAAGAAATAGTCTAACAACTTCAATTCTAGCTACTAGAGCAAAAGTCTCCTCAAAATCAATACCTTCCATTTGTAAATATTCCTTACATAATAGTCTTGCCTCAAGTTTCTAACAACTTCTCCAACTTCATTCATCTTATTCCGAAACACCCATTTAGTACCAATTACATTCTTGTCCTTAGGTCTCAGAATAAGTTCCTATGTTTTGTTCTTCTCAATCTGATCTAATTCTTCTTCCATATCTTTTACCCAGTTCTCATCTTTACATGCTTTAACAACATCTTTACAGTGTTGTATTTGGCACCAATTTTCGATGAATTTTTGTTGAAATATTGACAAACTTTTGTCGGATTACCGACAAAACACCCTTACAAATTTCATCGCAAAAAATTCATCGGAAACACTACGAAACTAAATTCATCAAAACCTCGACCAAGCATTGTCAGACAATGCCACAAAAAATGGAACCGGTTTTCATCGAAAAATAGATGAAAACTTCATCCATCTTGTGATGAACGATAACCACAAAACATTCCAAAATATCAATTTAAAAGCGTCGAAAAAGCCACAAAACATCATTGCAATTTAGATGATGTGGAGCATGTATGGGCAACAAAAATATCGTCACACATACAACAACTTCGTTAGGCGTTTTGGTGGTTCATCGCACTTTCGACGATGTTAAGCATGCAATTACGACAAAAATATTGTCGCACATACAACAACATTGTCGAACATTTTGGTGGTTAGTCGAACTTGTGACAATGTGGAGCATGCCATTACGATGAAAATATCGTCAAACATATTTCAACTTCGTCAAAAATTTTAGTGGTTCGTCGGTTTGTTTTCATCAAAATTGTGATGAAACCATGCAGTTTTGTTTTTTTAAATTATTTGTTCAAAATTATGCTATTACATACATTTGAACGAATTTTATTATTGGTGTGGGTGATTTTTCTGATTGGAGCCTTGTTTTTGAAAACAAGAAGCTTCACATACTTCTTACCAAGCGATTTCAATAAGACAAACCCAACCAACACTCAAAGAGCATTCAACTCTGTAAGCATCCACTTCATTTGTATGTTGTAAAATAACTCATCAAGGAAGAAGTAAAAATCCACAATATAAAAAATGATACAAAATATACTCAGCCAAAGTATTTTACTTTTATGTGAACTTACTTGGACTAATTAAGGAAATCATAGAACATAAGCAATCACATTTTTACCATACAAGAATATTATTAAAATAATAGAAATTTTAAACAATTGATAAATAAGGTTGAGAACACTTTTCATTAAAACTAAACCAGTAAATTGTAAAAAATTTTAGGTTCAGATTGAGGTCGACTTCAAAGAGGAAGGATCAACCAAAGGCTACTTTCAAAAGATAATTTTATATTTCAAATTTAAAATACAATTTGGGTCCAATTATTTTCTTTCATTTTAATTATTATGTAAACATTCATTCACTAATCGATTAATAACATATAAAATTCACTCATTAACATATAACATTCATTCATTAACATATTCACATTAATTCATTAGCATATAACATTCATTCTTTAAGTTTTTACATATTATCAAAAATATGGTTGTCAAAAATATCAGTTTTTAGCATTCATTAACATATTATAAAAAATATGGTTGTCATAATATGATTACAATCAATTATTTTTTTTGTTTCTTTTTTGCAGATAATTAGAGAATAAGTGGAGTATCATTTTCTAAATCATTTGTCCCCCCTTCAATTGTTATGTCCTCTTCTCATGATCTTAATGTATGCCTAGTCGTGTACTCATGGCGTGGAGGCTGCTGCAAGGGAGTCTGCTGCAATAACAAAGAAATGTTAAATTGATATGTTTTATTATTATTTTTACAAGTATTTCATTAATTAAAAGAACATTAGAGTGGTGCTCTTTACTTAATGGGGCCACATCATGTTCCTGATCTTGTCTTGTAGCCTCATGTTCAACATGTTAAACACCCTCTAAATCCTTTGGAGTTGAAACACGAAAAGTTACATTAATTAATACACCAATCACAATTAAATATGTTTAAAAGAGCATTAGAGTGGTCCCCTTTACCTAATGGGGCCACATCATATTCCTGATCTTGCCTTATAGCCTCATGCTCAACATGTTGAACACCCTCTAAATTCTTTGTAGTTGAAACATGAAAGGTTACATGAATTAATACACTGATTGAAATTAATATGTTTAAAAGAACATTAGAGTGGTCCTATTTACCTAAAGGGGCCACATCATGTTCCTGATCTTGTTTAGCCTGATCATGCTCTAAAGTTGAAACACAAAAGGTTACATTAATTAATACACCAATTACAATTAAAGATGTTTAATTATATTAATCCATAATGCATTTTGTATAGCACATGAATACATCCGATACCGAGATGCATATGGCCATGACCTTCATTTGCAGGTTGTGCTCCACCCTCACCAGGCTGCATTCCAATGTCATGTGCAAAATTATCATTGCTTGCTTGTTTAAAACAAATAGGCACATGATTACTTTATGGTGGAAATTAATATTAAATAGATTGCACACGTATTCAATTTTGAATAAACTTCATTGAGTTTATTCACCTGCATGTCAGATGTAGTAGAAGCTTATGTTTTCCCAATCAAGAGTCTTAGGCATTCAACCAAGACTTCATAGCCTTGCTAGAAGGCAATCTTCAGGTCCTCTTCTATGTGCACTCTGTTGAATTCAGAGCCCTGCATTTTTGCATAAGATCATGAATTTTGCTTATATGGTGTGATAAAACCAAAATTATTTGCAATTTATATTTGGATACAATATTTCATTTATTGATACTTACAATTCGTGCGACTAATTTCATATAACCACCAAAGCCAAGTTTGTGCTACCCGTGTTTTTCTACTCTTGCATGTGTTTCCTTTGATGTGTCAAGCAACCTATGAAAAGTTTGAAATACATTAGATTATGTAAAAATAAAGAGTAATTAGTATATAATTATATTCTTGATTGTATCACATGCCTTGGCTCGGTGGTGTCTTTCCTTTTTTTCTTTTCAGCCTTCTCCTTTCCATTCGACACCAGGTCCCTCCACTCCCTCTCTGGAATCATGGGGGGAATCTCGTACTTTTTGTTCTTCTCTAAATATGACCTATATTGGTCCCTCACATTCTTTAGATAGGTACCATCTTTCTTAAGGACCTTGGTTCGGTTGAATGTGCTATCACCGAACAACACAACTAAACAGTTAATTAGCTCATCTTTTAAATCTTGATTTTGGACATTCCACCATGTACGTATGGTGGGCCCAAAGATATCCAATGTAATATCACTTAGATGTTTATAAAAAACATCATTTCCTGCAAAAAGATCATGGGATTATTAGTCTAAAAAGAGTGATCAATAAGTAAATTTCAATTGAATTATATATAATAATAATTAAAACATTTTAAAGTACCTGGGACCTTCTCTAACTTTATTGGAATGAAATCCACGGTCACCACAAATGTGACCTACAATGTTCTCATACTAGTAATATGGGAAGATCCAGGAAATTTTGCTAAAACATCACCAGTATTAGTGGCCTCTACATCCCCAGGTACATGTCCTAATGCATGTTCTAGCATTTGTTTGTTTTCAAAGGGTGCACTACCCGATGCCTACATGCTATGTGTTGCCGACATTTCAGTTGACAATATAGGCATCGATGATGGGGTTGTATGATGTGATGTATGCATAGCAAGATCAGGATCAACACTTGTACCAACCCCTACTCCCTGGGCAGCACCTGCAGTACCCTGATCATGACTAGCAACATCATGAGGACACAAAAAAACCTGTAAAAACAACACATTTTAGTTCATGACATAAAAGAGTACAAAATATTAAACCATGAATGAACTTATGTTATAATTAAAGATCTCATGACAACTTACTTGCAAGTTTTGTTCTCTCTCAGTCAATATTTTAACCCTTTCTCTTATCTCATCTATTTAAGGCACTATGAATAACAACTAAAGGATTTCTTCATTGCATTTTTTTGGGTCTTCATTATCATATCCAAAGGATTTGTAGAATATGTGATGTCATCATCACATAATAGTGACTGCACCCCCCTATGGATGCTCTCCTCTACTATTGGTGCCTTTCTCCGATCATCTAACTACGACAAGAATATTAAAAACATTATCAAAATTAACCCAATAAACTTATGGAAAAAAATAATAATAAAATGGTGCAAATTATCATTAGCACAGTATGATCTACAACATCCCAAAACATAGATAGTATACAAGTTAGTAGCAGTGAATAAGTATGAAAGTACAAAAGGTAGTGACTATCACAAGTTGAGGTATCAAGTGCAATCATAATTTATTGTTATGATTCATAGATATAGGATAGAAAAGAGCATGATAGTGATAATCAATCACTGTGAGAGGGACAATGATTTCAAATGCTATTATGACAGTCCTATAACCAACATTAGTGAGGATAGAAAAAGCTCAGTTCAAACAAATGGTGGCAGGGTTAAAGGAGAAAGTGCATTCTACATGAGACCGAAATACAAATGCAGTGATATCAAAGCTGAATGACACTAATCTATAGTCAACATAAAGATTGAATGAATAATGGAAAGTAAGGAGAGCTTATATGAAAGGATGTTACAATTTCGTGAACAAGAAGACACTATTATGAAAACACTAAAATGGCCCCAAAATACTTAGAGGAATGAAAACACTAAAATGAGTGCTAAAGAGAGTGTGAAATTAGACTTATAATTAAATGAGTACAATTTACAACACTACAATTAGTAAAGAAATACTAGAAAATGGTCTAGAACAACTCTATTTTGAAAGACTCATTGAAATATTTTGATTCAATGATTCAAATTAATCCACTTCACCTAGATAATGATTAAAAACTAACTAATATTTCACCATGCACAAGATGAATCAAACAAAAAAGCTTCAAATATCATTTATTTTGAAAAATGGAGGTTTATAGAATTGGTCACACCTTACCAACATTCTTGCAAACAATTTATTTTTTTCTCTTCTCTCCAAAATGATATAAAACTAAATTTTCTTTGTTTGACAAATGATTAAATATCCCTAAATACCTAAATCACTCTAATTCCAATCAAAGTTTACATAATAAGCATTCAAAATCCCTAATTAGTTGGTTACTTGGGTTTAGTTAAAATGTACGCCAATATTTTTTATTTATGACCATTTATTTATCCAAACTTAATAAAACACATCCTAAACTTATCTAACACCTAAAATATAGATCACTATAAAATGACTTTCTTGTATCATACTCCCAAAGAGAAAAAAATTGGCTCATAAGCACCTAATCATGATTTTTGCAACATTACTCCTATTCTTGTTGATTTTTTATTCAATCATCAAAGTAGCATCCTCTAATGAATGGCCTTTCCACTTCACTAATTATTGGTAGCACTCTTTATCAAATTGCTTGTCCAAAATAGCTTCTACGTCTTCCTTGTTGGTTTATGGCAACTAGTTTTTAAATTAGTACCCAACTTCTTCAATAAAGTCCTCCAAAAGTTTCTCATGAACATAATCATTATTTGAGGAATAGGTAGAATACTGGTCGTTTTACCAAGGAAAATTTAGGTCAGTTCTCAAAAGTGTTTATCATGTTTCAAACACTTCTAGTCCTTTGGTTGCAAAATAAGGTTGATTTTGTGCTTCCTCATTTTTTTTACATCCATCCTTCTATTAAACTTTGAGCTTAAAATTAACTGAAAGCATACTTTACTAAAATATCACATAAGTTTGATGATTTAAATGATTAATGGAACAAACTGTACTTGGGAATTTCTGGAGTAAGGACGCAAAATGGAAAACATGACTTGGATCCTATCAAATATTCCTACCATTACATTTTTACTGATATGATTTTGGCATCAATGATATCACTCAACATCCAAAAATATTTCTCTTAGAGTGTTTAATAATGATCAAACATAGGGAATTTATGATGTTTAAAACTATCGGTATAGGAAGTGTTGGAAAAAGATGGCATGATAGTGTTTTCAAATACAACCACTATAGGGGTTGAAGAAGTTGGTATCTTTTGACCCGTGTGTATGTATGCATATACATATGCATATGTGTATGTTATCAGATATCTCGATTTATCTAATTACAATTAAGAAAGATATATCAAGTATGATGATTATAGTAAGTTACATTTGTCTTATTAAATAAAAGAAAGACAAATGTAACTTACTTTAGTATAGTATGTCGATTGCTAATAATTAAGAAAAGACATACTTTACATATAAAGAGACCAAATGCCTCATCTATATAGAAATTAGCACACACATTATATCTTAAACATATAGTATTTTGTTTTGATTGGGAAAGGTGTTTAGCTAATATGTCAGAGGAATTTCCTCCCTAAATCTTAGTGTAGGAAAATAAGTTCATCCAATAAGAAAATTAATTTCACAATCATTTACATGCCAAACAATCATACAAAATAATCAAGAGTTTACAACTGGAGCACATTATTTCTTGCAATAGAAATATATAAATCCAAATTAGTAAAACATGTCATATATGACAGCCACTGAATTTTAAAAGACTTTACAAATATACTATTGTGAACTAGTATTATACATTTGAGACTGCAACATGTAATGAACAAATTCACATCCCATAGTAAAAAAGGAACATGTGGTTCATAGATATATTCAATTACATAAGGAAATATATATACATAAATTGACAAAGCAAAGACATAAATACAAAACAAAAAAGAAATGGGTGGTATTGTGAGCTCAGTTACCAGAAATGCAACGGGAGACCTTTGTTTCGCGTTTCGACGACCGAAAAGGGTTTCTTGTCTCGAACGGCCATTTCCAATCACTAATTTTCAGCCGATAAAAACTAGCACTTTATCTTTTCCCAAACTTCAACCGGTCTAGTTTTATTAATGCCAAAAAAAGACATAGCTAGAGTTGACGTTAATTTATTGATTTTCAAGAATAGTTAACTATCACATTAACTTATGTTTTTCTCTAAATTTATTATTCTTCTCACGCATGCGAGGGATTTCATGTAAATTATTTTAAAATAAAAAAATGAAATTTAAATATTCTTATAGAAGATTTAAAACTTTTAATTTTTTAATTTTTAATTTTTATTATATGTTATAATGAAAATTAAAATAGAGATGTTTTTTATAATTTTTACTTTTAAATTAATTTTATTATATTTTTAAAATTTAATTTTTTATATATTTATTTTTAAAAAATATAAATACATGTGTGTGTGTGTGTGTGTGTGTGTGTGTGTGTGTGTGTTTGTATATGTATACCATTTCTTATACACAACCTTTCAATATTATGTTTCTCGTCACGTTGTCATTGTCGTGAACAATATAAGGCAATTAACTATCACAGGAAAGGAAAATGGACATGGCTGTCACGTTAGGGCTCCCAATTTACTCCTTTAGACAAAAGCATTCATTCCAAAATCTATACCAATTGCAAGAGTATTCAGAGGCTACCAAATCCTAGAGTTTGAGAAATTTTCAATGGTTCAATTGAGTGCACTAAATCATTTAATCAACAAACCCTTTCAAATGAGGGTTTTATCACAATTTTGGAAGAATTAGATCAAACAGTCTTCATATTGAATGGCCAAACCCCAAACCAATCTCAAAATGGAGAAAAATCATTGTATTTTAACCTCCAATAGGTTTTGGGACTAGATCAATCCATAACAATGAGAAAGAAGTCACTGATCAGCAATAAAACTTGACTATTACAAGAAAACCGTTAGAAATGTGAGACAAAACTTCCGTTTATTCAATGCTCTTCTTGTACAAGTTCATCTCTTCCTTATGCCCAATAAGAACAACTTATATAAACTCAAAAAACTTGGTTGGTCGGTTCGAACTGACCCAAATTTCCCTATTACCATATTTGTTTGTAAATTTGCTAATTTGCCATTGACAACATAGTGGCAACTTTTGACATTTCTCCTAAAACTTGACCATATGGACTTCTTAACACCAAAGATGGATTCTAATAGGCCCCTTTACACCATAGGGGTGTTCCAAACCTCATTTTATATGTTGGACATCCATTAGCAATAGGTTTACAAGAAAAGTTGCTCAACAACTTTTGTTACAAATTTACATTTTTTGACAATTGATCCGTCCTCATCATAATTTGGAATTATTAAAAGTTAAATTTTCTATGTTGTGTTTGATTCTCTGATTTTATGGCAGTCAAGTAAATCTTACTGATAAATAGAATAGTGTTCCAAATAAAGAATTTGTGCAACTTTGTCATGATTGGAGTGGTGTGATGGGGGCATACAAACTTTGTTAAAAGCCTTACATTCTATTTAGGCATTCAATGTTAGGAAAATAATGTGTTGTTGTTGATTGTTGCTTGTGTATTTGTCTTAAAAATTGTATGCCAAAGGTCTCAAATATTGTCAAAGACCCAAGAGGGTGACAGTGACAAGGAGTCACAATTAATGATTGAATTATGTGTGGGAGTACTGCCAAAGTAATCACTGGATAGGCCTAATCCTCCAAAAATTAGAGTTGACAGCCCTGTTTGAAGGTATCCATATAAATCAATAATTGTCTATTTTGTATCATGTTTCATAAGATAGTAAAGGATGTTTTTAATTCCCTTTTGGACTTGGGAGTTGTTTATGAGTGGTGATCTATGAAAGCCTTGAAGGCTCCAAGACAACAGGATTCAGTCCCAACTGTGTTTTCTTTATGAAAGATTGTGATCAGGTAATGAAAGTAAGGAATTGATAGTCCTAATTGGAGACAATAACATGAAACAGTAGTTTCCATTTCCAAACATGTTGGAGGAGATATTGGGAGTTGCTTGTGTCCTTAGAGTTTGTTATCAGTTATGTTTTAAGGTTTGATTTTTGTATCACTTTTGAAAGTGGAAGGGATCTTTATTTTCTTGGTGAGTTAAGAACTATAAGAGTTGTTTTGTAAGATTTTGGGTTAGGAATGAAAAGATTTTGTGTGTCAAACCTTGGGATCAAGTGAAGTTCCTAATGACACTGGTAGTGATTTTCAAGTTGAAGAGAGATTAATCTTGTTAGATGCCTCCTTGCATCAGGTTAAAGTTCTTAAATTGGTTTTGGGTCTATAACACCCTTGGATATTTGTTGTTTGTGTCGGATGCTCTGCATCATAAAATATTTTTCTTGTATCTAATTTGTACAAGTACAATGAGGTAAACTTGTTGGGTAGAAGCACCTAAAGATGCATCAAGATCTGTGCTCTGGGTTGGAACCTTCCCCCTACGATCAATGTCCTGATGTACCAATAGACTTACGAAAAAAAACATAATAATAAAATGAAATATTGGAGTCATTAATTGGAGGTTGGGTAAAATGGTATATAGTATGTAGTAACTATGTTTGTATCTATGTGATTCAAATCATAATTGATTAGCAACTCTTCCCCTATAGTTATTGATTTTATCGCACATACAAATATGTAATTGGGTTGCTTATTTGTTGACCCAGGTCATGTATTGTTTATAAACCCTGCAATATTCCCTAATGCTTTTGGCATTTTGTCAATGTACATAGCCACTCCTTTATTTTGATCCTTATCTTTTAACTGTATATAATTTGTTGACAATGCATACCTACACATACTTCTTGTATATCAAACCAGTTGCATCCAATATTTGTAACTATAACAGGGTCTGACATACTCCATCAATTCAGTAACTTTGTCATAATAGACCTTTATGTCATCCATGCAAAATAGGCCCAAACCATGTAATGACATTGGTGCTATGCGATATATCCTCTCATTGACACAAAAATCAGTGTTTATTGGAGGAAGTTCCTTAGGTACCCATTGTTTTCATAGATGTTTGTACCTCAAGGGCACCTCGATGTCGCCCATGCTCTCATCATCATAAGAACATGACCCCCCTTCAACAAGGAAAAATTTCATGCGTTTACAAAATTTTCTTCTAATCTTTTGACCTCTAGTTGATCTCCCTCTTTTAGACCTACTACATCTCTCTCTTTAATTTTCTCTTCCTGAATTTCCATCGCTCGAGGAAGATATATCTAATAAATACCTATTTGGTGGTACCTACACTCCACTAAATGAGAGAGATAGTTACTGAAAATTCCTAAAGGTTTTTCATGGTCCATCAAGACATGGGTGAGCATAACTATAAGGTGACAAAGAGAATATACAAGAGATCATGGAGAATTAAATTTATGCTCTTGAAAAGGAAAGAGATAAGATCATTTAGAGAGCTAGAAGTCTCAGAGGTTTGGTGAGTCCAAGATTGGATTCACTTGGTGTAAATAAGAAGGAATGCATGGATATGCTTGGTAAGCCCTCATCGATAGAAGTCACTGAGAAGGAATCACTTGCATATTTACTGAGTGGACTTGTATCTATCTCTGACACATTCAAAACCGGTTGGGATACTTATGTGGAGTTATTGGAGAAAGCTTACCTAAAAAACTTGAAATTGGTCAAGCTTAGGGTAAGACATTTTTGGAGGTATTCAGTGTACAACTATTATTCTTTGACATCTTTTTTTGGGAATTGATGTCAAAGGGGGAGAATTATAGATGTAAAAAATGATTGCAAGGATTGCATACATTAGGGGGAGTTACATATTTTTTGGAATTTTGGAGTATTGGAGCATTTTGCATATTTAGCTCAGGGGGAGTAGGGTAGGATGAAACCGACAACTGAAACCATGACCATTTTTCACGTGAGTGTTGCCATCAATGCCAAAGGGGAATATTGTTAGAAATTTACACTCTATTGTTTGGTTTCACTATGTTGTCATTGATGGCAACAAGATTTTGGGTTCCGGCTTCATATGGTGTACCGATAGGCACTTCACAAACTCTACACCGACATCGGCACCGACACCGATAGGATCGAAGATTTCTTTGGTCACTGGCAATGTAGACCGACATGGTATGGTAAAGGATATTGGTATTGGAGGCCGACACATCTTGGATCCAGCATTGACAATTTTTTTTAATGCTTATTCATTTATGTTATATGACCGACATGAAACATGATATTGTATATATCTTTGTAAGCCGACATGAGGCATAAATTTGTATAGGGTATATAGGGGAGATTGATTAGATCATTTTGGATAAGGATAGACATGTGGGATGGATATATGGATGTGATGTAATGTGAAATATATTAGAGAGACTATGTATGTGAGGAATTCATTGTAAGGGTTATTCCGGTACTGAGGTTTAGGGTTTTAACCGGAACAGACAGAGCTTAAATTGGAACTATATTTTGGCATAGGAGATGCTATACTAAGAAGTTCACACTTCTCTAGATTGTTGTCTAGATTATTATGTAGTCAGTGAGGCTCCTATTGTGATGAGTAGTGTGCTCTAGGCTGTAAGCCTTCCTGCAAGTGCAGGCCCATCATATTGTAATATCTCTTCATATGGCTAGTGAATTGATATTGTGGGTCACAAATCCCACCGTGGTTTTTCCTCTTTGAGGTTTTCCATGTATAAATCTATGTGTTATGGTTCTCATTTTTCTGTTTGTCTTATTGGTTGCATTACTTCTTTCAATTCTGTTTATACCGGTTGGTGTATAACTGTTTTGTTAGGGCTAAAATATTTTAATTCGGTATAACACTGATTCAACCCCCCTCTCAATGTTATTGGTTTCCAACATTATGGGGGCATAGAAACTTTTTTTAAATCCTTACATTCCATTTAGGCAATCAATGTTAGGAAGATAATGTGTTGTTGTCGATTGTTGCTTGTGTATTTGTCTTAAACATTGTATGCCAAAGGTCTCAAATGTTGTCAAAGACCCAAGAGGGTGACAAGGACAAGGATTCAAAATTAGTGATTGAATTATGTGTGGGATTACTACCAAAGTAATAATTACATAGGCCTAATCCTCCAAAAATAAGAGTTGACAACCCTGTTGGAAGGTATCCATATGTGGGGGTAGGAAAAGCGAGATCGGGTGACTAGGACCTAATCCCACTTTTGCCAGTACATTGGGAATATGAAAGAGCCTAGGGAGATAGATCAATTTGGCTACTTCTTGTGGGAAAGATAGAGCCAAGGATTACCTCTTAGGATTTATATTCCTCTTGTTGCAAATGATGAGAAAAACTAGGGTTTGAATGATCAACTAGATTAGGAGATAAAGAATGCAACATAAATGACCTTAAAATTGAACGAACTTGTAGATCTAAAACTGAGATACTGAAAGCATGAAAGGGGGAGGATTTTGGATGTGTACCTAATGTTTTCAATTAAACAAAACTGACCTAGACCAGGGTGCCACACCACTGTCCTATTTCTGTAGACAAGAGGTTGCAACTGAGAAACTAAAAATCTGATGACCTGAAGCTACAACCTACTAAAAATCACTAAAAAGCAGAGGGACCATGGTGCCACACTATTGTCCTAGGTAGGAATAGGGTGCCATTCCCCTATCCTAGGCATATTAGGGCAGATCTGAAGATTCTAGGTGGTTCTTGTACCTTTTGTTGAGCTGAAAGTGCCTCTGGGTACCTGTTTCTGCACCTGGAACTGAAAAGGGAAGGTTTGGGTGGCTATATGAGGTTTTTCCTTATTCAAACCCCTGTGTTGGTGATTTCCACCTCCACAAATAGCTGATAATGTACTGAAAATGTGTGTTCTAGAACCTTTTGTGTATGCAAGATCCTAAAAATGAAATCAAACAATCTAGAGCAACCCTAAAGAGTAAACCCTAAATGATTGTAATTGACAAAGTAAATGCTCTAAATCAATGATACAAATTGATCTAAATCATGAATTTAACTATGCAAATTGATGTAAAGAATCTCATACAAAGACATGAAAATAACATGGAATCATACCAATCCCCAAGGGAGAGATATTGCCACTAGATCTCCTACTATTCTTCAATGTCTTCAAGGCTCCTAATTGATGATGAATACTTGATGAAATCTTATTGAATTTTGTTGAATGTTTTTGAAGACTCCACCTAGGCTTCTCTTTCACTACATAGAAGTCTCCTTATGCTCGCTCCAACAACCTTTTCTTATATTTTATGAGATGCCTTCAAATGAAGAAAGAGAGCTCTTATGTATGAAACCCTAGATCTTAATTTTGATTTAATTCCTCCTTTAGGATGACCTAGAAATTGACTTTCCCACCAATATTTTTGGATTAAGCACTATAATATCATAGAATTGTGCTCCCAAAATTTCAAGAAAAAAGTTGAGGACCGTGGCGAGAACGCACATGGTCCAACCAACTTTTCACCAAATTTTTAGGGCCATTATATATGATGATATTAGAGAGAATCCCAAAGTTATATCTAATTTAGAGGTGTTTTGATATACGAAATTGGGCCTTAAAGGTCAAAATAGGACATAATTAGGATTTATGATTAAATGATTTATTGGAGGAATAAAATAAAAAGGGGCACACTTAGGGTAAAGGGCCCGATTTTATGATGTAAGAAGTGATGAAATAAGACTTTAGATTTAATTAAAATAACTAATTAAATGCTTAAAGGGAAATAATAATGCAAGATGCAAACACACTAAGGTAGGTACTAACCTAAGTGTGAAATTGTACCACCCTAGAAAGGGTGTACAATTTATGACACTACATTTAGCCCCCACTTTAGCAGTCATATGACAATATGTGCATATGCAAGCTAAAGTAAAGAAAAGTAAACATTCATGAAAAAAGGATATATCCACAAGTTGTCGGATGAAGCCCCCAGTGGTATCTACAGTACATAGTTAGGATCAACACCCTACAAAACCACATGTTAGATAAAATCACAAAATCACCTAAATTCTTACTAAGGCGATGAAAATTCGAGGGTAGCTATATGCCCCCCCTATTTTGGCTTGCTAATTTTAGTGAGTTCAAATAGGGTATCATGTTTACCACATTGATTATGAAAGAAGATTGATGACAAATGCTCACAAGAAGATTTGATACAAGATCAAAAATTAATGGAGAATCATTTGGTAAGAAAGAGAACTAAGCCTCAAATCCAACACAACAAAGAGTGTGAGGATTTGAGAGCTCTCTAACACAAGATGAAATATTTAAATGGAAATAAATGCAAATAGAAGCAAGAAGAGATAGAAAGCATGAATACACACTTTGGTAATCCATGAGAAGAGAAAATTAACCATGGACATCTCACCCCTAAAACTAGGTGATCCATGGAGAGAAGGACATGAAAAACTAGCCCCCAGATTTTGTCTAGGTGATTCATGTAAGGGAGGAGAGTGAGAACACTGTTAGTTCCACTCAACCTTGTGCATGTGTGTGCAAGTAGAACAAGGATACCTACCTTTGACACCAAGAAGATATCCATCATGAAACAATGTCATAAATCCAAGCAAGAAAGGGAATACTCTTAAAGCAAAGATAAGATAGTTCAAAAGAGATATCTTGCTATATAAGTGTAAAGGAGATCCTTTGAGGAGAAGAGATCTTTGTTAAAAAGACATCTACCTTAAAGAGGAGTTGTCTTAGACAAATATAACATCTTCTATAATGAATGAATGCAAGAGATTTGAAAAGAGCAGTGGATTAAGATGACATCAAAGAGAGATTATTTATAACAATACTCTTCTAAAAGAAGGCAAGTGATCCTGATAAGGGATATGCACATGCACAAAATAGAAGGGTTTATTATACAAGATACTATTAAATGAAGAAAAAAAAGTGATGAATGATCAAAGACTTCCAACACCAAGGAGGATGTCCCAATTAAGGATATGTACTTAAGATCCCCATTAGGGATGCTTGTTCCAATGTGAGAGAAGGAATTCAAATATGAATACACCTCTACAATCAATAAGAAATCATTATAGAAGACACTACTTCACAAAGGGGGAATTTTAATCTTAAGAAGAAGAGATGTTTGAAATCACTCTTGCCCCCTATATATATAGGAAGAAGAGATGAGATAGAAATAGGTTATTATGTTGCTTCCAAAAGTATGAATGCACGTGAAATTGTACCATCATGAATGATGATGAGCCCCCAGTAAGTGAGCTACCAATGTCACATAATGATGAGCAACATAACAGCCATTAATGTTATTTAAAGACATGATAGATTGAATGAGGTATTTGAATATAACATGTTAAATGCTCTACTATAAGTGAGATTAAAAACATGTATAAGATAATGAATGTTAAAAAGTATTTAGAAAGAGAAAACTTTATAGGAGAAGAATAGGACACTAAGTCATACTTCTCTTGCACACAAGAAATCTTAGGAGGGGGATAAGTATAATTCATTAGAGCCTTATTCCTAGAAGAAGGGATTTTAGAATGAGTAAAAAATAAAGCCTCATAAGTGGGATTAGAAATCTCTTGAGGAGATTCATAAAGAGATTTATTCATCACCAAGATTTCCTTATGAGGGGGATGAGTCTTGAAAGAAGTAAATGATGATTTAATTGAGGTTAGGTTATCATCACTAATAAATATAGCATTCACATTGGGAGTGTTGGTCCCTACCAGTGATTGAGAGTGGGGGGGGGTGAATCAGTTACCGACCGGTTATGTAGAATTAAAACCTTTTACTCAAGTCTACACTAACTTAATATTCATCAATACAAATAGTTATTGCAGGAGAACATGCATGCATGAAAAGATAAACAATAACACCAAGAATTATCTTGTGGAAACCCATATTGGAGAAAACCATAATGTGAGTTGATGCTCAAAAAATTGTACTCTTCTAGAGCACGCCCTATAAGGAGCCATCCCTATTAGGAGATTACAAAGACATTGTTAGGTGCCACCCAATTAAGGGATTTTCTTTAAGGCCTGTTAGTGCCTTTACCTTGGTAGAGGTAGCCTTGTTAAAGGACTTAGGATCATCAATTAAGATGTCACCTGATTAAGGGATTTTACAAAGGGACCTATTAAAGTCCACCCTATTAAGGGATTTTGAGTTGCAATGGTTAGAAAGCAATAGGAAATTGATTTGTTGGAATAGCTACTGATAGCTTGCTCAGATCACAATGAATCTCATACTCTATCTGCACCATTTGTGTCTTCTCTCCACTACACCGGTTCTCTGCTCATACCCTCGACTCTACACTCTGTCGGTTCTCTACTCATACCTTAGCTCTACACTTTGTCGGTCTACTTCACACACACTCTGCTCTGATAAATCACTTAGCATTTCCTCACTCTTTACTCTACCTCTGCAGTCTTCCCTTTGGATCACCTCTCATAGGATTTGCACTTTACAAATTTTTTGATCAAAATGTTTTGTATGAACTCAAAACACTTTATACTCCCTTTGTCATCACCTTTAAGTGTTTCATTAATCAATGCAATCATAGATCTCAGTAGATTTCAAATTCAAATCTTTTTACTCTTTCTCTGCACACCCTGCAACAATTCCACCAACTACTCTTCTAAATCTGCCACTGCATCCCCCCAAAAATAGTGACTTCTGAGCCGAGTTCAGTTTTTTAAATGCAAACCAAAAAACCCGCAAGAAATCATGGCTTAACTGCATGATGACTGAGTTTGACTTCACCAACCTTTAGTTTGGTGTTATCACAAACTAATCAACTCACCTTTTGCCATCGCAACTTTGTAACCGATCAACTCTCCTAGATTTACGGTTACCGCCTATCTTCCTTTTGCTTCACCATCCTACCAGTATACCACTGCGCTCTTCACTACCAGTTCATCCTTTTCTACCAGTTTGTAGTATTTCAATCAAGCCTCTTTTCTTGTTTTCCAGTGAGGTTTTGGTTTGCAAAGGACCTCAAGCCTTCTTGCCTAAGTCATCTTTTATGACTAAATTATCATTAGAATCACCAACTTGAAGATCTAACCTTAACACCGATCTTCTTGAATGACAGACCGGTTGGCTTATTTTGTCTTTCCTTGAACTGATTGAACCTTGATCATCTACTCTGATGTTGCTTCAATTTTGTTTGAAATCCATCACCTTTTCTACTGAGATACACCACTCCACCAGTACCACTCCATCGGTCAGTGTTAGTCATCAATGATAAATCTCAGCTAATATACCGGTTCACTGGATTAATCGGTTATGTCAATATTAGTAATGCCAATAATCTCCCCCTTTGGTATTGATAGAAACACTTCAGAATCTATCTTATTAGTTTCTCCTACATGTACTTTCTTCATTTCTTTCTTTATTTTTGTACCGATCATTACTTTTTCTCTGAGTAATGAGTATCTCCCCCTAACACTGGCAATACTCTATTTTCATTAGTCTAGCAACCCTCTACTTCAACAACCCACTACTCAACAATAATGCACACATTCTGACCACTACTCAACAATACTTAAACACTATAATAATCTCCCCCTTTGACATCAATGCCAAAGATGTATTTTAATACACTGACAAGACTGCTCCCCCTAACTGGAGTAGTCCACACTTATCAATCTAGTCTTAGAATTTTTTCATAAAGAAAGCATACCAGATTGATGTAGAGCCCTTCTTTGCTTACATTAATGCAGGTAGGGGTATCATCCCTAGCTTACTTTTGAGATATTCAAAGGTGTCCTTTGGTAGTGGCTTGGTGAAGATATTGACCACGTGTTCTTTTGTTGGTATATACTCCAATCTTACTTCTTTGTCTTGAACTTGTTCCCTGAGGTAGTGGTATTTGATAGCTATATTCTTTATCTTGGAATGCATCACCAGATTCTTGGATATGTTGATAGCACTGGTGTTGTCACAGTGAATCACCATAGGTTCAATAACCTTTTCTTGGATACCTTCCAATATCTGCTTGATCCATACTACCTATGTACAATTGATTATAGCCGCCACATACTCTACCTCATCTGTGGATTGAGAGATGCAATTGTATTTCTTGCTTGTCCATGACACAATCCTATCTCCAAGAAATAATACACCTACACTAGTTCCCTTTATGTCATAAATGTTCCATACCCAATTTGCATCGGTGAATACACTTAAGTTGAAATATCCCTTATGTGGATACCAGAGACCATACTCATCAGTCTGCTCAAGGTATCTAAATATTCTCTTAACCACCACCATATGAGTCTCTTTTAGATTTGTAGCAAATCTACCAACCAATCCAACTACTTGTGCTATATCCGGTCTACTGTGTACTGTATACTGCAACTTACCGATCATGGATCAGTAAAGTGTCTCATTCACTTCATTAGCCTCATCATTTTTGGAGAGCTTGCAACCTATAACCATTGGAGTTCCAAATGGTTTGGAATCTTCCATTCCAAAATTATTCAATATTTCCCTTATGTACTTGGTCTAGCTAATGAATATACCATTCTTTAGCTTAGATACTTGCAGACCGATGAAGAATTTTATTTCATTGATCATGGACATTTCAAATTCTCACTTCATTTCATCTATAAAACCTTTGTTCATCTCATCATCTCTCCCAAAGATGATGTCATCTACAAAAATCTCTGTAATCAGATGTTGTTTTTTCCTCCAGTTTTCAAATACGAGTTGTTGTTGTCATTGGTTCTCATGAACCCTATGCTTAACAGATATGAGTGCAGCCTCTCATACCAAGCTCTTGGTACTTGTTTTAGCCCATACATAGCCTTCTTTAGATTACATACCATATCTCTTCCTTCTTCTGATACAAACCCTTCAGGTTGCTCTATATACACTTCTTCCTCTAAAATACCATTCAAGAATGTTGATTTGACATCCATTTGGTAAACTTTGAACTTCTTGTAAGCAACATAAGCAAGCAATATTCTGACCCCTTCCAGCCTGGCCACCGGTGCAAAGGTTTCTCCATAATTCAAACCTTCTTCCTAAGCATACCCTTTCGAGACTAACCTCACTTTGTTTCATACTACTTGACCGGTTTCATCCATTTTGTTTCTAAACCCCCATTTGGTGCCTATCACATTTTTGTTCTCCAGTCTGGGCACAAGAGTCCAAGTTTCATTTTTCTCAATCTTCTCCAGTTCTTCCTCCATGGCTTTAATCCAATCCTCATCTTTTAGAGCCTCTTTTTCTATTTTGGGCTCAATTTTGGAGAGCAGATAGGTATTCTCTCTTTCTCTTCTTCTAGTAAAAAATCCAACATCTTTGTCACCAATGATATTGTCAGCAAAGTGATTATTTCTGACATACCTTGCTAGTATCAATTTTTTTTTTGTAGTTTCTTCTACGAGTTGTTTAGGTTCTACTTCACAAGCTTCCTCATTTTCCACTACAATAAGATTCTCTTCAGCAGGTTTGATTGGTATAGTGTAATCGAATCCTTGATAATCCTCTAGTTCACTCTTGCTATCCTATTCATTTTTCTCAAAGAACTCATCTACTCTGACATTGGCACTCTCCACAATCTTACTAGTCCTTTTGTTCAAACACTGATATGCTTTACTCTTTGTGGAGTAACCTAAGAAGGTTCCTTCATCACTCTTGGGATCGAACTTTCTAGAGTACTCATCCCTCTTGATATAGCACCTGCTTCTAAATACTTTGAAATAGCTCGCATTGGGTGAGTATCCACACCATAATTCATAGGGAGTTTTGTTTGTCCCTTTCTTCACTTGTATCTAGTTCAAGGTATACACAACACTTCTTATTGCTTCTCTCCAGAAGATATCTAGAATATCCTTCTATATCATTAGATTCCTCGTACAATCAATCAAAGTTCTGTTTCTTCTTTCAGCAACCCCATTCTGCTGATGTATTCTGGGTGCAGACATCTGTCTCATAATCCCTTGTTCTTCACAATAATTTATGAACTCTTGAGAGGTGAACTCTCCTCCTCTGTCTAATCTCAAACATTTCAGACTCTTACCAGTTCCTCTCTCCACTTGAGCCTTGAAGACCTTAAACATGTGAAAGGCTTTGGATTTTTCTTTCAAGAACACAACCCACATCATTCTTGAGAAATCATCTACGAACAACATGAAGTATTGGTCCCCATAGAATCTCTTAGTTCTCATAGGACCACACAAATTTCTATACACTAAGTCTAGAACATTCTCAAATGAATAATATTTGTTGTTGAAGCTAGATCCAGTCAACTTTCCTAGTTGACATTCTTTACACATAGCATTCTCAAGGTTTCATAATGTCAGGCATACCTTTGATAGACTTCATTTTACTAACCTTTCCTAAACTATCAAAATTTACATTACACAATATTTCGTATTACATCCAACTATCTTCTACCTTTGCCATTAGGCAACTTCCTATAGTGGAGTCTAGGCAGGACATATTTCCTCTAGTTTGTTTACCGGTAGAAATCAGACTTCTTGATTTTTCATTTATTTTGCATATTCCTTCAATGAATTCTAACTGGTAACCCTTATTGCTAAGTTGTGCAACACTTAACAAAGTATATTTTAGCCCTTCTACCCAATAAACATCTTCACAATTTGTTTTATCATTTAGGGCTATAGATCCCTTACCTTTTACTGCACAAGGAGCATTATTGCTAAATCTCACCATTCCTCCATTACAATCCTCCATGCTGAGGAATTTGTTTCTATCACCAGTCATGTGGTGAGTGCAACCACTATCAATAACCCAATCTCCATACTGGTTTGAACTAGAGATCAGTGCCATATCACTTTCCTCTATGTTATCTTCCTTTACCACTACAAATGCAATTCCATCTTCATCAAATACTTTTGATTCTTCATTAGTAACTTCTTCTTCTACAAGATAGAACTCCTTCTTTCTCTTGTCTTCATAGCTTCTAAAATTATCCTTCCTATCATTGTCAGGACATCTGGATGCAATATGATCTATTCTATTGCAAGATAAACACTTTAAGGGAAGTTTACCTTTATACTTTCCTTTTCCTCTTGGCAACCTTCTTGCTAATAGAGCTTCAATCTCATCTTGTTCATGTTCTTCAGATAATAGGTTGTCACATTCATGAGAATGACCATTTATTGTAGTAGAATTGTTTCTGGTTTCTTTTCTTCTCCTTGTTGGTGCAGGTATCATGGAAGCTTTGAAGGAAACATCAATCTTTGGTACATTGTTATCATAGTTGCTCAGTTCAAAGGTAGTCAACTTACCAATCAGTGAGTCAAGTGAAACACTAACTGTTCCCAGGGATCTGAGTTCTTGAATTGCAGAAACCCTTATGGCATATTGTGGTAGCAAGGTTCTCAAGATTTTGCTGACCACATCATCTTCTTCAAGCTTTCCTCTAGCACTTTTGATGGAATTTACTACATCCTTTATTCATTTTCTATATTGCTCTATATTTTCTCCTTCTTGCATCCTCATCTCATCAAATTTGCCTCTTAAGTTGTCCACCTTAGCCTTTTGTACATGAGGATCTCCTCCATAAAATGTCTTCAACTTATTCCATATCTCATAGGCTATTTTCAGATCTTGAACCTCAGCATACTCATTATCAGATAGAGTGCTAGCAATCACATCCATAGTTACAATGTTGTCTTGCCTTTCGTTAATCTGATCTATAGTGAGAACCCCTATAGGTTCATTGTACTCTATGATTACATGATTCCAGTATCGATCACCTAGGGTTCTTAGGTAGAGCTTCATTCTACCATACCATAAAGTGTATTTCTCCTTAGAGAACTTAGGTCCCTCCTTTCGCATCATCTTGGATCTTTCCTTAAGTTGTTAAGCTCTTCTGAATCTAAGGACCAAATCTCTAATACTAATTGTTGGTCCCTACCAGTGACTGAGAGGGGGGGGGTGAATCAGTTACTGACCGATTATACAGAATTAAAACCTTTTACTCAAGTTTGCACTAACTTAATATTCATCAATACAAACAGTTATTGTAGGAGAACATGCATGCATGAAAAGATACAAAATAACACCAAGAATTATCTTGTGGAAACCCAAATGGGAGAAAACCACGGTGTGAGTTGATGCTCACAAAATTTGCACTCTTCTAGAGCATGCCCTATAAGGAGCCATCCCTGTTAGGAGATTACAAAGACACTATTAGGTGCCACTCGGTTAAGGGATTTTCTTTAAGGCATGTCAGTGTCTTTACCCTATTAGAGGTAACCTTTTTAAAGGACTTAGGATCATCAGTTAAGATGTCACCTGGTTAAGGGATTTTACAAAGGGACCTGTTAATGTCCACCCTATTAAGGGATTTTGAGTTGCAGTGGTTAGAAAGCAATAGGAAATCGATCTGCTAGAATAGCTATTGATAGCTTGATCAGATCACAATCAATCTCATACTCTGTCTACACCGGTTGTGTCTACTCTACACAACAACGATTCTCTGCTCATACCCTCGGCTCTACACTATGTTGATTCTCTGCTCATACCCTTGGCTCTGCACTTTGCTGGTCTACTTCACACACACTCTATTCTGCTAAATCACTTAGCACTTCCTCACTCTTTACTTTGCCTCTACAATCTTCCCTTTGGATCACCTCTCATAGGATTTGCACTTTGCAATTTTTTTGATCAAATATTTTGCATGAACTCAAAACACTGTATACTCGCTTTGTTGTCACCTTCAAGTGTTTCCTTAATCAATGCAATCACAGATCTCAGTAGATTTCAAATTCAAATCTTCTCTCTCTTTCTCTGCATGCCCTGCAATAATTCCACCAACTACTCTTCCAAATCTACCATTGTATCCCCCCAAAATAGCGAATTATGGGTCTAGTTCAGTCTTTTAAATGAAAATTAAAAAATCCGCAAGAAATCATGGCTTAACTACATGATGACTGAGGTTGACTTCACCAACCTTTAGTTTGGCGTTATCACAAACTAATCAACTCACCTTTTGTCGTCGCAACTTTGTAACCGATCACTACTCCTAGATTTACGGTGACCACCTATCTTCCTTTGGTTTCACTATCCTATAGGTATACCACTGTGCTCTTCACTATCGGTTCGCCCTTTGCTACTGGTTTGTAGTATTTCAGTCAAGCATCTTTTCATGTTTGCCAATGAGGTTTAGGTTTGCATAGGACCTCAATCCTTCTTGCCTATGTCACCTTCTATGACTACATTATCATCATAATCACCAACTTGAAGATCTGACCTTAACATCGATCTTCTTGAATGACAGACCGGTTGTGTCATGCCCAAACTTTTGGGCAAAAACACAACAATTTTTTTTTTGAACACTCTTAATTACCTGTGACCTATGTTTAATTAGATGTGACAACTTAATAAGTTGTTCCAAATGAAATCTTAACTGATAAAAAAATGGGTTTCTGAAGTGAGCGATGAATTAAAATTTAACTAGAAGTCTTAGGCTACCATTTTAACTCCTAAGCGATAGGATTAGATTTTTGCTTACGTAATCATTATGATAACTCCTATTATCGAAACATATTAAATTAATTTTATAAGGACAATATCCTTTTTGATATTAAATAAATTCGCTCATATGCCCCTTCAATTTTAGTTACATTTTATAATATTTAAATAGCCCAATTTCTACTAAATTGACATTAATACAATTTCTTGAATCAATATCAATTATTTATCTAATATCAAGTTTCCCCAAACATTGATATTATAATCTCTTCATTTATAGCTTAATTAATTCTTAAATCTATTAATTCAATATTAACATGATTTCATTGCAACAATATTAAATAACTGAGCAAATAAAATTAAAGCTCCAAACATTAAAATAATAAATAAATTATTTAATAAAAGGTTCCACTTGGGTTAAATAAGTACACAAGATCAGGCCCGTAACTTATTTTAGAAAAGTATATTATTTCACTACCACACCCTCTCACTAAATCAATAATAATCATTCAAAAACCTTCATTAAATTATTCCAACTAATGTATCCCATTAGATTTCCCAAAATTTATTTATATAACTTAAATAAACCCAGGATCCATTAAATCAATATTATTTCAAACTTAGTGTATTAACATTAATTAATAGAGCGAATGATAATAAAGCTTTTGAATTTGACTAATAAAGTTAACAAAAACAAATATAATATTTGCCTATTAAATTCATTTCATGTTATAGTCAAATTGAATCCCCCTTTAGATATTAAATTCCAACTTTTTAATATTAGGTCAATATTAACCTTATAGGTTAAAATAAACATTTTACTTTTTTTTTTCTTATAGATTCCAATATTAAAATTGACAAAGAAATTTAACTTAAACATTACTATATATATATATATGATCATTGGCATATGAATGTAAATATATATACACATAAATGTATTTACCTATAATATAGGTTTTATTTTAAAATATTATCCCAACAACAATTGGAGAAATAATCTTTCTAACATTTAGCATTTCAAAATTTGAAATGGTATTCCCCCTCTTTTTATTTATGATGTTATTATACTCTTTTTACAACCCTATCTAGGGTTTGTTTTATTCTTATAACTTAACCCTTATTTTCATTCTTTTCAATAACTAACCCTAACCCAAAATCGAGTTAGGGCTTCTTTTCTTCTAACACATTTTTCTTTTCTTTGTAATGTGTGTGTGTGTGCATGTGTGGATGGTGGTGGAGGAGGCCGAAGGTAGCTGAGGGGGCGGTCATGGCCGAACACAGAGGGTCGAAGGGATAGATGCCAAGGGGCCGAAGTATATATTAACAGTAGTTGAGTTATTTTCTGTGGGAGAGCCGAGGCTGGGTGGCCGCGACGCCCACCAGTGGGCCACTGGATATATATATATATATATATTTGTTAACAACAACTGTTCTTAGGATTTAAACATGTCATGATCAGAATACTTCAAATAAATAAACATTTCCTTTATTTCTAGATTTCTCATAGTTTATTAAACCTATGCATTTTAATTTTAATGCAAAAACTATGTTATTTATTTTGTTTTAGAATAAATACAACAATTTAGAGGTAGGTTTTAAAACATTAGGCATATTCAATACAATAAATATATATATATATATATATATATATATATAAATATATATATATATATATATAAATATATATATATATATATTTATATATATATATATATATATATTTATTGTATTGAATATATATATTTATTTATTTTATTAACCCCTAAGAACAACTGTTCTCAGGATTTAAACATGTCATGATCAGAATACTTAAAATAAATAAACATTTCCTTTATTACTAGATTTCTCATAGTTTATTAAGCCTATGCATTTTAACTTTAATGTACAAAATGTGTTATTTATTTTGTTTTAGAATAAATACAACAGTTTAGAGGTGGGTTTTAAAATATATATATATATATATATATATATATATATATATATATATATATATATATATATATATATATATATCTTGCTTTAAATCTGTTTTTTTTCATATCTTCAAAAAAAAAACCAGAATATAATAGCTTTTGTTTTCTTTTAAAAACATATAGTTCCCTTTTTGCTTTAAATTAACTATAACTAGATTTACCATATTTCCTACTTTTTCTCTACACATGCATTTTCAGAATAGGAAAAAATATGACAGTGATATTTTTATTAACAGCTGCAACTAACTATTTTAAAAAAAAATCTATTTAATTCATAAATAACAAAATGTGATGCAATATTAATATTCACTCTAAATATCTATTTATTTTTCCTGTGTATTGAACTTAAGCAAATATATCCTTTTTATTACAAGTGACTACTCTACTAACATTTAGATTTGCATTTCTTTTTCATTAGCAATAAGAACAAACTATAAATTTCATGCTTAATCTTTTTCTAGAAACATATCATTGAAGAAATACTTCAACAATACATTCTTCACTTTGCAAGGATATATACTTCAAATAAAAAAATAAATCTTTATTACATGGTAAAACTAATCCAATAGTTACATTTAAAACACCATAAGTTCTTTTACTAAAAAAAAGGGAATAACTAAATCAAGCCTCTCATTTCTACTAAATGAGGGCTTATCAAATACATTCTTTTTTTTCTTTTCTACAATTAAATACAATAAGAAATAGGATCTTTTCAAGCTTCCTTTCCAATCTCTTCCCAAGCAAACCTGTAAAGAAAAGTTGTAGGTTGTGACCATGGAGGCTCACCTCCCAACCTAGGCTTACAAGAAGCCACCCTCGAGCTAGGAGAATCAAGGCTAAATGGGATACACATACTCAATACACATACAAGCAAGAAAACTCACAACATTAACACTTCCAACCCAAGGATAAACAACATCACTTATGTAACTTTTCAAGTGGGGTGAAGGTGGACCAAATACCTAGAGGAGAATTCTGCAAGAATAGAAGAACATAATGCCACTGCAAGGCTACCAAGAAGAACATCCACAAGTTCCAAACTTGTCCCAACTATTCCTTATGTCCGCCAAGGCATACAAGCCAACAAACTCCCCTTATGACCCCCATTGCATAAACAAACACTATGCAACAAGGGTCCCATAATCCCTTGTGTATCACTCTCTTCCAAAGAGAGCCTCTACACTCTTGGGTTGTCAAACAACCCTTCACCCCAAGGCCACTCTACCCTCCCAAGGGTGAGTTTGGCCTTGAAAACTCCCAAAACAATAACATAAAACCTCAATAACACAATCACATAGGGAAGAAGTCAACATCTTCCTAAACATGCTAAGAAATCAACAATGGAAAACAACTACAACAAACAACCTTTTCAAATACAAAGCAACATACATGAGATAGTAAACCAACCAACCTTAAATCTGCCAAAAGGATGAATAGAAGTTGTAGCAGAGTTGCCCAATCTACTAAATTTTCCTTCACAAGACTTAGCCAAAAACTTCCCAATCTAAGAACCAAACTCAAGAAAATTTATGTCTCCAAAATGGAGAGTGGGTGATCAAACTTCTCCCTCCCAAACCATTCCCTAAGAAGACACTCCTCACTCTTTCCAATCCTCTTGGGAAGGGTGAGGAATGTTCATTGGATGGTCTTCCCAACACCTTACAAGCTCTCTAACCAAGGCACCTCAAAAAGCTAAAAGGAATGGGGAAGAACAATGTCACTCATGAGGAGGGTTGTCTAACCTAGGTAGGATCCTCAAAAGTTGAAATTTGGCCAACTTGGAAAAATCAACTTTTGGGGTGACTAAACAGTCCCTAGGGAGTGGACACATGGCTAAATTTGGCCTTCATCCATAGGTACATCATATGGCCCACTAAAAATGCCCCTAACTTGACCTTGGGAGTTAGTTTAACCCTCTAGAAACTCACCCAAAGTTTACCGACGGGTCAACCCTGAGTTGACCTTTCTAATGGCTCCCTATCCAAGACTTTCTTGGGACCATACTAGGATAATTGAAAAATGCATTGGTAAAACAAATTCCTTCCAAGGCACATGTCATTTCCAACTTTACAACACGTGTCAAGTGACACCACATAAATTACACATCACTAAAATACACATGGCAATGTCCCTTTTTTTGGAATTAAAAAATTAAACAATTTTCAAATTAAACACACATCCAAGCATAAACATTTACAAATTAAAACACATTTACAAACGAGGTGTTGTCTCTCCAAATATACAACCCTTGACTTTGCAAACGCACATGGGTTTAGGCTTGATTCTTCGAATAGTTTTCATGGTCACATGGATTAGTTTTCTTGTGCATCTCACTTTGCACATTAGTAACCCCAAATAATCACATTTAATATCAACATATGAAAAGAATACAATTTAGACACTTTGCATACAATTTCAATAATAACGATCAATTTATCATTTATCCAATAAAATCCACATAAAGAAATTTACTCAAAAGGCATCATCATAATACTCATGAAACTCAATCATTAATATGGTATGCATCCATGTTTTCTAATATCATAATGAAGTACTGCAAATTTTGAGATAGTTGACATAGGTCATATCAAGAATATCAAATCAGTGGATCATATAGGATCTAAATCCATAACACATCAAAATGTGCACCACTAGGTAGAATGATTCCATAACCTAGTTCAATTATTTTTCCTACTAATCTATCCATCTAACATAGCCCATCCTATTGAATTATAACATTTATTAATACGGTCAACCATGGTCAACTAAGTTAACTAGAGCTTGATCGGGGAGGGGCTTTAGAGGCTGGCTTATTCTATCTTCCCTTGAACCGATTGAACCTTGATCATCTGTCTCTGATGTTGCTTACATGTTGTTTGCAAGCCATCACATTTGCTATTGAGATACACCACTCCACTAGTACCTACACCACTCCACTAGTACCACTCCACTGGTCAGTGTTAGTCATCAATGACAAACCTTAGCTAATATACCGGTTCACTGGATTAACTGGTTATGTCAATATCAGTAATGCCAACAAAGAGATGGTCTTTTAGATGCTTTGGTGGGATTAGAAGGATTATATCCAAGTCCAAATGAAGCTTCATGTGTATTATGTTCTAAAGGAACTTTAATTCCTTGTTCATTTGCACCACAACCATTGCCATTGAAGAAGTCACATCATATATCTATGTGAATGGAATGTTTCTCGGAACAAGTTTCTCACATTTGAACAAAATTAAGATATCCTAATGTAGACACCTAAAAATGTCTCATTGATCATGAACTAATTATTTGTCTAGTTGATTAAATAATTCTTTAATTCTTTAATTAAGTTAATTAATATTATTCTTCTAATTTCACATCTCTTCTATAATCTTACTAATTATTCAAATTCAAGTCTATCATCGTTTAATCATTTAAACCATTTTCTAATGATTAATTAAATATTTATTATTTAATTAATTTTGATTTTAATCTTTCAATTTAAATAATCTTTATTATTTAAATAAATTCATTCCCAATTCCAATTTCTATCTTCTCATCAATCATTTAACCATCTTCTAAATATTAATTAAATATTAATTATTTAATTAATTATGATTTAATTCCTTTAATTTTTTTTTGATTAGATATCAAATAGCCATTACATGTCATCAGGAATGCCTGAGTTTCATGAGCACATCAAGGCATCGTAGAAGGATGCATACACAAAAAATATAGAGTTTCACGAGCACCTCCACTTATGGGAAGATGTTTACACTAATTACATCATAATTATATGAGCAAAAGGACCAAAAAATAGAGTTCTAAAGGACCATGAAAAGGAGATTTTAGAATCTGGGTCAAGGTTGTCTCCAATTGGTGGGATCCAAGCCACCCAACCCATGTTTCCATCCTGCCATACTTCCCTGCATCCATCAAGTATATCCTACTTGTGGGGATGTGAGGTGTGCTCATGAAGAAAGTCAACTTCCTCCCAGGAAATCTCCATGTGTAGTTGTCTATGGTCCATCTATCTCATGAAGGCCATGAGTGCTTGCTCAAATGTTGCCTTTCCTAGTTCATCTCTCTCCCATGTGAAGTCATGGGATAGCTCCCTGATGTAAATGGTGGTGGCACCTTCCTTTATCCATCTATCAAACTTTTCTGAGTCTAACTTTATAACCACAGTGACCTGCATTGAAACAGTATAAAAAATGAGTCTCCTAAGAGACTCAATGATGTGCCTGGTGTTATCATTAAAGACATCATCATTACGGTATTTCCAAATGAGCCAAAGAATTTCTAAAAATAAACAAGACCAGAAGATATTTGCAGTTTTCCTACAGCCCTTAATGTAGCCTAAAACAACATTTATGATTTCAATACCATTAGTTTCCCGATTAAGACCGAACAAGTTCCATATTTCCTTTGCAAAGTGACATTGAAAAAAGATGTGTTTTACAGATTCTAGTACTCTACAAATTTTGCAATTTAGGAAGTTACCCTCCTTGTCTTTAATGGGGAGTTTATTTAATATTAGTCTCTAGCCAAAGAATTGTTTTTTAGGTTCATTTTGAGACCCCCAAAATTTACCTAACCTATCTTTCCACTCCTTTGGTTCCCATTTTAGTTCCCAGCATCTGTTTAGGTGAAGAAAAATGGTATCTGCCTCAGTGAGATGCATAGATGCATTTGGCTTTAAGGGAGGGGAGAGGTGTGCCATCAACCCAGTAGAGTATAGAAATGGAAGAGTGGGGGAGAGAAGGGTGAGGTGGGGGAAGAGAAGTGGCTAAGGCCAATTTCAGGATGTTATATGTTCTGCTTTGGGACAGCGGGATAGAGAAGGTAATCTTTAGGTCCTCCCATGTTCTCAATTGGCCATTCTCCAGAATCTGGTCAAAATACTTAATTCCCATATTGTGCCACTTTAGTGCAAAGCTACCAATGGTTTCCCATTATGTATTAGATTCCACCATATAGATCTGTAATCAACCCAACAGAGTGCAGAAATGGAAGAGTGGGGGAGAGAAGGGTGAGGTGGGGGAAGAGAAGTGGCTAAGGCCAATTTCAGGATGTTATATGTTCTGCTTTGGGATAGCGGGATAGAGAAGGTAATCTTTAGGTCCTCCCATGTTCTCAATTGGCCATTCTCTAGAATCTGGTCAAAATACTTAATTCCCATATTGTGCCACTTTAGTGCAAAGCTACCAATGGTTTCCCATTATGTATTAGATTCCACCATATAGATCTGTATTAGATGTCACTGGTAATCTACCCCTGTCTATTTCCATTTACATTGATTTGCACCAAGTGTTTCACCTACTCCCAAGCTTTCCATAGGGACTTAAAGACCTCTGACCTTGTTGGGGCTACCTCTATCTGTCCAAGAAGAAGGTCTATCATGGGGAGATCCTTCCATTTCTTGGCTTTCTTAGGAATTGATGATGAAATATTGTTCCTTATTAGGATTTTCCATGGCTCATCTCCATCCATGGCTTTAAGGATCCATTTGGATGCAAGGGCAATACCCTGTAATTTGAGATCTTTTAGACCCATCCCACCATAGAGTTTATGCATAGTACACCACTCCCATTTCACTACATGTTACTTCCTAGTACCTTTTCCATCAGACCAAAGGAAATCCCTTATCTATTTTTGGATATTATTAAATTGATAGTTTTTGAAGAGCCAGGCAGAAGAGAAGTATATGTTATATGATGCCAAGATCTTTTGACAGACCTAAAATCTTCCAGCTAGAGATAGATAGTTCCTATTCCATTTAGAGAGCTTATTTTCTATCTTGTTCCTTACCCAATCCCACATTTCTTTTAGATTTGGGAGGATAGAGAATGGGATGCCTAGATATTTAACAATATGAGAAGGGCCCAGCTAGTTGAGAGAGAATTTTGAGAGCTAGTTCGGGGGTTGTCATCCCAACCAAGTAGGTTAGATTTGTGCATAGCTATCTTGCTTCCAGAGGCTAGGCAAAATAGCTCTATATTTTTCAGCAAAGCAGCAAGGTTTTCTTCATCAAGTTTAATTAATATTGTAGTATCATCAACAAATTGGACATTACAGATTTCCTTTTTGTTAGGTAGTGAAATGCCCCTGGCAGGAGGAGTGACAGAGGAGTCTTTAAGTAGGTAGAACATTGCATCAACAGCTAGGACAAAAAGGGCTGGGTCTAGGGGGCATCCTTGCCTAATAGATTTGGTTAGTGCAAATTTGGGGGATCTCATTCCATTTACTTCTACAATGGCATTAGCATCACATAATAGGGTTTATACCAGTTTACAGGAACCCAGGGGGGAATCCTAGCGACTGGAGCATCTGTATAATATATTCCCATTCTATTCTGTCATAAGCTTTCTCAAAGTCTATGAGTAACATAGCCCCATTCTACCTTGACTCTTTTACCCAATGAAGTGATTCCCAACATGTGATTAGGTTCTCTAGTATATACCGTCCTTTGACAAATCCTGTTTGTGTAGAACTGATAATCTTTGGTAAGATTTTTTCTAATCTGCTTACTGTCAATTTCACTAAGATCTTATATGACACACTAAACAGTGTAATGGGTCTCTAGTTTTAACCAAGGTTTTGTCACCCTCTTTAGGAATGAGCTTAATAAGGCCTTGGTTTATGTTTTCTCCCAGGGACCCATTGTGAATAGACTCTGAGTATAGAGCATGAAGATCATCCACAATCCATTCAATATTATCTTTGTAGAATTCTACTGGGAATCCATCAGGGCCAGGGGATTTGTCATTATTGAGGGCCACTATAGCTTCTTTGATTTCTTCTTTAGAGATAGTTCTTTCAAGCATCCTGCTATCTTCTTCCTCAAGGAGTTTGGGGACTAAAGACATAACTATTTTCCTACTCTTCCTTAGCTGGTTCTGTAGAGAATAGCTTCTTGTAAAACTGAGCAAAGCACTGTAGAATCTCATTGGGCTCAGAGAGGTTCTTATTCTCTTCCCATATGGTGTCTATTTTCTCTCTTGCTTGTTTCATTTTGAGCATCTAGAAGAAAAACTTAGACCCCCGATCCCTAGTATCTAGCCAGTTTAGTTTAGCCCTTGTTCTCCATCCTTTGATTCTCTAGTTTTGGAGCCTTCTAAGGTCATTTTTGGCCTTGATTAGTTGACTGGTGAGTGTTACATTTTCCGGATCCTCTTGAAGTTCGGATTCTGCCAATTGTAAGGCATTGTGCAATTGCACCTCAGATGCTCTGGCATCTTTAGCTTTCTTTTTACCTACCACCTGACAAAGTGAGGTCCAAGTTGTGATATTTTTATTCCATCTATCAATGTTTATCAATTGGTTGTTTCCATATTTGTTAAACATTTTGACCAGGTACAGTGCACATTTTAGATCACCATCTTTTAGCAGGCTAGTGTTCATTCTAAAATTTGGACTAGGGTTTGGTAGGGCCGATTTGGAATTAGTTACCTTTAACCTAATCATAATGGGGTGATGATCAGATAGTGTATACGGTATGACAACATACTGAAGACCCTCCTCATTTTTAATAATTTCAAAAAAGTCCTTGTTGAAGTAGAACCTATCTAGTCTACAATAGACCCTCTTATTGTACTGTTGGTGGTTACACCAGGTGTACCAAATTGACTTGTGCTCCTCTTTTTTACTTGTTATTGGGGTTGTCAATCTCATTTTGTTAACCATCCTCTCCCAGTGAATTCTCTTTGCACCTCTCCATTCCACCTTGTTCCCTCCTTGTTTATCTTGAGCATTGATTACCATGTTAAAGTCTCCTCCCAAGAGCCAAGGGATGTCATCTAATTTAGCAATTCATTCCCACATCTCCCCCCTTTCTCAATAGTCATTCAATGCATAGATTGAGCAAAGACCAAATTTAGTACCTTCATTCTGTATGATTGCCCATACTACCCTATCACAAGGGGATTGTCCCCATTTGATAACTTTATTCATCCATTTAGGATTTAACAATATTGCAGCTCCACCCTTTCCTTTAGGGTGATTGGTGAAGAAGGGGGTGGCATACCTCCAGATGGATTTTAACCCAATTTCTAGAGATAATCCTACCAATTTTAGTTCTTGGAGCATAAGGCAGTCAATTTCCTCGTGCATATTTAGAAATATTTTGACCACATATTTCCTGCCAGGGACCTCTAATCCCCTGATATTCCATGAGATGGTTTTCATCATTAAGAGGTTGCTTTAGGATTGTCCCCTAGGGATTTAAACCCTTCAAAGCCTTCAGGCCATTCCTCAGGTTTAGAAAGATGGCTGGCATCAAAGGCCATAGTTGATAGTGGTCTACCTCTCTTCTTCTTGAGTTCAGAGAGTTGTTCAGGTCCCAAGGACTCCTTCCTAGTTATATTGTCTTTACTTGCCTTAGGAGATCTTTTCCTCCTTTTTTTCTTTGTTTTATTACCAGCTAGCTCTTCTCCCCCATCCTTGGCTCCAACCTCAAAGGTTCTAGAGTCAAGGGAAAATGAAGTCTCCCTTTCATTATTGCTATTCATAGTTTCTTCCAATTGCAACCTAGGTTCATTACCGTGCCCCTTCTCTAGGGGTTGGTCAGAAGGAGAAGTGGTAGGCCCCATCTCCCCAACAGTGCTATCGGAGGTCATTTCAGGGGGTCTTGTATCCCCTCCATCCTTCGACTCCAATGGAATATTTTCAAGATGAGGGGTGTTCATATCTCTAGAGGGGTAATTTATATTATCTTTAGGTTCAAGAGGGGAGTGGTTGACCATCTCGGTGGCACTGGTGGTAATATGAGTACCACCATCTTCCCCTCTGATCAACTCTTGGAGGAAGAGTATGGTACATGAATCAATCTCCTTCTTTTGGTTAATTAATGTAAGTTCAAGTTGTTTCCTATGTTCTGCAACCATTTTCAATTTGTCAAGGACAATTTGTTGAGCATTTTGCTTCCTGGGTCCACCCATATTATTGGAGAAATTGCTATTATCTAGTTCCACTGATTCAGGTTCACTAGCAGCTATAGTAGCTTCTTTTAATGTTGACTGGTACTTGAGTATAGATTCAACAATTGAGGGAGGATTGCTAGAGGGGTAGGGGTGGGTTTGTGGTTGGGAAATAGGGGGAGTAAGATCAGATGCGGGTATTGATTCAGCAACCCTGGGTAGGGAAGATGGGTCGAGAGGAGGGGATGCAGAGGAATTAGTTTCATTTTTTTTTTTCCTCCTTCGAGTGCGAGTGAAGGTGGTTTCTACTGGAGGTCTTCTTGAAGGAGGTACCATTTTTCTTCACCATCAATGGGCAATTTTTAAGGTAGTGGCCACTTCTTCTACATCTATGGCATGCATTAATCCCTCCTAAATATTCTAGGGGGCATGAGAATAGCTGGTTTTCAATACAAATGTCAATTCTAGAGGGAAAATTTACTCCAAGGTTGAAGGAAATGAGTACCCTCGCATCCATATGAGGTAGTAGAGTAGCTGAGGAGTCAATTTTAATGACTTTTCCAAGTGGTTTCATGATTTTTGAAATACAGTTCCACAAAATTGGGGGGACATTTTTAATAACTACCCATTTAGGATTGGAGAGTGCCATTATTTCCTCGTTACATGCAAGAGGGGTCCACGGAACGGCCCTAAAATAGGCGTTACCTACACTCCAAAATTTTTTATCTACAACCTTCCTCTGCATTTCTTTATCATGAAAGAAAATAAGAAATAAGCCTTTTTGTAACATTCTACAGAATGAAAACTAAATTCCAAATTTAATACACCAAGTATCTTGAAACCATTTCTTAAGATATTGTCTAGATGGTATTTTATCTACATCTAGGGCTACTAGAAAAATCGCAGAATCCCTAAGTCTAGCAATTTCTTTACAAATACATTTAGTCATAGAGGAATTAGGTTTAATGATGACTCTTGGGGCTGAGGAAACCTCACCTTCTTCATGATTTTGGACTGATGCTGCATCTTGGGTCGCCTCTGGTTCGAACCTCGCCTCATCTAGAAATGTCGTGCGGAGCCCTTGAACGACCTGACTAAAGGTTTTTCTGCCATTAGTGGATGCCTTGTGGGTATTAATCCCATCATCATGTGTTTCTTTCTCCACTAATGGAGCCACGAGCAGAGTAAATGCGGGGGCCTCCCACTAGGTCTGGGAGCCCCCGGGCAGAGAGCCAACCTACAGCCAAGGACCGTTCGTGTGTACCCTTGGTTGTAGAGCTTCGCCAAAACTATTTCTTATAATTTTTTCATCAAGCTTTAAATTTTAATTCCTTTAATTTAAATAATCTTTATTATTTAATTAAATTTAATTTCTAAATAATTAAAGAGTTTCTTTAAATTATTTAATTAACTAAATAATTCTTCTAATTTCATCTTGTTTCATCTAATTTCATTAATTCTTCTAATTTCATCTAAATTTCAAATACATGTGCATGATTTCAAAAATCAAATTGAAAAGCAAAGTCAAGTTCTAAATATATTCAAATAACAAATTGAATTTAAAATAAATTCAATATTTGAATTAAATCTCATGCAAAGATTCAATTGAAAATTCAAGTCAAAGTGCAAGCACATGCTAAATTAATTAATTAATTAAATCATTATCTTTCCAATTCCTAGTATTTCTATCTTTCACTTTGCTTTTTTCCAAAAAGCTTTCAATCAGTTAACTATTCCATCTATTTTAATTGATTATTTCAATTAATTGATTAATTTCATCATTCTTTAATTATCCTCCAGTCATTCTTTTTCATCTTTCAATCATCTTTTTTCTCAATTAGTTAACTCATTTATCTATTCAATCTATTCTATTCCACCTCCAAATCAGCAGTTCAACTATCAATCAACATGTGATCTCACCTGAGTTCCACCTCTTGATCAATCTGTTCCACTTCTCAATCAATCTCACCCAATAATCTATAAATTGAGCATCCAATCTCCATTTTCAACAATCATGAACTTTGAATCTTTGTGTCAGTTGTAGGTTGCTAGTGTAATATCTAAGAGTCATCATACAACAAAGAAGAGAAGAACAATGGAAGCCATATGCAGTCATGGAACAAGGAGTCTTAATTGAACATTTTATATTCCTATTACTTTGCTTTCCATTATTTCATTAGTTTATTTAGGATTATTTGGTTAGATAGGGATTCATGATTTCCCTTTGATTCTAATTGAATAATGATGAATTTTACATACAACATTATGGTGAACCCGATGTGAACAACTACTAATTAACCCTCTGTGTTTTTTGTGTGATTTTTGAAGATCGTATGGATTTTCAAACTTTTTGCAGGTTTTGTATGGATTTCAAAAGTGGAATCAAACATCACGCAAACATGCCAACAGAATTATGCAATCACATAGACAGAATTACGCATTCGACTTGTCAGGGTCACGCATTCATGCTGGCACCTCGACGCATTCGCCTAGACAAGATTACGCATTCATAGTTAAAATTTAGCGTTTTTATTTTTTATGTTTTTCTGATTCGCAATTCTTTGTTTTGTCCAATTCATCATTCAATTCTGCAAATTTGAAGCTTTTATCTGCGTATGATGCTTTACATATATGATATCTAATGGCTACAAAGGTGAACTCTAGGATTTCAGGTTCTAGAGCAAGAATAGTGAAAAGAAGACAACAAAAGGAGTTTCATAGAGCGTTAAAGGACGGGCTACAAGAAAAGGATCAAATCTACGAAGTTGCTTGTTATCATTATCAATTGATTATTCTCGATTACATATGCAAATATCATACTATTCAAGGAACCTCCTTGAGATTCTAGATATTCTGCTGATACAGGTTGATTGATGTTTTGCAAGTTTCTAGTAAAATTTATGTTTTTTTGATAGGTTTTATTAATTATCTATTTTTCTACCATGCATTTGCCTTGTCAGTTTCATGCATTCGCTTTGATAGTTTTATGCATTGGTTTAATCATCATAACATAATCGCTTAGACATCATTATGCATTCACTCTTATAGAATCATGTATTTGTTTGATAAATAGTTTGGCTTTTTGTTTTTCATTTTTTTCTGTGTATTTTCTGATTACTGATTCCCTATTTGCAACGTGTGGCAAAATTACAGAGAAGGCTTGATCATCCCAGATTATTTTGGAAACCACTAACAATTTCATTGTAGGATCCTTTAGGGTTAAATCACTTTTGGATTTTGGGTTTAAAATTGACATGCATGCTTTCACACTTCAGCTTGGTGCTTAAAACAAATCTAGTTAAAATTGACATGAATTATCTCACACTTAAGCTTGGTGCCTAAAATTGATCTTGGGATTAAAATTGACATGCATCATCTCACACTTCACTTTGGTGTTTAAAATAGACATGCACATGTGTATCTCACACATTTGGGCTTTAAAATGAAA
This sequence comes from Cryptomeria japonica, assembly GCF_030272615.1. Lineage (NCBI taxonomy): Eukaryota > Viridiplantae > Streptophyta > Pinopsida > Cupressales > Cupressaceae > Cryptomeria > Cryptomeria japonica. Next base: position 295,305,775 of record NC_081415.1, read on the forward strand.
ATGAATCAGGCTTATGAATAGAATAAAACACACATTGCTATATCTAAAAGAAGGAATCTTGAGCACTTGCTCTTTGTTTGGGGTGGTCCTATTGTTAACACACACTATCCTCTCTCCTAGCTTTTATGGACCTGGGTGCAAGAGAAAAGTGTTAACGACACTCAATGTATTTTTTTAGTAGTGAGGGGCATCTTTGACTAGGGATTTCATCACCCCATACAAGTACTTTGAATTGGGATGCATTGGGGATATCATCTCTCCCAATGTACTCTCGAGTAGGTTTTCTGAGCCACTATATAAATATATTGGTCAAGCGGCTAGAGTGTTGAGTGAATATTATGTATGTGGGGGCCTTCCCTGCACCAATAAGCTTAACTAAAGCCTTAAGTGGCTTTCTCTGAGAATCCATCATTGGATCCGGACCCCTCAAAACTTACAATAAGAATCAACTTAGTAGCCCAAATCCCACATTCATTGATTTTGGGAGTGTGGATCATACCCCATAGATACCCTTCATGTACCTTGCATTATGAGACAAAAATCCTTCGGTGATAAGATCTTCAGATCTTTAGGGTAAGAGAGACTAGCATGCCTGAGAAGTGTGTGTCATGGAGTGGAGCAAGTACTACCAGACTCTCTAGCTATTCATCTTGTTTCGGTATTTTATTGTAAGGACCTCTTTGAATATTTTCCACTTTCCAACCTAAGATTGTCTTCTGTGTTTTTATGTGTATCATTGTGATAGACTAGTATTCAGTCAGTATTTGGGCTATTTCAGGCCCTACCTTCTCCGAGTTCTTAGATTTTTTCAGAACACAATTCATCTAGCTATACTTATCTTCAGACAATGTTCTCAAAATTGAAAAATAGACTTGTCCTACAAATAGAGTTATTCAAAATAGAATCTACCTTGAAACATTTGACAATCCAACAAAGTCCAAAATTTTACATACTTGTGACCATAGGTGTTCTTAGAGTCCTAATTCCTTGCATAGTCTTCATCTAGTCCTCATAGAGTCCCCATATACATCATCATAATAATTCCTTGCATAGTCATCATAACCTTTGCATAAGTCCTTGCACAATCATCATAATCCTAGTTTTAGTCCTTGCATAGTCTTTAACTCATAAGGTATAGGGTCAAATCATTATCTCCACTTTGCATTATCTTCAAAATTAGGTTGTTCTCTAGTCCAAGTCAAAATTTGCATTTTCATTCTTTAGGATTTCATCTTGTCATTCTAAAATCCAATTTGTCACACAAACAACAAAAACATAGGTTGCATTTGTCATCCTTAGTTGCATTTGTCCAATTTATAAATTCTCAAAATCCAAAAAAAATAGGTTTGCATTTTCATCCCTTAGTTTCATTGCATTTCATCCCTAAACTTCAAAAATCAAAACAAAATGGCATATAGTGTAATGGTTGAAACAAGCTCTCAAACTTCTAGGAGACAACATTACCCTTAACAAACTTCCAACTTTTGTGGGACCATGTCATTGCAACCAAACAATCAATCATCTCAATCCAACATATACATGTCCCAAAATGTGCATCAAACTTATCAGGAACAAACAAGTGTCATACCTATTTCTCCATCACTTGAAGAGAAACTAGCTCGAGAAATAGAGATCTTGGAACAAAATGTTAATTTTTTTTTGAAGAGAGTAGATCACAGATGTTCAAACTATTTCAAAAATTTCAAATATCCCAATGTGATCTTAGAGCCAGTTGATGTGCAAGCTCTTATTATAAAATCAGACATACCAACTATTCTCACACAAATAAACATGAGAAACTAATATCAACAACAAATACATCCAACAATGCAAGGCCAACAACACAACTCTCAACACCACAAATAGTACAAACAAGTCAACCACTACCAAGGTCACACACAATCACATAGTCAATTTTTCCTTCAGTCACATCACATGTCTATGAATATCATCCTATGTCTTTAAATACACCACCAAGGGTGTCCCAAATGAATGCAAGTGTATTTAAAAACATGTCACCCTTTAGACATCAATCAAACATGGTCAATGTGTCACCTATCATGCAACACTGTCATCTGCCCATGTCTAGCAATGACACTTCCCATCAAGACTTTGCACCTCAAGTAGCCTCCATATCTTCCACCATTTTCTCATACCTTGAAGTCACACAAGAGCAATCCACACCATCTTTATCCAATTACACAACCTCCCAATGGCTATACATAATACAAATCCAATCTAATCTAAGTCATGATGTTAGTCCTTTCCTGTTAGGGTTTCAAGCAGATCCGAAGCAAATATGAACTAACAATTATATGTAGATTTAAATACAAAAAGATAAAGAAATAAAACAGGACACAAATAACACAAAGATTTAATGTGGTTCACCCAGAATGGGTTACGTCCACCATACATAGCCGTCCAATCTTTCTTATTATCCAGCAAAAATAGTACATCAACCTTACAATGCCTTAAGCATCCCAGCTGCTTATAACATGCATTTTTAGGGCAACAAACAAAGTCGGCTTTTTTAGGGTTTTATAACAATGTCGGTTTTCATCAACGAAAAATGGCAAAAAAATTTTTCTCAGGGGCTACCGCCCCCGAATCCCTACGAGGATACGTGCTGAGTGTACAATACTTTGCTGATCAGTCACCACATTTCAACAATCTCCCACTTGGAGACTGATCAGGCTCCACACCGAACAATCTCCCACTTGGAGACTGATACTACATGACACCACTGTACATGCAACATTCGCTGGATAAAACATTAGGACTTGACTGGTATAAATTCCACAATTATCAATCAAGAAGACCAATAGAAACTGATGAAGAAATCAACTTCTTCTATGGAACTACCTTCGTGAACATATCAGCAGGATTCTCACTTGTGTGAATCTTCTCAAGCCGTAACTAACCCTCCTCCAAAATAGTCTAGATGAAGTGGTACCTGAGCTGAATGTGCTTTGTCCTTGAATGAAAAGCAGAGTTCTTTGCAAGATGAATGGCACTCTAGCTATCAGTATACAATGGGCTATCCTCTTGTGTCTGACCCAATTCCTTCAAAAAACATTGCAACCAAATCATCTCCTTGCTGGCTTCTGTAGCAGCAACATACTCAGCTTCAGTGGTTGAAAGTGCAACAACCTTTTGCAGCCTAGAAACCCAACTGACTGCAGTTCCCCCTATAGTAAAAACATACCCTGTAGTACTCCTCCGTGAATCAATATCACCCGCCAAATCAGAGTCAACAAATCCACTTAGAGTAGCATTAGATCCTTTGAAACATAATGCCTTCGTAGTAGTTCCTTTCAAATTCTGAAGAATCCATTTCACAGCATTCCAATGTTCCATACCCAGATTACTCATAAACCTACTCACAACTCCCACTGCATGTGCAATATCTGGCCTTGTGCATACCATTGCATACATCAGACTACCAACAGCTGATGAATATGGGATGTTAGACATTTTATTAACCTCTTCATGTGCCTTTGGGCACATCTCCTTAGTCAATTTGAAATGACTAGCCAAAGGTGTACTAATTGCTTTTGCATCCTGCATGTTAAATCTTTTCAACACCTTCTTTATATACTCACTCTGGGACAAATTCAAGGTTCTATTTTTCCTGTCCCATGTAATCCTCATACCGAGAATTTGCTTAGCTACACCCAAATCCTTCATAGCAAATGACCTGGCTAATTTCTGTTTAAGATTATTTATATGTTGCATGTTAGACCCAACAACAAGCATGTCATCAACATAAAGCAATAGGATAATATAACTACCATTATCAAATCTCTTAAAATATACACAATGATTAGAATGACATCTATGATAACCGTGTTCAGCCATGAAACTATCAAATTTTAAATACCATTATTGGGGTGCTTGCTTTGGGCCATACAGACTTTTCTTCAACCTACACACCAAGTTCTCCTTACCTTTGACCTCATATCCCTGTGGTTGCAACATGTAAATTTCCTCCTTCAAATCTCCATGGAGAAAAGCTATTTTGACATCTAATTGTTCAAGATGTAAATCATCTGCAGCCACAAGACTAAGTACAGTTCTCATTGAAGTCATTTTTACAACTGGAGAAAATATTTCATCATAATCTATACCCTTTTTTTGTGCAAAACCTTTTACCACAAGTTTGGCCTTATATCTTTTCTGACCTCCTTCCTCCTCCTTCAGCCAATAAACCCATTTGTTAGGCAAGGCTCTTTTTTCTACAGGTAAAGGGACTAAGTCCCGAGTCTTATTTTTCATCAAGGAGTCCATCTCCTCTTTCATGCCTAGCTCCCACTGTTGTTTGGCATCTACCTGGATTGCTTCTTCATATTCTTTTGGTTCACCAGAATCCATTAATAAAATAGAATACAAAGAAGGAGAAAATCTTTCAGGGGGTCTACTTGTCCTCGTAGAACATCTAACACTTTTAGGAGTTTGTGGGACAATCTATTGTTGCTGAGCATCAAGTACTTGTGGCATTTCATTTTCAGGAATCTCATCCAACACCACATATTCTTGTTTTTCCTGTTCATGCTTCTTTTCCTACATCTGTTCTTTATACATAACCTTCTCATTGAATATAACATCTCTACTTCTAATTATTTTCTTATTTTCAAAATCCCATAACCGATAGCCATATTCATCTATCCCATATCCAATGAAGGTACATTTCTGAGATTTAGCATCAAGCTTGGTTCTGTTTTCTTTATCAACATGGACAAAAGCTTTGCAACCAAAAGTTTTTAGAAAAGAATAATTTACCTTTTTACCAATCCATGCCTCCTCTGGAATACCACCATCCAAAGGGGTTGAAGGTCCTCTATTTATCAAATAGATAGCAGTATGTACAGCATCTGCCCAAAAATGTAAGGGCAATCCAGCATGCAATCTCATGCTCCTCGCACGTTCCATGATAGTCCTATTCATTCTCGCTGACACACCATTTTCCTATGGAGTTCCTGGAACTGTCTTCTACTTTCGAATCCCATTTAAGGAGCAGTAATCTTCAAATGCTTTGCTGCAATACTCACCTCCATTATCTGATCTGAGACACTTCAACCTTTTTCCTGTCTCATTCTCAACCAAAGCTTTCCATTTCTTAAAAGTTTCAAAAACATATGATTTTTGCTTTAGGAAATATACCCATGTTTTTCTGGTTGAGTCATCAATAAAAATAACATAATAACAAGAGCCACCAAGAGATGATACTTGAACCGGTCCCCATACATCTGAATGTACAAGCTCTAACTTCTCACTCTTCTTCTCTTTCCCAACCTTGAGAAATCTGACTCTTTTCTGTTTACCATAAACACAGTTTTCACAGAACTCTAAATCAATCTTCTTTAGTCCTGGCAATAGATTTTTGGAGTGAAGGATTTTCATCCCTTTCTCACTCATGTGCCCAAGCCTATTGTGCCACATTATTGAATATGTTCTTGCAACATTTATTGTTGGTGTCCCTACAGTAACTTTATCTGTAGTAGCTAAAGTAGAGTATGTGTTACCAGTACATAGATATAATGTGCCTACCTTCGCACCTTTAGCTACTACTAATGATCCTTTCGTGACCTTCCACATATTATCTGAGAAGGTAACTATGCAACCTTCACTACCTAGTTGCCCTACAGAAATTAAATTTCTTCTTAAATTAGGAACATGTCTTACCTCCTGCAGAAACCAGTCATTACCATTCTGCAACTTGATCTTTATCTTTCCTTTTCCAACAATTTGACAGGGCTCATCATCACCCAAATATACCTGTCCAAAATCAGCTTGAACATAATCTAGAAAATATTTTCTATGGGGTGTAGCATGAAATGAAGCCCCAGAATCTATTACCCAGGAATCATTAACATTATCCAAACATGAGATTAAAACATCTTGTAAAGTATTACTTGCAATATTAGCTTCCTTACTGTCATTTTCATTTTTGTCTCCTTCTTTGTTTTTCCAAGACCAACAGTCTTTATTTAGATGACCAGGCTTTCCACAATACCAACAATCTTTCTTTCCTCTAGATTGAGAGTGTCCTTTCTTTGACTTCCCTCATGACTTCTCATTCCCAGGGCCTTTTCCTCTTTCCTTTGATCTTCCTCTGTTCTCCACATTCAAAACACTAGCCGATGATGTTGAAGTCTCACTTGTGCTTTTCCTTCGCATTTCCTTGCTTAGAATAACGCCAACAATATCATCAAATACCAAAGTATTTTTACCAGAGACAGAGTTACTTACAGCCATAACCAAGCTATTCCAGCTTTTTGGCAAATAACATAAAATCAAGAGAGCCCTAACCTCTTCTGCAAAGGTAATTTTTACCAAAGACAATTGACTGGTAATTGTATTAAATTCATTTAAGTGCTCCGCTATAGATCCTCCCTCACTCATTTTCAAATTAAACAAACGCTTCATAAGAAATACCTTATTCGAAGCTGAGGGTTTCTCAGACAACTTAGCCAATGTTGCCATCAAATCTATAGTCATTTTTGCTTCTGTTATATTGAATGCTACAGATGATGCAAGGCACAATTGAATGGATCCCAGTGCCTTTCTATCTAAAATGTCCCACTCTTCATCTGATATTGTGGTCAGTTTCTTTGCCTTTCCTTCCAATGGCCGCCACAAATCCTTTTGATACAGGTAATCCTCCATCTGCATTTTCCATAACTGATAATTCTGGCAGTTAAACTTTTCGACCTTGAATTTGGAATCCTCCATTGCTCCCACTCAACTCTGAAAGTCCTGCCAATTTACAGAAAACCTCGCTCTGATACCAATTGTTAGGGTTTCAAGCAGATCCGAAGCAAATATGAACTAACAATGTAAATTTAAATACAAAAAGATAAAGAAATAAAACAGGACACAGATAACACAGAGATTTAACGTGGTTCACCCAGAATGGGTTACGTCCACCATACATAGCCGTCCAATCTTTCTTATTATCCAAAAAAAATAGTACATCAACCTTACAATGCCTTAAGCATCCTAGCCACTTATAACATGCATTTTTAGGGCAACAAACAAAGTCAGCTTTTTTAGGGTTTTATAACAATGTCGGTTTTCATCAACGAAAAATGGCAAAAAAAAATTTCTTGGGGGCTGCCGCCCCCGAACCCCGGCGAGGATATGTGCTGAGTGTACAGTACTTTGTTGATCAGTCACCACATTTCAACATTTCCATGCTTCAAAAATTCAAGATCCAATGCCATCATATATTCCATTTCCAAGAAAACCCACTTCAAAGAGTCTCATTCAAAATCCTTTCTCATCAAGCCAATGTGTTGACACATTCCAAGAATATCCCATGCATATCCAAACTCCTTCCTTGTGTCAAGAGGATGATCCAAAATAAAAATAAATGAGTTCTAAAACAAATAAAGATCAAGAACAAACCCTTCCATCCTACCCAATTTTTTATCAATATCCCACCGACCAAGAATCTAATGATTATCCCCTTGCTCTTTTCTATTCCATTCATAATGATACCCTTTTGTCTCAAGAACAAAGTGTCCATTCAAGTCCCATCCAACACCCACATCCTAAGAAACATCAGGATATCTCTTCCATCCTTCCTAATAACCCCTTTCCAATTCAAGATCAAAGTATTCCTTTACCTTCATATCCTAAGCAAGATCCCATTATTTCTCTAGATCCTGATCAAGATTCTTCCATCCCTTCATCTCCATGTAGTCATAATCCTCCATGTTACTCAAAAGATTCCCTCTCAAATGAACTTACCATTTCTCCAAGTCCCCCTCATGATCCCAATCCCTCTACACAAGTTTTTCATAAACTCCTTAGTAATAAAATCACCAAGCCTGATCATACCACAAAGAAAAATTTATCAATGATTTTATGTGTGCGATTTTCACATGCCAATGTGGTGATAGAAACAAGCATGACACTAGCTAATGAAATCAACTCCCAAATTATTCCATCATCTTCTTCAAGAACAAGCATAACACCAACTAATGAGATTAACGCCTGGTTTGCTTCATCATCCTCTTCAAGTGCATCAATAGAAATAGGCATAGCACCTGTTCATGTCACAACTTTGGAACCATAATCTATTTGCCTCATACACCCACACTTGATAGACTGGGGGCAAGAGGATCTACCATAGTTGGATTCCTTTGAAAATGATAAGACTATAGCTGAATTCATAAATGTCAGAGCTTGATTTCCCTCTGATGATCCACAAAATCCAAAAACTGAGAAAATCAACATTGGAGATGTCTAACATGTACACTTAGCTAAGTCTTTATATCCTATTGGAAAAGACATCTTTATCCAACTTCAAACAAAGACCAATGAACTACCTACACAAAACTTCCTAACCCTATGAACAACATGCACCTTAAAAGATACTACATCTAAGGGCTGGGTTAGTTTAGATTTTACTTTCCGCATTGTATATAGTTTCTTTTCAAGCACATCACATTCACAATTTTCATAGCAAAATTTATGCATTAGCATATATCAACATCAATAAAATAAATCAACTGTCCAAGTTTATCATTTGTTTGCATTGAAGACAAACAAGGGTCATCTCCTTTCTTAGATACTTGGACATGAAGTCTTTGAGGTCCTAAGGTCATTCATTTTCAACATTACCCTGTGATGATTCTTTACTTATGATTGAGTAGTGATTTCACTATTTGAGACTTGTTAACCCAAAATATGGCAATTGTTATATCTCAAACACATTAACAAATTCTCTAATTCATTTGAGACACCTAGTTGATCATATGACTAGTGAAAAATCTAAAATTCTACTTCAACGCCGATGTAATTGTCACACCCAAGTAGGTTTCATTACTTACAAATCAAGACAAGAAAATAAAAAAGAAAAAGTGCTATGACAAATATCCATCTCAAGGAAAAAGAGCAATGATATATAACTGAAATATCACGCATACAAGTGTGACACAAAGCTTGAATATGGGAACATGCGAGTAACTCCATCAGGGCTATGGACGCCTGCTGGCAATGGAGCAATATTTGAGAGATTATAGTGTATAACTGCATCAAAGCTCTAAAAGATTGTTGGCAGTGAGGCTCTATTCAGGATGCTTTTGAAGTTAGAATAATCCATGTAGCTAGTCATATAGGATGCAAAGGATCTTTAGTGAACACAAGAGAAAGAATTAACTCATTTGCACGCACATGGGCAAAAGAAGATCAAAGTTTCAAGAACCAATGGGGAAGTTTTCCACATCTCCATTTATAAATCCTAGTCATAGAGTGTGTTAATTTGGATGTTCCAAGATTAAGGATCGATTGATTGCTTATCTATTAAATTTTTTGTACCTCCAATTCAATTGGTGTATTACAAAATGTTAAACAAACACAATCATCCTTGTTCAAATAGGAAATGCATCTTCATCATGCATGTTGCATTAACATAGGTCATATCAAAAATTCATTGTCTCCACATGCATTCTGCAAATCATCATGTCATATAGATCTGCATATTGGGGTCATAGCTGAACAAATCATAAAAATCATAAAAAGTCTTGAAAAAGTTCAAAAACATTGAAAAACAAAGAAAATCCAAAAAAAAATTGAAAAACACAAAACACTAAAAACATTGGGAAAACACAAAAATTCAAAAACATTGGAAAATCTTTCAAAAAACCAAAAACATCCATATTCCTACAAATTCAATCCTAAAAAATCATATATCAATCCACAAAATCCAAAAACAATCAAAAATCAATCAAAAAAACTTGCAATAAAATGTCTCGCAAGAATCAAACACCCTAGCAGATATCCAGCAAACACTTCGCCCAAAGTTAACAAAGGATATAACTATCCAGTAAAATATTTGCAATCAACTAATCAAACTATCTTATCAATCATATCATATCCATATCAAGTGATCATTATCTTGTCTTAAACAAAGATGTATATACTCGAAATCAGACAGATCAATCTTAAATGGGGTCTGCAGCTTTATGAGATCAGACATTATCAACCATCACTTCAAGTAATTGAGAATGAAGGCACATATCAGTATAGTTGTTGAATATTTTCTAGGTTAGTCTCTATCTTTTATCATTTGGCGATAGATTATGTTCCTATGCTACTCAAGGATGTCCACAAGTGACTAGAGGAGCCATGATGGGCATTATCTTTTTTTTGTTTGTTGTTTGTGGTGTGAACCAATGAAGTTCTGGGGAAATTGCTCTAGTGGGTGTCTATGATAGGAGCATTTTGCTTGTGAATGCCACACATACCTTGACCCCTAGCATAATTCCTAGAATGGAGGGTTCACTCCTTGTCTGATACGTGTTTGTTTCTTCAATGAGATATCTTTACATCTTGGTTCCTTATACCTTGATGTGCAAAGCTCCATTGTTACATAATAAGGCTCAGTGATGAATATATGTTGCGCTATGAATAAAGGCACAAAAGTTCATGAAAACCATCATCTTCATTTTCAATCTATCATTATCAATCTATCATCTCATATCAATCATCCTCAATTGCTTCTAACTCTCATCTTTCATTCATATTTAATTCTAAGGTTCATTCTCTCATATTTTATCTCAATATCATCTTCACATCACCTATCTCTATCTCTAATCAAATAACTATTCTTCTATCTCACATTCTTCTTCTTTAGAGAGATCATTCATACATTTAATGCATAAACAATCTCTCGAGGGGGCATTAAACCCTAAGTGTCACCAAGGTATACTGGGGCAAAAAAATTTCATTTTCTTTGAAACAAAGTCATTCCGACATTGTCTCAAAGAGGGGCAAATGTAGACACCTGACAATTTCTAACTGATCATGAACTAATTATTCGTCTAGTTGATTAAATAATTCTTTAATTCTTTAATTAAGTTAATTCATATTATTCTTCTAATTTCATATTTCTTTTATAATCTTACTAATTATTTATATTCAATTCTATCATCGTTTAATCATTTAAACCATTTTCTCATGATTAATTAAATATTTATTATTTTATTAATTGTTATTTTAATCTTTCAATTTAAATAATATTTATTATTTAAATAAATTCATTCCCAAATCCAATTTCTATCTTCTCATCAATCATTTAACCCTCTTCTAAATATTAATTAAATATTTATTATTTAATTAATTATGATTTAATTCCTTTAATTTAAATAATCTTTATTATTTAATTAAATTCAATTTCTAAATAATTAAATGGATTCTTTAAATTATTTAATTAACTAATTAAATCTTTTAATTTCATCTAATTTCATTAATTCTTCTAATTTCATTAATTTTCCAAATTAAAATCCAAATTCATTAAGTCTTCTAATTTCGTCTAAATTTCAAATACATGTGCATGATTTCAAAAATCAAAAGAAAATCAAAGTCATGTTCTAAATATATTCAAATAACAAATTGAATTTAAAATAAATTCAATATTTAAATTAAATCTCATGCAAAGATTAAATTGAAAATTCAAGTCAAAGGGCAAGCACATGCTAAATTAATTAATTAAATCATTATCTTTTCCAATTCCTATTTCTATGTTTCACTTTGCTTTTTTCCAAAAAGCTTTCAATTAGTTAACTATTCCATCTATTTTAATTGATTAATTGCATCATTCTTTAATTATCCTCCAATCATTCTTTTTCATCTTTCAATCAGTTTTTTTCTCAACTAGTTAACTCATTTATCTATTCAATCTATTCCATTCCACCTACAAATCAGTAGTTCAAGTATCAATCAACATGTTAGCTCACTTGAGTTCCACCTCTTGATCAATTTGTTCCACCCAATAATCTATAAATTAAGCATTCAATCTCCATTTTCAATAATTGCGAACTTTGAATCTTTGTGTCATTTGCAGGTTGCTAGCGTAATATCTGAGAGCCATCATACCATGAAGAAGAGAAGAACAATGGAAGCCATATGCACTCATGGAATAGGGAGTCTTAATTGAATATTTTATATTCCTATTAATTTTTTTTTCTTTTTTTTTTAAGGTAAGTGCTATCGTTAATGGGGATAGCTCCCTATATTGCAGAATTAAGAAAATTACATACTGTTTCAAACATCAGACAAGACTAGCCTTGCCTGCCATACACTACCATAGACGTAGCTATAAACACCCAAGCCCGATAACCAAATAACTAGTAACATCACAAAATAACACAACCTCGTAACCCACAATCCTGTTACATTTGTCCACCAGTTGCTTGGTATATCACAGCTGCAAATTCACCTATATTGATAGCATTGCAGGTGGAGTTCTCAGGGAGCGACCAGTCATCTGATTCAGTCAGTCTTCGAAAAGGTGCCATGTTCCCATTAAACACTGCACATCTGAACACTTCCCATGCATTCTCCCCAAATGCCTTTATACACTCGCGCTACGCCTTCCATACCTCCCTTCTAGCCATCTCACATATGGTGTCACTGTCAACAGAGCCACCACTACCCCTATCTTTTGTATCCTCAGATTCCTCCTCTGACTCTGAGGATAAGTAATTTTCAAACTGGAAATACACCTTCAATATGTTCACTTTGACACCCTCATCCAGACTTAATATGACATTAGCAACACTGTCTGCAATGAGTGGCTTCACAAATATATGAAAGAGTTCGATCACACATTCCCCAAAGTCAATGACATCGACCAGGGGCATGAGGACTACCTCGTGCATGGCTACATCACAGCAGTGTCTCTCAAAATTAAGAGTGATGCCCATAATCCCATGAATAGCATCATAAACATGATCTTCAGTGATGAACATGTTCCTTAATTGTGTTCCCAGCGCATGTTCACAGTTGACACAACTAACCACACCAAAATAAGCCATCCGCCTCAACCTTGTCTCTGTATACACCACAAAAATAGCACATTCGACCATTGGGTAATACATCTTCTGGAGTCTTTATAGAAAGATGCAATTTGCAGATCACAATCATTCCTACTCTGCTCATATTTATTAGAATCCAACTCTAAATTGAAGCACATCCGAGGTGATGGTGTGTCCCAAACTACAGACTGAACTGCCCAGGGGAAGACCTTGACATTCTCATGTGATGAATCTTTCCACCACCAAATTGGATATCAGTACCAGAGCAGATACACAACCCATCCCAACAATCAGAGTCGTATGATTATTTAATCAATTGAGGCAATTATCGGTGCCACCAATCAGCCCAAGTAGGCATGCAAATACTTATAAAGCAGGCATACTACCCGATACCTTGTCGTGAAGATCTACAGAAATCCTTCAAGCATTGTCTTGTAATATCCTCCATAGCCAAGGCTCGCTTGAAAGAGATAGGATCATCATTCCATCCAATTCCAAGATTCGCAAGGTAATTAGCCACTTTATTGCCTTCTCTATAAACATGTACAATCTCATAGCACTCAATTGATTTAAGGTGGTCGTTTATTTGTGGTAACCATTTATTAAGTTTTCAATTATACAAACTTGACTTAGTAATCCCATTTACAATAATCTATGAATCACCTTCTATTATGATTTGAGAGATTCCATGCAGAATACAGAGGCGTAATCCTACCTCAAGTGCATGGATATCAGCTTCATTGTTTGTGGCAACTCCAATGCCATCAAACAAACCATATAAAATATTACCCTGCTCGTCTCGAATTATGGCTCCAATACTGGATTCCCCTGGGTTCCCCTTACTGGCACCATCAAAATTGAGTTTTTTCCAATCCTTTGGAGGGGCCTTCAATCTGACTAAGTTTCTATCAACATACTTCAAAGGGGGAACTTAAATACTTGGATCTTTAAGAGCCCACCATTTTTCCATTAAGGCATCCCACTTATTGTATATTTTAGGACCACCTTTTAGTATCTTACCATTTATCACTTCCTCGATTGCAACTTTTATTTTGTCCACCAACATTATATTTGACAGTGATGTTTCTTTGAAAATTCTTTTGTTCCTTTCCTTCTAGATGTTCCATACAATTATGGATGGACCAATCATCCATAGATCACTCCATTTTGACTTTTGTTTGATTGGACAGGAAAGAAGGAAGTCAAACAATCTTTCATTTTTAACCGTAGCCCAATTGATCTACTCAAGGAACCAGTTCCAACAAAATTCTGCCACTAGACAACTGAATAGTAGATGGTTGGCAGTTTCTTCATCTCCATAGCACATAACACAATGATTGGGACCCAAGATGCCAATAATTTTAAGTCTATCACCAGTGAGGATTCTACTATGTAAAGTAATCCACAAAAAGCCCCCTACTTTTTGAAGTATTTTATGATTCCAACATAATTTATGCGAGCCCCTTTGTCTTTGAACTTCATACCCAAGTTTGGAACTGTACAACCCATATTTCAATGCACACCAAAATATGTTGTCATCTTTACAAGAGGCCAGTATTTTCTTGTCTTTTATTACTTTCCAAAGTTTTTTAACATAATGAAGGGTTGCCAATATTGATTTTCTTCCATATTCTCAGACCATTCATGTCCACGTGGTTTTCCATGTAATTGCATACATGTTGCCCTATGTAGTTTTCAACCATATCTATCCACCCCTTATCTTCAAATGATTCAGAGAGAGATGGAAACCCATCCCATGAGTCTCTCCCAAACAATGTTGTTATATCATTACCAATCTATCGTGAAATATGCTATGTGATAATGTGTCTACAATCCCATTAGAAATTCCACGTAGCCGAACCCCTTTCAGTATTGGTCACTGTGAGAATTCGATTAGGGTCCTCCAAGTCTAGATATTTCTTTTGGAATAGCCTACTCCACATTTTTTGAGGTTCTTTGCACATCTTCCAGGAGAGCTTAGCACCAAGGGCAGAGTTTTGTAGCTCCATTTTCCTTAAGCTAGCCACCCCATTTTCCTTAATTAGGCATAATGTATCCCAATTGATAAGCGTAATTTTGCTGTTATCTTTAGCTCCATCCCACACAAATTTCTTGAGTAAATTGTTTAGACTTTTTCCAGCAGCGAATGACATTTTGAAACAGGACATACTGTATATTGGGATGGCCAATAAAACTGATTTGATCATGGTAAGTCTACCTACTTGGGTCAGCCATCTATTTTTCCAATTTTCTGATTTAGACTGGCATGATTTAATAGCATCTTCCTAGATTTGAGATTGTCTACATCCTTTGTTAATATGAACCCCTAAGTATTTGATCAGAAGCTCTACAACTTTAATATCCAAGTATTGTGCAATTTTGTCCTGGGTCTTCCTATTGGTGTTAAATAAGAATAGCTAAGATTTTTTTTTATTCATAACTTGACCCAAAGCCATTGTGTACTCCTCAAGTGTGCACTTAATTCCTATAGCTTCCTAGGTGGAAGCTTCACCAAATATGATGGTATCATTAGAAAATTGGAAATGTTTAATTGCCTCAAATTGCTCATGAACTTTGATTCCTTTCCAAATGCCTTCATTATGCCTTTTTTTTATTAGCCTCCCTAAGACTTCCACCATGAGAACAAATAGTGAAGGAGATAAAGGGTCCCCTTGTCACAGACCATTTGTGGCTCCAAAAAACCCACTCAAATTACCATTGACAAGAATTGAAAGTTTAGCTGTGCTAATGCAAAATTTTATGCATTCAATCCATTTCACTAGGAAAATAAATCTGGCAAGGACATACAAAAGAAAATTCCAAACCACCTTATCATAGGCTTTGGCAACATCAAGTTTAATAATATTACCTTTTAGTTTTTCTTTATGGAGTGAGTGTATGACTTTCGATACTAGGATGATGCTATCCACAATTTCCCTACCCAGATTAAATCCATTCTGATTTTCAGATACTAGCTTTAGTAGTAACAACTTCAATCTTTTAGCCATTGCCTTGGATATTATTTTGTAGATGGTGTTGCATAATGATATTGGGTGATAATCAGACATGGAGTCATAGTCTTGTTTCTTAGGGATAAGACTGATAATGGTGTGGTTGATCTCTTTCACAAACCTATGCTTTTTCTGGAATTCTTCAACCATATTCCAAATATCCTTGCCCATGAAATACCAACATTTTTGAAAAAGCTCTACCGTAATGCCATCAAGTCCAGGCACCTTATGAGGATGAAGTGAGAATGTGGCCTTTTTAATTTTCTCCAATGAATAAGGAGCAAGTATCATATCACAATCAAAGCAGGTTATCAGGGGGTTAATGACTTCCTCAACATTTGGTATTGTGCCCCAATTTTCTTCCTTAGTGTTGCCCAATATTTCCACAAAGTAATTGAGAGCAATTCACTCCATATCTATAGCCGAAGTTTTCAAAATCCCATTCTCATTCTTAATTGAGCATATCTTATTATTGATCCTTCTAGCTTTAAAAGAAGTATGAAAAAATTTGGTATTGAGATCCCCCTCGGCTATCCAAAGTTCCCTAGATTTATCTTTCCAGTATAGTTCCTCCCTCTTCAAAATTTCCAAATATTGGTCTTTAAGTGATTTCTCTAATTCGAACTCCACATTGGTCATGCCAAATCACATTACCCAATTACCAACCTCTTCTAGTTTTTCCTCGATTCTACATTTCTCAGTAAAAACATTTTTGAATGAGATCTTATTCCAATCCTTAATTTTGTTTTTCAGGAACTGAATTCTTTTGACAAATTTAAAGCTAGGGGAGCCAGAGTATATGTTGCCTTTCTACCACCAGTTTTTCAGATTGTCAAGGAATTTCTCATCCCTCCACCACATGCTTAAGAATTTGAAGTAGTTCTTATGACTGCAAATATCCTGAGAAATGGATAAAGAATGTGGTAGATGATCTGAACCAATTTGAGGCACAATTTTAGTTTCTAGAGAGTAGTTGCCATTTATCCACCATTTCCCCACCAGGAAACGGTCCAGTCTTTCTGATATATTGGCAAAGTTTAGTCTTCTATTAGTCCAAGTGAATATTCCATTCTTTGGTATGATATCAACCAGTTTGTAGTTAGATACAAATTCTCTAAAATCATCCATCGCTTTTGAAGGTTTTTGGAGACCACCCACCTTCTCATCAATGTCCAAAAGAGCATTGAAGTCACCAGCAGTAATGACCTTACCACTATTCAACTGACTAGCTTGATTGGAGACCTCATTCCAAACTCTTAGTTTTTCCTCAGTCTTAATGGGTCCATATATGTTAAATAACGGATAGGAGATATTGGATTGCTTGCAGAAAATGATGCATGTCATCCAGTGATCAAATGAGGCAATGTGATGCACATCAATTTTGGAGGGGTTCCACATGATTCCCAAGCCCCCAGCCAAGCCTCTGGCATCTTGAAAAATTCCTTCCCACTTATAACAATATTTGATGAACTCCACCACCTTTTCCTTACTTATCTTTGTTTCCTATAGAATATAAACTTCTGAATCAAGCTTGGCCAAATTTCTTTTGACTAGGCATTTTTTGTCAGGGGCCAAAAGGCCCCTGACATTCAATGAAGTGAGCCTTATCTTCCCCCAAGGGAGGGCTTACCTCCCTTGACATGATTCAAGAATTTCAACATACTTACAATGCCCTTCTCATTTGCCCTCTACTCCCTAACCGTTTTGTGACTTTTCCTCCCTCTTGTTCCTTTTTCTCTTCCAAGGATGATATTTACAGACTAGCTGATGTATCTTGGATCCACTGTATTCAGACCATCACCAACACTAACCAACTTAGATGTATCTGAATCCGACTCCTACAAAACCTCCTCTGTTGTGGGTATTCAATTGGATACACCATTGTGTCATTACTTGGGATGATGTTACAATCCAATGGGATGCCTTGTGTGGGAATCTTTGTGCTTACATCTTGGTCTGTACCGCTTTTGATGGATTTAGGGCCTTCTAAAAGAAGGGCTTTAGGTTCTCAATTTTTCTCTTTTGCCCTCCAAACCTGTTTTGGTTTTTTGTGTGGGTGCTTAAAGGCCTTTCTTACAAACAATCTGCATTTGTTGGTACCGTGAAATTTACTTCCACATCGAGAGCAAGCACCAATTTCTTTTTCAATTTCTATGTGTTGTTATATTCCTATTACTTTGCTTTGCATTATTTCATTGGTTTATTTAGGATTCTTTGATTAGATAGGGATTCATGATTTCCCTTTGATTCTAATTGAATAATAATGAATTTTACATATGACACCTATCTTCGAGCAGTAAATAGGCATAAATTGCATAAATCATACTATCAAAGAGTGAGCCACAACTCTAAATCTAATTATTACTCCTAAATAACAATGAAATAAAGCTAATTATCAATTGAATTGAAATGATCTATCCATGACTCCCTCAATTGGCATAGCAAGGCTTCCATTGCTCTTCTCCATTGTTGTTGATGTAGGTAGCTCTCAGGTATTGCACTTGATTTCCTGCATAAGATAAGCAACAATATTGAAGGCTGTCATTCTAGACTGAATTGAGAAGAGAAGTTGAATTTATATATTTTCAACACAAAGGGGGTGAGAAATAGAACTCAAGTATTGATTGATAGACAACTAAAATTGATTGATCAGTGAATTCAATTGATTGATTTAATAACTGAATTGATTGAGGAGTGAACTGAATAGATGGATTAGTCAACTCACTTGATTGATCAGTGAACTGAATAGATTGGGGAGATGACTGAATTGATTGATTAGAAGACTGGATTGATTTTGAGTTAAAAAGGATGATTGATGAGTTAACTGGGTTAACTAATTTGATCAATCAATTCTGATTTTAGCATGTGTTGTAGGAATTTGAAATTGAATTTGATTTTCATTTTCAATTTGGATTTGAATTTGGTCATTCAAATGCTGAAATGCACGTGAAATTAACTAAAATTCAGATTTGGGGAAAAAGTGAATTTGGAAATGTGAAATTAGATGAAATGAAGTGAAATTCAAATTTGGGGAAATATGAAATGAAATTGGATGTAATTAATTGGAATTAGTATATGGGGAATTGGAGGAATAAGTTAATTAATTTAAATAATTTAAATAAAATTATTTAAACTTAGGAAATAGAAATTTAATTAAATAATAAAGATTATTTAACTAAGGAAAATGTTGCAAATAATTAAATAATTGATCTTTAATTAATAATTGAGATAGGGTTAATGGATTAAAATGATTTGAGAATATAAATAGAATTAGAAGTGCTAAAAGGCGGTGATCAAAAGAAATAGCTAGTTTAATCAAATAATTAAAGAATTACTTAATTAAATAGACGAATAATTAGTGTAGAATTAATGAGACTTTTTTAGGTGTCTACATTTGCCCCTCTTTGACACAATGTCAAAATGACGTTGTTTCAAAGAAAAAAAAAAGAAAAACTACCCCAATATGCCCCGGTGACACTAGGGTATAATGTCCCCTCAGAAAAAGTGGTTAGAAAATTTTGGATCGAAGACTAGTTTTTCAAAAATATGCTAGATAGTCATAATATGAAGTTTGAAAGAGTTTCGATCTCATTTTCTATGTCTAAAATTGCATTGAAGCAAGAGGGGTCCACATGCTTTTATGTTAAGAAACCCTAATTTTTGAGCTTATAAATTGAGGATTGGTATGGGTTTGAGCTCATTTGCAGTTTTATGTTTTAAAAGAATTTCTTAGAGATTAGAGCTTCTAGTGTCCTTGGAGCAAAATGATAGGTCATAGAGTGAGGTTCCATTTATTTGATCAAGTGTGATCTTATCAGAGACCTCCCGACACAGGTGGCATGGTGAGTTGCAAGATTTTATGCTTGTTTTTATCTATATTTTGCAAACAATTTAATCATTTTTTAGTGTGTCATTTTTCATGTATGTCGCAATTGAGTGTCGATGTTGCCACAATTGACTTAATTTTTTCACAATTGAGTTTAACTCTTCACACATGATGTTTTATGTCGCATATGTTAACATTGTGTTGCACTTGACAAAATTGTATTGCAATTGAATGTTTTGGATCACATTTGCTTATATCATTTCACATATGATACATTTGATTCACATTTGGCATAAATATGTCACATTTTCTTATTTTTCTTTGTATATGATAATTTTGAATTGCAAGTGATAATAAAGGCCTTTCTTCCTTTAGTTTATGCATCTTGATAGTTTTGACGACTTGGTTGAATCATTATTATATTTTACTTCTTACTAGGCAGACACGACCAGATAGTCTTGATTGATGTCATGAGTTGGATGCAGAGGATACCACTTTGTTACGACAGGTTGGATTATATTATATTATGCATTTGTTTGAGGTTATGGCCAACAGGTCTATGATTACTACTTTGGTTGAGCGGTGGCATTCAGAGACATGTTCTTTTCATCTACCGATTGGTGAGGCATCTATCACACTTGAGGATGTGTGGCGTATTTTACACATTCTGATATCTAGTAGGTGAGTTACTTTTGATTGTGATGATGTTATTTCAGCTTTGTGTACATTGTTCAAGTGTGAGGAGAAGGATCTACATATCCGTTGTCATTATGATATTCGTTGGGATGATTTTGATAAAAATGATCTCACCATTGTGCTTGCTTGTATTGTTGTTGGATTATTCATTGCTGATAGATGTGCCCATGGTTTTCCTATTGGATGGGGATGTGTTATACATGATATGATTATTGACAGATGTGTTTTCTTGGGGTCCTTTTCTTCTTGCCACTTTGTATCATCAGATGCATGGGGTTGTTTACTTGCAACAAAAATCAGTTGGTTGTGGTATTAATTTTCTTCAGACATGGGCTTGGGAGCACATAGCTATATTCTGTCTAGCGTTACATATAGATTTAGAGCCAAAGTAGCCATATGCTTATGGATATACTATTGTTGTGAGGCATAGGGCATCGGGTAACATCTTGTATTAGCATCATCAGATTGATATCTTACAACACTTCTCATGGAGACCTTATCTTACTTGTCCTAGTTGGACTAATGATGCTCAACATCTTCCTTTTTATTGACAGAAGAGATATCTTATTGGTCAAGATGTTGGTATCCATAGGGTTATTCATATGCATCTTCTTGGTCATGTGCTCAGATAGTTTGGGGAAGTACAGGGTATTCCAGATGTGACAGCTTATTTTGCTGGCACTACTAGAGGTTGGTGATTGGGGTGCTTGTATACAACCTCATGTTTCTATTGTTGAGTTTGATGCTCTTGCTCTTATTTTGTGGGGATGGCAGCTTGGTGTAGCCGATCTAGGGTCCACGATGCAGTATAGTGTATGGTGGATACAACATAGGCCTATACCTTTGATAGATCCAACAGTTCTGATTGGTCCTAGAGGGAGAGGTGGAGAGGATAGGGGTGGAGGAGGTAGAGATGGAGGGGGTAGAGGTGGAGGAGGTAGAGGTGGAGGAGGTATCTATTGAGGAGGTAGGGATGGAGGAGGTATAGATCTGATAGCAGCGGTTGCAGGGCAGGTGGATAGTGATAGAGAGGATGTGAATATTGGTGGAGAGACTGCATCCATGAGTAGTTCTAATGATAGTGATGAGTCAGGATCAGGGTCATCAAGAAGTGATGGAGATGAGAGCGAGGATGATGGTTATGATGTGGAGATACCCCAGGCTAAAGAGTCAGTAGGTGTGGATAGAGGAGATGAGGAGGGATTGAGAGATTAGGTTAGGCATTTAGAGGACTTGGTCGCTACTTTGTGGTAGTGGCAGATGGAGGATAGGGATCAGTATCGACATGCGATGGAGGATTTGACTGTGGAGAGGGATCAGATAGCTATTGATAGATACCAATTACAATAGGAGAGGGATGAGGCAGTTAGGTGTACTCAAATCACTATGGATGCATATGATCAGTTATTTGGGCCAATGACGGAGGCACGTAGCTAGGCAGATAAATATTTTGCTGTAGCATAGGAGGCTATTTATTATCGGCATGTTTATGAGAGGGATATCCCTAAGGGTCAGAGGGAACCTAGTTTTAGTGCTTTCATGGGGAGAAGATCGAGTCAATCTACTTCTTGATAGACTAGTAGTGGGGGAGTGATGGGTCCACCTAGCTCGTCATTGGGACAGGCTAGAGCTAGTCGAGATGCGCCTACTGATAGAGGCAATATAGGTTGAGAGATTGGATATTGATTTTGGTGTTGTAGATACAATGTATTTTGACACATTTCTATATGATATATATGATATGTGTTATTGATGAGCTTTTGATGGTGAACTTCATGGTCTAATGTATTTTTTATTTTTTTTATTTTTTTTATGATGATGAATGCAATATGAATGCGATATCATATAGCGATTTGATGTAGCTTTATGTTGTGATGCATAACAGTTGATGAAAACTTTAGTATGAGTATGAAATGGTAATGAACATGCAATGTGATGATGCTTATATATTTTTGTGTGTCAAAATACATGTTGAAGATCTTAGAAGAATTGTTAGTTGTTAGATGTAGAAAATGATAGAAAATAATCAATCAACTGAATCAATCTTTGTAAGCCATATTTTGATGTAATAATAGATGATATGATAGAAATTTTGATGAGAAAGTTTTCATTGGTTTATTCGTAGTGCAATACATTATCATCATTGAGCCTTATTACATAACAATGGAGATTATTACACCAGGGTATATGGAACCAAGATGTATAGATATCTCATTGCAAAGAAACAAACACGTAATAGACAAGGAATGAACCCTCCATTCTGGGAATTACACTAGGGGTCGAGGTATGTGTGGTATTCACAAGCTAAATGCTCCTATCAGAGACACCCACTAGAGAAATTGCCCCAGAACTTCATCGGTTCAAACCACAAACAGCAAACAAAGAAAAGGATCATGCCCATCATGGCTTCTCTAGTCACTTTTGGACATCCTTGAGTAGCTAAAAGCAATTATCTTCGCCAATCTGATAAAAAAGAGTCAACCAAAATAGAAAAAACTCAGTAGTTAAAATGACTATGCCTTTGCTTTGATATGTTTGATATGATTTGGATAATGTCTGGTTTCAGAAGTTTTGGACCCCGTATAACATTGATCTATCTGGTTTTGAGTGTACCGATTTTGTTTAAGACAAGATGTTTATCATGTTGATAGTTTTATAAATCAATAGATTAGACAATTGATCAGTGTGATTGTAGACGTTTTGACAAGCTAGTTGTATCCTTTGTTTAACTTCATGCGAAGTGTTTGCTGGACATCTGTTGGGGTGTTTGATTCTTGCAAGACAATTTATTTCAAGTTTTAAATTGGTATTTGAATGTTTTTGGATTGGGTTTTGGATTTTTTTTGTATGTTTAGGATTTTTTTAGGATCATTTTTTGAATATTTTTGAGTTTTTCAGGATCGTTTTTTATTGTTTTTAGTTGATTTTTCATAATCATTTTTCGAATGTTTAGGATTTTTTCAAAATCATTTTTTGAATGTTTTTTATTTTTTTAGGAATTTTTTGAATGTTTTTGATTGATTTTTTCAGTTATGCCCCCAAGTATGCAGACCTTACATGATGATGCATAATGTGATGGAGACAATAAATTTTTGAAATGAGTTATGCTAATGCAGGATGCATGACAAAAATGCAATTCCTATTCAAACAAGGATGAGTGTGTGTGTGTCTTTCATTTTGAATTGCACTAATTAGATTAAAGGTGTGAAACATTTCAGAGATAGGAGTTCAATCCATTCTCAAAAGACTTAGACCATCCAACCTAACACACTATGTAACCAAGATTTATGAATTGAGGCGCAAAAAACTTCTCCATCAATTCTTGAAATTTTTTATCTTCTTTTGCCTATGTGTGTGCAATTAAGTTCATTCTGACTCTTATAATCACCAAAGACCCTTGGAATCCTATGTGGCTAGCTACGTGAGTTATTATGACTTCAAAAACAACCTGGATAGAGCCTCGCTGCCAACAAGCTTTTAGGGCTCCGACGAGGTTATGCACTGTAATCCCTCAAATATTGCTCCATTGCTAGTAGGCGTCCATAGCCCTGGTGAAGTTACTTGTATATTCCCATAGTCAAACTTTCTCTTTTTTGTTGCATTTGCATGCATGATATTTCAATAATATATCATTTTTATTTTTATTTTTGAGATTGACATAACACTTTTTTCTTTTATTTTCTTGCCTTGACTTGTAAGTAATGAAACCTACTTGGGTATGACAATTACAGCGGTGCTGAAGCAAAATATTGGATTTTTCACTAGCTACATGATTAACTAGGTATCTATAATGACTTAAAGGTTTTGGTTAATGTGTGAGATATAGCAATTGATAGATTTTGGGTAACAAGACTTGATAAGGAAACTTCTACCCAACCAAGGATAAATCATAATCACAACGTCCCATTGAAGATGAATGACTAGAGACCTCTGAAAGATTTCATGAACAAGTATCTAGGAAATGAGACAACCTTTGTTCCTTTCAGTACATACAGGTGAGTAACTCAAACAATCTCCTATTTTATTGATGCAACTATGTGAGAAAGGGATAATGCTATGCGGTAAAGAAATATACAAATGTAGTACTAGAATTTGAAATGAACCCACCCTTAGATGTAATATATTTTTAGGTGCATATTGTTGATGGGATCAGGGAGTGAATCTCCCTCCATTGTTTGCAAATGATAAGTGCCATTTCCAATTACTTTTGTTATGACAAATGGACCTAACTAGTAAGGTTCAAACTCTCCTAGTTTTTCACGTTCAACAAGGTTTCTTTGATTTTCTTTAAGAATGATATCTCCTATTTTGAAGCAATGTCAGTTGACTCGTTTGTTATAACTTCTTCTCATTCTGTTTTGGTAGCCTTGTAAATGGTTTAGAGAGCTTTGCCATTTTTCATCTAGGAATTCTAATTCTTGCAAACGTGTGACTCTATGGTTTTCTTCTGAGATAATGTTTTTTAGAGAGACTCTTAGGGATGGCAATTCTACTTTGATAGGTAAAATGGCTTCTACACCATAAACCAAAGAGAATGGTGTTGTCCCAGTTGTCATACCTATACTAGTTTGATAAGCCCATAGAGATGGATTTAGTTGGAGATTCCAATCTCATCCACTGTCATTGAAAACTTTCTTTAAGATTTTCAAAATAGTTTTGTTTGTTGCCTCAACTTGACCATTGCTTTGGGGATAGTAAGGTGTTGCAAAATGTTGCTGGATTTTCAATTGTTCACAAAGCTCGCTCACTTCTTGATTTTTAAAGGGTCATCCATTATCAGTCATGATGCACATGGGTACCCCATACCTGCAAATGATATAATTCAGGATAAATTTTGCTATTTTTTTTCCTGTTGTGAAAATCATCGTGATTTCTTCAACCCATTTTGTGAAATATTTTGTAGCTATGAGAATAAACTTATGTCTATTGGAAGAGGTAGGATTTATTTTCCCTACAAGATCTAATCCCCATTGTGAAAATGGCCATGGTGATGTTATTGGCTGAAGATCTTGAGCAGGTGCATGAATGAGATTCCCATGTATTTGGCATTGCTTGCATCTTTGGACATACTTCTAAGCATCTTTTTCCATTGTAGGCCAATAGTAACCTATTCGTAATAGTGTTTTTGCTAGAGCAGGTCTATAAGAATGTGCGCCACATATTCCATCATGAACTTCTTTTAAGGTGATTTGTGTCTCCTCCATATCAAGTCATCTGAGTAAGGTGTTGTCTATACTTTTCCTATATAAAGTATCAGCAATGATTGCATGTTTTGATGATTGTCGTATGAGTGCCTTTCTTTGATTCTGTGAAAGATCTGGAGGTATATATTGATCATGTAGGTATGTGTATATATCTTTGTACCATGGAGACTCAGGTCGTACTATCATACAGACATATTCAATGGATGGTATTTCATAAGCTGGGACAATGAGTTGTTCCACTTGAAATTCAAAGTGAGTTCCATCATTTGGCATATCCAAGGGAGATCCTATTGTTGCCATTGCATCTGCTGCCCTATTTTGCACTCTCAAAATCTGTTCAAATGTGACCTTGGTGAAGTGTTGCTTGTATTCTTCTACCAATTGTTTGTACAGTTGTAACTTATCATCTTTTGTATTGTAATCATCATTGACTTGATTAATGATGAGTTGTTAGTCTCCAAAGACCTATAGATCTTTGATGTTCCATTGTAGTGCAGTGCATAGTCCTACCATCGGGGCTTTGTATTCAGCAATGTTATTGGTACAAGGGAAGATAATCCTGAATGATTTGGGAATTGAATCTCCTTTAGGAGTTATGAATAGAATTCCTACTCTTGCTCCATGATTTGTATGTGAACCATCAAAGAATAATTTCCATTGTGTCTGTGTTGATAGTGTAAATACTGATTCATCTAAAAAATCTATCACCATTGGATGGTTGTCTTGTAAAGGTGCTTCTGCAAGTTGGTCTACTATGATTTGTCCCTTTATAGCCTTTCTACTTATGTATTCAATATCGAATTCACTGAGTATCGTGACCTATTTTGCAAGTCTTCCAGTTAGTGTTGCTTTATTCATCACATATTTGAGTGGATCAAATTGTGCAACTAGCTGTATTTTATGACTCAACATATAATGTCTCATTTTTTGTGATGCAAAGACTACTACAAGACATGCTCTTTCTATCTATGTGTAGTTAAGTTCATACCCAATGAGTGTTCTACTAATGTAGTATACAACTCTCTCTTTTCCTTGTTCATCATGTTGTGCTTGGAGAGCATCTAAGGAAGAATTTGTTGCAGCTATATATAGTAGTAATGGTTTCCCATGTATTGGTGGAACCAATATTGGAGTGGACAATAGATATTCTTTTAGTTTTTTGAATGCCTCTTGGAACTGTTGTGTCCATTTAAATGTAACACCTTTCTTTAGAAGATGTTGAAACAGTTGGCACTTTTCTGCCAATTGGGCTATGAAGTGCCTTATGGATTGTAATCTCCCTTGTATACTTCTGAGTTGTTTGAGTGTAGTAGGTCATGATATGTCTAAAATAGCTTTAACTTTCTCTGGATCTATCTCAATTCCGCAATTGGATACAATGAAGCCCAAGAGTTTACCAGAGGTTACCCTGAAGACACATTTTTTTGGATTTAGTCTTACATTGTATTGCTCAAGTCTATCAAAGATCTTAGTCAATATGTTTAAGTGACTATCCCTTGTTTTAGATTTTGCTAGCAAGTCGTCTACATAATCTTCCACAATTGTGTGTTTCATATCATGAAACAAGGTGGTCATTTCTCTTTGATAAGTGGCACCTGCATTCTTAAGTCTGAATGGCATCACATTCTAGCAATAGGTTCCCCATGGACAAGTAAATGTTGTCTTTGGTTGATCTTCTGGCACAATTTTTATTTGATTATAACCAGAAAAACTGTCCATGAGTGATAGCATTTCATTTCCAATTGTTAAGTCCACTAAGATGTCTATATTAGGGAGCGGAAAGTCATCTTTGGGACAAGCCTTGTTAAGATCTTTGAAGTCGGTGTAGATCCTAATACCTCTAGTATGCTTGGATATCGAGACTAGATTTGAAATCCGTTCAACATAGTCTATAGGTCTAATGAAACCCACATCTAACAATTTTTGTAACTCAATTTTGACTAACAAGGCTATGTGAGGGTGGATTTTCTTGAGCTTTTGTTTGTATGGCTTTACCCATAGAAGTAAAGGCCAGTGATGTAAGACTAATTCTGGGTCTAATCCAGGCATATCTGTATAAGACCATGCAAAATTGATGGGTCTTTGCTTAAAGAATTTGATAAATTTCTCTTTTTCCACTGGATCGAGGGATTTTGCTAGGTGAATGTTACGAACATTCTCAGCATCGCCGATGTTGATTTCCTTAGTTTATTCTACCAATAATGTTGATCATTATTTACCAGTAGGTAGGGTAGCTATTATGTGTTTAGCTTTATCATCACTGTCGTGATTAAGAGAAGAGATTGTTTCTCCAAAATATACAGTTCTGTCTCGATCTACTGCATAGCCAGCTTTGTGATCATTATAAGGGAATCCATCCCTTACACACAAGAATTCTGCTATAGCTTTGTCATTTTGGAACCAATCTAATTGTGGCTCTCCTTCTTTCCCCCAGTCAATCATACATGGATGCATGAGGAGAAAGTATTTATCTCTTGTCATTTTAGAGGATCTAGATATCATGCATACTTGATTATCATCTATTGTTTCTTCATCATATATTGGTGACAAGTTGTCTTCATTATCAGATGGAAATTCATAGTCATGAGAATCTATGATTCTTTATATGTACATTTCACTTTCTAATTCTGTATCACTTATCTGCTCTTGTTCTGGTAACTGATTTTGTTGTAAATGAGTAGGCCTCCTTTGTATTGTGGATACCCTTCTTAAGCTTGGTATTAGTCTTTGCAGTCTTTCTTCATCTGATTCAAATGGAGGTGCTGAAGTTGTTTCTCTTAGCAAAAGTATGGATAATAACCAAGGATTTGGTTCATCTGCTAGTGCTAATAATGTATCTATTGCTATATTTGCTTGTGCAGATGATTCAGGTATTGTACTGCTAGTTGTCTCTATGTTAGGTTCTTGCAAAAGTTGCCTCATGTCTTCACCATCTGATTTTGTGATAGGAGATGTTGGTAGTTTCTTTCTTTTTTGAGGTGGAAAGAAATCTATCTGGCTTATAGGTATGAAATCTTAGGGTACCTTTGGTCTGTTCAATATATCCAATGTTCGTTGTCTATCTTTTGTTATTGGTGGCACATATTTATATCCCAAGCCTTGATTCTTTGGGTTTTCATTTGGTAAAACAGGTTCTAATATTCCTTGCTTTTGTAGCTCTAATCCTATGGTGCCATCATATCCGTGTTTTTGTAACATCTTGAAGTCGTTTCCATATTGATGTAGAGGTATCATGGGCACTACCATGTCATCCTCCTCTCTATATATCCAGTGATTAATATATTCATTTAGATATTCTTCTTGTAGATCTCCCCATCTAATGAAGGAACAAGAATCTAAATATTTTAATATTTCTTTACCTTTATCTTGCTTCATTGTTGTGTTATGAGACTTCCCAAAGGACCTGGGAGAAAATGATGATTGTTTGTCATTTGATGTGCTTGAAATAGAATATTCTCCACAACCAACTTATTTAATATGCAAAGAAGATGTAGTTGGTGTATTTTTCTCCATTTCTTTAATTGATAATGATTCCATTTGTAGGTGAATAGGAGCTTCCTGATTGTTTGGTACCTGATTGTCTGAGCTTTCCCTTAAATGATTACAATGTTGGAAAGGGGTCGGGTCACCATGAACAATGATCTCTATACCATTGTATGGGAAGTTTACACATTCGTGAAAAGTTGATGGTACTGCTTGCATTGTATGTATCCATGGGCGACATTACAACATATTATACCAAAATTTACACATTGGTGAATAGATATTTTTGTTTCTAGACCAAAAAAATTTCATTGCTTGTGTTGGTGGTTGGTCCACTATCTTTTTGGTGTTTCAATATCCCTTGTTCTAATAGGCCTTTCTCACATTTGATGCCTTTTTCTGTTATATCTTTGAAATTATTCAGGCATTGCATTTGTAATGGATATTTAATCAGAGGCACAAGATTTTCATTAAAGATGTCTACTTGTTCCGCTTCAGGGATGTGACTGAGGCATCTATGATATATGCCTCTCCATCTTTGTAAGAATGTAGCAAAAGTCTCACCTCCTTTTTGTTTCGTTGTACATAAATCCATTAATGTGATTGGATTATCTATGTTGAAGGCAAAGTTGGATATAAATAACTCAAGCTATTTCTCCCCATGAAGTAATTTTTGGCGGAAGGTGCGAAAACCATTCTAGTGTTGTCCTTTCCAGGCTTTTTGAAAATAATCTCATCAAGTATGTATCATTGTGAGAAACTTCAATGCATGCTGTGAAGAATTCTCTTATATGATCTCAAAGATCTCCTTTCCCTCTATATTTGTCAAATTTTGGCGTTTCAAAATGTGGGGGAAAAGGTGGCATGTATAATTTTATGTCAAAAGGATACAGACAAAGATCTTCCATGGTATAGATCTTTTTATCATCCCCCACTTGTATACTAGCCATTTGCTTTTGTAGTTTCTCCATTTGTTGAGTCAAAAGTTCTATTTGGGTTATTGGTGTGTTGGCTTGATGAATGTTCCCTACAAAGGAATAGTATTTGAGTACCTTTGAGCTTGTTGAAATGTAGACAGACCAAGTAACTATGTCCCATAACTCCCAGCAAGTGGTGTGAAGTATGTAAATTGCAAAGTAGCATTTGGCTGAGCCAAGCTTGTTATCCTTGGATTCATATTCTAACTATTGTAGGTGGAACCAACTGAGATGGTTGGTTAAGTTATATTTTCCAAGGTAGTGGTGTGAGATATTGGAGCTTGTATCGTCATATTTGGTGTTGCCCATGTTGTAAGATTGGCACTTGGTGGTTTCATTGTTGACTATATTGAGGTTGTAGCCATATTTGTATTTTGAGATATACCTTGTGTTATTGTAGCAATTGTTGCTTGTGTCTATGTTGTAATAGGTATTTGAGGTAAATTCTGGTTTAATGTCACACCTTGTGGCAATATTGTTGAAATATCAACCCCTAGTGGTAGTTTGGCCCTATTTTGTACTAAGAGAGAGAGATACCTATCTCTATCACTATTAATGAGAGAATTGAGGATCATTCATGTTGCGGGATCTTGTTGGGCTGCTTCGAGCTCTTCCTTTGTCAAATTATGTAATATTTCATGAAGAGAAGGCAACTTGTTTAGGTTTGTTGACATTGTTGTGGGTGTGTAACCCTATGTTTGTTGTTGTGTGGATAGATCCATATTCCATGTTGGGTTGACCAAGGGATCTGTTGGTATTTTGGTATGGTTTTATCATTGATGTCAACACCTACTGAAAACTAGCACTTTGGAGATCCAGCAACATTCATCGGCAAGCAAGTAACTATTGCACAATTACTGGTATATGGTTCACCAACAGGATACAATGTTCACCGGTACCTGGAATGATATGGATGACACTTGGTAATGTCGAAGACATCATGTGGATACTTTGTTTTGAAGAATTAATCATTAGTATATTCATATTTGCATATTTGCCTTTATCGGCAAATAGGTCCAGGGTTATCTAGGGTTACACCGGCAGGTTTATCTTTTCCAGATCAGCATGGCATGCTATGAAGATGATTTATTATTGTTGTAAATGCATTAAGCTGACATGTTTAATTGGTTATTGCATCAGATATTATATTGTATTTTTAATTTTTTTTTATTGTAATATCTTGTAGAGCCAACTTACTAAAATTGGTCTTAGGGTATCATATAAATGTAAGATCTTATTTGTAAGATCGAATGCAGAATGGGAAAAAGAATTGTGTGAAGGTATATGCGAGATTAAGTAGAGGTATACATGAAGACATCATTTGAAGATGAAGCTAGGTTTTTGTAGAAGCATATCAGCATTACACCAGTACTGAATTCAACATATGAAGATGTTATTTTGTGCAGTACATTCTTATTGGATTTAACCATCCAACTGTAGTCAGTGTGACTCCCATTTTGTGTTTGAGCAGTGAGCTCTAGGCTGTTGGCCTTTCTGCATGTGCAGACCCCATTTATGTACACTTACTATCTGTAGTAGTATCATCTGATTGTGGGTAAGGTTTCCCACCATGATTTTTCCCCTTACAGGGTTTCCACATACAAATATTGGTGTTATGTGTTGTGGATGACTTTATGTTTATGTTTCATGCATTAATCCTTACCGGTATAGAAATTTACTGTTAACATTGTCTACCGGCATATTTAACTAGTTTATCGATATTAAGCGTTAAGTTGGTTAAATAAATTTTGGTTTAAATTTATTAGACAACTGATTCACCCCCCCCCCCCCCCTCTCAGTTGTCTCTGGGACCTAACAATTGGTATCAGAGCCTAGTCCTCTTTTGTAGAAGTTTAACAACTTGAGGAGATCCAATGTCTACAAATTATTTCAAGAAGGATAGTCCTAAACTTGATGGAACCAACTATGGGATATGGAAGATCAGGATGGAGACACATCTGAATTGCATCGGTAAAGACATCTGGGAAGTTACAAAGAATGGTTATACTACTGCTGTAGCTAGTCAGATTGCTCCAACTACCTTAGCTAAAGATGAAGAGAATTATTGCAAAGAAAGAGAAGCACTTTTGAGTGCATTATCAGATCAACAAATCATGGGATTATCAGATAGGTCTACTACTAAAGCTATTTGGGATCATTTGGAAACACTAAATGAAGGAGATTCCATAGTTAAGATTGCAAAACTTGAAAGCTTCCGAGTCAGGTATGAACATCTGAAAATGGAAGAAGATGAAAGGATTTATGATTTTATGGAAAGAGTAAATGAAATTGTTTTAGGTATTAAATGTTGTGGAGGAACCTTGAGTGAGGATGAAATTGTTTCCAAAATCTTAAGAGGTTTGCCACTGGCATATAAAATGAAGGTTGCTACTATAAATGAATTGAGAACAATGCCTAATACATCAGTAACTAGGGATACATTGATTGGAAAAGTTTCAGCCTTTGAAATTGAGGAATTTGGTCTTGTTGCTACTATAAAGACAGATTTGGCCTTTAAAGCATCAACATCATCTGCTCCATCATTTGACAAATCAGAATGGAAAGCCTTTTATGCAAGAGAACTTGAAGAAACCAGGAAGGAGAACAAAAAACTTGAAGAACTTGAAGCACTATTTGCAAGGAAAATGCCAAAAGGTCCAATTGGAAGTAAGTATGAAGGTAAAGCACCCTTTAAATGTTTTAACTACAATAAGATTGGTCATATGGCTTCTATATGCCCTAATAGACATGCTAGACTAAGAGAAGGAGCAAGAAGAACATACAAGTCTAATCCTAAATATCAGAGATACAGATTTAAGAAGAACAAAGACAAATCTTGTTACATTGCTGATGAAGGTGTGACTGATGATTCTGATGAGGATCCAGCAGACAATGGATGGGTTTTTATTGCTATAACAGAGGATCAACCAGCACCTACTGCTCAACCAGTAGAAAAAACCCTAGCAGCTAAAGTTGAAGCAAAGGATGAATGGATCATTGACTCAGGATGCTCACATCATATGACAGGAGACAAAGGCAAATTCTTGAACTTTCAAGAATACAATGGAGGTTTAGTAAGATTTGGAGATGACAAAGCCTATTCAATCAAAGGTAAGGGTTTAATATCTTTTGATGGTAAGCATAACACTAACAATGTCTACTATGTTGAAGGATTAAAGCATAATCTTTTAAGTGTTGGTCAATTAGTTGAGAATGGATTTCAGTTACAATTTAAAAATGGAAAATGCAAAATCATGAATATAACTGGTTTGGAAATTGCAACCGATAATCAGACTAGAGGTAATATCTTTCATTTCAATAACAG
Source organism: Cryptomeria japonica (assembly GCF_030272615.1). Taxonomy (NCBI): domain Eukaryota; kingdom Viridiplantae; phylum Streptophyta; class Pinopsida; order Cupressales; family Cupressaceae; genus Cryptomeria; species Cryptomeria japonica. The sequence continues at coordinate 295,339,121 of NC_081415.1, forward strand.
TGAAAAGGCATGCTTGATTGCACATATAGATGAAAGTTGGTTATGCCATAAGAGACTATGTCATGTAAACTTTGATTGTATGGTAAAAATCAGTACTTCTAAGGCAGTTAGAGATCTACCTAAAATTGTGAAACCTCATAATACAATTTGTAAGGAATGTCAATTTGGAAAACAAGTTAGAGCTAGTTTACAAAGTAATACAATTTGTAAGGAATGTCAATTTGGAAAACAAGTTAGAGCTAGTTTACAAAGTATTTTTGAAAAATCCAATAATGCTCTTGATTTAATTCACACTGATTTATGTGGTCTAGCTAGAACTAAAAGCTTACAAGGTGATAGATATTTCATGTTGATTATTGATGATTATTCTAGAATGTGTTGGGTTACTTTTCTCAGAGAAAAATCAAAAGTACTTGGAAAGTTCAAAATATTCAAAGCAATGGTTGAAAATGAAACTGGTAAGAAAATCAAATGTTTAAGATCAGATCAAGGAGGAGAATTCACATCTAAGGACTTTAATATATTCTATGAAATGAATGGAATCAGAAGACAGTTATCAGCACCTCGGACACCACAGCAGAATGGAGTTGTTGAAAGGAAAAATAGAACTATCTTGGATGCAACAAGAAGTTTGTTATTAGAAACAAATCTACCACATGTGTATTGGAGAGAGGTAGTTAGCATTGCTATCTATACATTCAACAAAGTTCACATCAAAGGTGAAACCGGTAAGACCCCTCATGAACTATGGTTTGGTAATACTCCTACTCTTAAGTATTTTAGAATTTTTGGAAGTAAATGTTATATTAGAAGAGATGAGTATATTGGAAAATTTGATCCTAGAAGTGATGAAGGAATATTTCTTGGTTATTCATCTAAGAGCAAGGCATATAGATGTTTTAACAAGAGATTTCATAAAATTGTTCAGAGTACAAATGTAAAGATTGATGAACAATTCAGAGGAACTTCAAGGTATATAGAATCTAAACCGGTAATAGAAATTGTGACAAATGAACCTACACCAAATCCACCAGTACAGAATGAAGATCCAGTTACCTCGGTATCATCAGAGAATTCCACAATAATTGAAGAACAACAGCAAACTAAGACACCCCAGTATGTAAGATTGAATCATTCTGAAGATCAGATAATTGGAAACAAATTTAAAGGAGTTATGGCAAGAGGAAGATTGGAAAATGAAGAGGTATGTCTTATTTATCAAATTGAACCATCATCTATCAATGAGGCATGTGAAGATAAATTTTGGATTAAAGCTATGGAAGAAGAATTAGGACAAATTGAGAAAAATAATACTTGGACATTAGTTCCCCGGCCTAAAGATAAAAATGTGATTGGAACCAAATGGGTATTTAGAAACAAACTTAATGAAGATGGTAAGGTTGTTAGAAATAAAGAAAGACTAGTGTGTAAGGGATATTCTCAGAAAGAAGGAGTTGATTACAATGAAACCTTTGCACCGGTAGCTAGAATTGAGGCAGTCAGATTATTCTTGGCTTTTGTAGCTCACAAGGACTACAAAGTTTATCAAATGGATATTAAATGTGCATTTTTGAATGGAGATCTTGAAGAAGAAGTATATATTGAACAACCTAATGGATTTTCCTTAACAGATGACAATGATATGGTTTTCAGGTTAAGAAAAGCTCTGTATGGATTAAAACAAGTCCCAAGAGCTT